>NC_045634.1:8516562-8829375 GCF_009829155.1 Mustela erminea
TGCAGGTATCCATAGCTTATAGAGAGCATTTAATTTTTTGGCACCTAGGGTCTGGGTCAGGAGATTGGTAATGACCTGTGTTACTACTGAACAGGTTTTGAAATTAAAAGAAATAACCAATACTAGTTGGTACTTTGGGGGAAGATATTAAACCATCAATCAAATGGGTCCATGTGCCTTGGAAGGAATGAAACCTTTCCTACCATTTAGAGGTAATTTCCAGGGCAAAGATGTAGGGAGTCTGGGAGAGAATCGAAATTTTCTTGTTAGGTAAGTACGGAAAAGAGAAAACGGATGCTGAGATCATTACACTATCATTCTTCTACTCCTTCTCCTGTCTCAGAGTCTTTTTTGAAGTGCAAATACACATTAAAGCAAGTTTGACTACAATACTTGCCTAGTCAAATACAATTTCTATGGCCATTTTAAGTATCACAGAAGCAAAAGCATTGCAAAATCTGAGGAAGGAAATATGTTCTGGTATCCTTCCTTTAAAAATGATCTCTGTGCTTTTCAGATACAGTTTTATCTAAATGTTTTAACTTATACTTGTTTAGAATTGAGATATATATATATATACATATATAATTACACGATGTGATTTAATTATTTAGTGATCTCAGCACCTTACCTCCATATACAAATATATATATACAATTATACATTATATATTATATATATAATATATATATTAAACACCTTAATATATATATATTATACACCTTACCTCCATATACAAATATACAGCTCCTTACCTCCATATACAAATACATATATATATGTGTATATATATCTGAATGTCAAATATATGTGTGTGTTTGAGTGTATATATATATATATATTTTTAATGTAGGCTCAGACTTGAACTCACAACCCTAAGATCAAGACCTGAGCTGAGATCAAGAGTAGGACGCTTAACCGACTGAATCACCCTGGCACCCCTAGAATTGATCTTTAGGTAACTCTACCATCATCAACCTAAGGGCTCTCAAAGAGGAGACCAGCAAAAATGTTTATAGCTGATTAGAATTAGAATTTAATACCATAACTGCACACTAAATACTTTTAACAGAAGAAAACAAATTCAAGACATAAAAATTAGTATAAGACAGTGCTTAAAGCTGACAAATGAGGTATACAGCCATTCTGGAGAAAGCTATTAAGTATGACATTCGAATCCCCTCACCAGAAAAACTCCTAGACCCATACTGTATTACATCCCTATTATAAAATCCCTAAGATGCAAAATGTAAAAGTAAAAGGATTCTTAGAAATGATCTTTTCTCATTGGATGGATGATAACACAATATGCTGGCTATAAAAATGACCAGTTGAGGGGTGCCTGGGTGGCTTAGTCAGTTAAATGTCTGCCTTCGGCTCGGGTCATGATCCTAGCATACTGGGATCGAGTCCCACATGGGGTTCCTCACTCAGTGGGGAGCCTGCTTCTCTCTCACCTCCCCACTTGTGCTCTCTGTCGCTATCTCGGTCTTTCCCTCTCTCAAATAATTAAAATAAACCCTTTTTAAAATGACCAGTTGATTTTAGAAGTCACAATAAATCTGACTGGACACTGTCCATCTTTCCAGTGGGAGCCTCTGGAGTACAATGATTATCACCACAAACAAGGGATTCCAATCAAAACACCGCCTCCTTGTTTATCTACTATATGGAATGCCACCGGCAAGACCAAGGTCCTTGGAGCAAAAAGATAAGAGAAGACCCTGAAAGTCTCAATTCAGAACAAAGAGAAAAAGCAAAACAACAAGAACAAAAAAACCAAGGATCTTACAATCGCTTACTGTAAGATCTCAGTGTGAAACTTCTAAGGTGTTCTTATTTATTTTTTTGTCCAGGTGACTTATTATAGACAGAAGCTCACAATAAAATGCGATAAAAGAAAAAGTGAAGGCACACAAAGTATTGAGCCATCATAAGTACGAGTAACCACTTACCCACACATAGGCAGTGTGCCTAAGCATGGGGCTGGAACAAAGATCAGCATGGAGGGTACAGAAAGATGGGATATCTCAGAATGCACTCAATGGAGCAATCTGGGCATTCGGCTGTCACTAAAAATTATTCAGATATGAGGCGCATTGAATACACCGTGAAAACCAGTGTAAGCGACATAAACACTTATCCCTCTTGGATAATTCCCTTTTCTTGGATGGCAGAAATTAGATTTTTCATATGTGAAAAAAAAGTAACCCTTCATCTCCCAACATTTAAGTTCTGGGCCTAATCCTATAGAGATTAAAAGGTGAATATTGCAAAAAACAAAAACAAACAAACCAAAAATACAATTCACTCCTCTTCCAGTCTATCCTATACTTGTAGTCCCCACCTCTCACTAACCCCACATGAAACCACTAGGACAACCACAAAGACTGGGGGTGATCAGGGAATCCACTCGGCTCCCAAGGCACCACACGCTTCGGAGGCCGCGTGCGCGGTACAGACACAGCCAAGATTGATGAGGCGAGCTCCCACTCTTATTATAACTCTGGTGTCCAAGGACTCAAGGAGCCACTTTCTGAAGAATGTGCTACTCTCCCCATGACTACAGGGAACAACACAAACCTGCAAGATAAATGTGGACTCCGGGCTTGGTTGAAGGTCTGGGCTTGTCGTAAATGCAGATTACTGGTTTTCTATTAGTAAGTGGAAAGCAGTAGGCTTCAGTTAGATTAATTATACATCAAAGCCACGTTCTCAATTGACAATGGTAGACTTAAAGGTAAAACGACTAGAACAGAATCATACTTTTTACCTTTGTCACAGGGAACTATTTCACTCCTGGGCCATTGTCACACTGCAGTGATTCACAGAAGAATGTAATGCTTAATGAGCCAAATATGAAGATAATTATGCCAGTTATATTTGGGACACACACACAAAATAACAGACCGTATTTGTAGACTCTTTATGAACACTCTAGGGCAGGGAGAGAAAAGAATTTCTTTTTTAATAGCTACACTGGATTTTACTATGACTAAATATCTTTGAAGTAACACATTGCTTTTCTGCCCAATTAAAACAAACACAAAAAAAAAAGTTGAAGAGTCAAAAGAGTGCATTCTTAATTTCTAAAAGGAATTTCTGCTCTGAAACTAATTTTATCCATGTGACCATCCAAGTGAATAATCAGATATCTTTTTTTTTTTTTTTAAGATTTTATTTATTTACTTGAGAGAAAGTGCACGCACACAAGCAGGGGCAGGAGCAAAGGGAGAAGCAGATTCCTTGCTGAGCAGGTAGCCTGACCTGGGCTGGATCGTAGACCCTCAGGGATTATGACCTGAGCCAAAGGCAGATGTTTAACCAACTGAGCCACCTAGGCGCCCCAGATCTGTCATTCCTTAAAAATTATCTACTAATATAGCAGTATCTCTTCATAGCAGTTTTTGTTTGTGAAGTTACGTTTTAGATAAAACTACACAACAATGCCATCATAATTACAAGTAAAACATAAGTATTTATTTGTTTATTTATTCATTTGAAACAGAGAGAGAGAGCACACAAGCAGGGGGAGCCGCAGAGGGAGAGGGAGATGCAGGGTCCCTGCTGAGCAGGAAGCCCGATGTGGGGTTCAATCCTAGAACCCTGGGATCATGACCTGAGCCAAAGGCAGACACTTAAACAACTGAGTCTCTCAGGTGTCCCTTAAAATAGGTCTTAAGTCACAAAATGACTCGAAGAAGGAAACCGTTCTAGATCTATTTAATATAACTTGTTTAATATAGATCTGTTTTAGACAGAGTTGGTAGATACCAATTGGTATCACTAATTGGTAAATTCTATTAATCAGGTCTCTACAGCAAGTATTCAGAGCAAGGGCAAAACTCGATATGACACTATTTTGAAGACAGGCGCTTAAGAAAAGTACTTTGTAGGGACATTTGGGTCATCCTTGTTATGGAAAGGGCAGAAAGGGGCAGAGTGGTTCAAATCTATCTTAGGAATCTTTGTGTGTTAATGATAGAAAGCACTATCGAAATCATCCCACTTAACTCATTTTAGGGAGAAGAAAAATGCCAATCATAGAACCTATGTAACTTTGCCACGTTTACTCAACTAGCTAATGATGAAGTCAAGGTTTAGGGAACTAGAAACACAGCTCTTAATAGAATTCTTTCTGCCATCTGAAACCAAGATTCAAATGAAAAAAACCTGACATTTAAGCCCAAAGTTACCTTAAAGTATTTCTTTCCTCCTAGCTGAAACTTCCTGTCTTTGCATAAACACCTTTCGGGGTAAAAATATGTGAAGGCATTTCAGGAACTGGTTGAAATGGCAGAGCTCATTGTAATCATCTTCGCAAGCTCTTAGAGTTCTGGGAGGGCTCCACTGATCAGAAAAAGGGCAAGTGAAACATCGCTCTTTGAGGGAGTTTAGATTTGGCTCCACATGAGAGCTCATCAAAGACTGAAAGAATTGAGTTTAGATCAGATTACTGCCAAGTGGGTGCACAACTGATTAGAAAAATGATTCCTAAAATCTGATTTTAGACATTCAAGTATGACACCAATTCCCTAAAGCATTGTCACAGAATTTATTCCAAAAATAGTCTTTGAACAAAGTAAACATATTTAAATGTTAATTTTTAGAATTAGCAGATATTACACGAGGATATTAGGATTAGTAAAGCATACAATGTGCCACATTTTGGGGGCTGGGTCATGAGGTCACAAAATGTCAGACTTCGAATATTCAAACAATTATGCGAACTGTTCCTCAAGGCATTTCAAGTTCAATACCTAAGGGAAGTGCATAAAGCTGATCATTGCTTTAATTTTAAAAAACATTTTGATTAAGGCTGGGTTATAGAGAGTTTGTTCATTAAGGTGCTGATGAGACCCAATTTAGATAAGTGTGTAACAACGTTAGAGCAGCTGCTTAAAATACCATGTTACTTTTACAATTTTGAAAAATGGACACAGATGCAAAGAGAAAGACAGATTTAAAAAAGGCAATAGGGATGTTTCAGAAAGTAGAAAGATCTTACAACGCAAGGATGGATACACATATATATAATACATATCATGGCTTATATATATATCTTACGTTTTAAGATTCAAATGGGATTTCAAATAAAATTCTCAACAACCAAACCATTCATGGGGTTGGAAATCACAGCGTTAGGATCAACAGCTCTTAATCTCTACAAGGAGCCACTGGGAGAAATCTGAAAGACTGAGCATTTCTTAGCTTCTATATCTTTCTCCCTCTCTAAACTAGTTCAGTTTACCTCTCTGTGTCATTGATGCAATTCCTCTTCTATAACAGGAAAACAACCAAAATTGGGTTTCAGGTAGTCATTTTCCTAAAAGGAATTAGTATCCTCCCCCATGTAATTTCTTTTTTTTAAAGAATTATTTATTTTAGAGCAAACGAGCAGGGTAAAAGCAGAGAGAGAGAGGGAGAGGACCCCATGCAGACACCCTGCCAAGCCTGGAGCCTGACTTGGGGCTCAAGACCACAACCCTGAGACAATGACCTGAGCCAAAATAGGAAGCTCAAGGGACCAAGCCACCCAGGTGCCCCTCCCCCACACAGTTTTAGCCTTTTTCTCTCAGGTCACCTCTTACCCTCACCTATCCCTCCTTTGCTATTCCCTCTTAAAGAGTAAAATAGAACAAAATAAAACAAAATCCTTCCTTTTAGGAAAAAAAACAATGCTTTCCCCCTTTTTTTTCTACTACAAAACACTTCAGATCTGTATAACCCAATTCTCACTAACATGCTAATCCATGGGCCGCCTCTACCGGATGTTACCCCTTGTCCCTCCCTAGCAGTCTGAGGGAATAGAAATAGTATAAACATATGGTCCCACGAATAGCAAGTGCACTATCTCCTTCAAAAGATAGAGAAGGGGGGCACTCAGTGAAGCCTCTGCCTTTGGCTCAGGTCATGGTCCCAGGGTCCTGGGGTCAAGCCCCTTATTGGCTCCTGGGTTGGCGGGAAGCCTGATCTTCCCTCTCCTCCTGTCCCTCCCCTCTGATCATACGCTCTCTTTCATGCACGCTCTCTCTCTCAAAATAAATACAAGTAGTTAAAAAAAAGGGTAGAGAAGGCTGAATTCAGATTATTACTATTTGGTTCTTGATGCATATAAACATTTCAGTAGTAAGCAATGGTTAAAACAACACGCATAGTGTGAACACGAGGGAAGCAGCATGGAAAAAAAGGAATGTTCGTCTCATCCTCAGGAAACAGAATATTCCCGACACCATGGCTCCATGTTCCCCTCTGACAGGACAGCCTGTCTGAAATGCACTGTTAACAACCACTCTATGCTATATTTTTCTTATTTTCCTTTTTTCAGCTCACTCCCTCCTCTAGGTTTATGGTTTTACCCTACGGGAATGTAACCGTAGACAAAATTCTGTTTACTTGTTTTTGAGCTTCATAAAAATCACAATAGAGTACATGCATTCTTTGGACTCCTTTTAAAATATAAGTATCTTTGAGATAGAATTCCTATACCATAAAATGCACCCACTTCAAGTGGATAATTCAATGGTTTTAACCACCACTACAATCTAAGTTTGCTTTGTTTTTTTGAAATGGGTTCCCTGACCAACACGGGACTAAAACTCATGACTGAGATCAACAGGGACATGCTTTACAGACCAAGTCAACCAGACACCCCCACGATCTAAGCGGAGAATGTTTTCGTCACCTCAAAAAGAAATTTTTATACCCATTAGCAGTTCTAGTCCTTCTCTGCCCCGGCAATCACTAATGTGTTTCTGTTTGTATGGATTTTCCTATTCGGGACATTTTATATTAATGAAATCATATAACATGAATTGTGACCACTTCTCTCATTTAGCAGCATATTTTCAATCTTCATCCATACTGTAGCGTTCCTCAGGGTTCCCTTCCTTTAAATTTTCAAATACATACCATAGTTTATTTTTCTTCATTCATTGGTTCAAGGGCCTTTGGGACATTTTCACTATTATTAATAATGCTGCTCTGGATATTCACAAACACTTTTTGTGTGGAAATACGATTTCTCTTTAAGATTTTAATTTATCTAGTTGACAGAGGGAGATCATGAACAAGGGGGAAAGGGCAGAGGGAGAAGCAGGCTCCCTCCTGAGCAGGGAGCCCGATGCAGGACTCAATCCTAGGACCGTGGGAGCATGACCTGAGCTGAAGGCAGACACTTAACCAACTGAGCCACCCAGGTGCCCTGTGTGGACATAGGAATAAAATTGATGGGTCATATGGTAACAAGGCTTAACTCTTTGAGAAATAGCTATTTCTTGCATACTGTCCACATCATTTTACATTCCCACCAACCACATTCCAAGGTTCAAATTTCTCCACATCCTCTTCAAAACTTACAATCTTTCTTTTTGATGATAGCCATCCTCGTTTGAGTGTGAAGCCTTAGCTCATTATGGCTTTGATTTGTATTTCCCTAATGGCTATGGATGTCTAGCATTTTTCATATGTTTATTGGCCATTTCTGTTCTTCTGATTGCTTTTTGCACTCAGCATTGTTTTTAAAAATCCATCCTTGTCAACGCATGTGGCTGGAGATCATGCCTTTCACTGCAATATTCTATTGCGTGAATATATCATGATTTACTTATCCATTCTCTTGTCAATGGCCATTTCACTTTGTTTCGTTGTGCTCAGCTAGTGAAAACAATTCTGCTGTGAACTTACTTTACAAATCTTCTAGCATACTCTAGATAATCACATCATCCCCCTATTATCAACTAAATAAATGCCTAATAGTAAAAAATGCCTTTGTGTACCACACCCAAACCCCTAACCAGTCAACCAAATAGGCTACACGCTTGGGAGAAGTCTGAAAGACTGAGCATTTCTTAGCTCCTATATATGTAATCCAGCCACCCAATACTGTTAGTGCATGATGTGTACTGAGTATACATATTTGTTCTAACTTTTGAAGGCTTGCTCAGAAGGAGCATAATATCTATTTCCTAAACAAAGCAAGAGATATATACATATTGATACATAAGTATAAATTCAGAAAGTTATATATAAAAATTATGAAGTAATACAGTCAGCCCTGTTCAAGGCCATCACATTTTTAAATTTTGAGCCATTAAAGAAAAAAAAAAAAGATATGGATCAATCTGAAAAATCCTTGATTAGAACTACACAAATGACCTAGGGCAAGAAGTCCTAGGAGCACAACTTAAGAGACTAGACTTACGAAGTCTAAAGGGAAGAAAACCCTTCAGATCAGCATATGGGAACATACAGTTATTTCAAGCGTAGAGGCAAGTAGTTGGTCTTCCTCACTTGTGGAGAAAAAAAAAAAAAGAGAGAGAGAATGGGACTTCAATTAGAAAAGATTTTAGGTAGGGGTGCCTGGGAGGTTCTGTGGGTTAAAGACTCTGCCTTTAGCTCATGTCATGATCCCAGGGTCCTAGGATCAAGCCCCAAATCAGGCTCTCTGCTCAGCGGGGAGCCTGCTTCCTCCTCTCTCTGCCTGCCTCTCTGCCTACTTATGATCTCTCTCTGTCAAAGAATAAATAAATAGATAAAAAATCTTTTAAAAAATTTTTTAAATAAATAAATAAAAAAGATTTTGGGTCAAATGCTATGAAAAATTTTCCAACTCTAGTGTTCTGAGATACTAAAACATGTAACCCAAGGATCCATGGACTCCTACTGAAGCAGGACAGAAGGGAGACCAGGCAGACAAGTTGACCAAAGGAAAGCCATTTTGGTTTTAGGCTGACCCTTAACCTGAAAGTCAGCAGGTCATAAAAAGAATCACAAGATCTGGCTCACAGAAAACTGCAAGACCTCACTTCCTCTCGAAGTAAAGGCCATATAGGCTGGACATTCCTAAAATTGCTCTCTGTTGGTAATTACACAACCCTAAGACAATGGAAAAACTCACCACTCAATGTAATGACAAACCCAAAGTTAACCTCCCTATATGGTTAGCTAATTAAAAAAAACAAAAACAAAAACTTATAAAACTCTTCATTTGAGGCAAAGGGGGGTTTCCTCCTATCCATCTGAGAGGAGACGTTATGACTTTGTCTATGGAGTAGCCCCTTTCTTACTTCTCTACTTAATAACTCTTTGTCCCTTTCTCAAATGGCTTCCTCTTGAGTTCTTTCTCATGCAAAGCCAAGAATGCTCTTGGTGAGGGGTGTGATGGCCCCCATCTTGAGTGTTTGGCCCATCCAGCATCACGAGTCTGGTAATTTTTCAAAGAGTAAAGAGAAAATTTCTAAAAAAACTTAAATTTAGCACTGTTCATAGGGAGAGGGGTGCATTATGTCAAATACACTCAATTCCTTTGACCATTCCTTCCTTTGGAGTATGTCATTTAAAAGACTCTGCCTAGCAACCAATTTCTGTTAAGTAATAATTTCTCCCACTGTTTTTTAATTAGAGACATAGAGAAATTTCTACCAGGACACGAGCCAAAATAAGCATGCATAAATATGTTCTGGATATTTTCTAGGCAAAAAGTAAAATCAATATACACATCTACTGTGAGTAGAACTAATAAATCAAGTAAAGCATATTTGTGAAATAGGATACTATCTGAAATAAGAAGGGACCACTGATCTATCTACCAACATGGAAAAATCTTAGCATATAAGGAAAAAGCAAACATATTATAGAAGAATATATCTGTAGGATTCCATGTTTATAAATTTTATAAAACATAACCATAAAGCAATACAATAAATATTACTCACAAGTACATAAATGTATGCTAAAATATAAAAATAAAATAGAAGGATATTAAATTGCCAAGAGAAAGTGCTCCTAAGGAAACAGAGGTATGAAAAAAAAAGTACTTTTATTTTTATCTATACTGTTTATTTCTCTTGTTAAAAATACACCAAGCAAATATAGAAAACTAATACCACTTAATAAATAATAGTTTAAAATAACCAAGGTTAAAAATAGGTATACATTTTTATTGTATTATTTTAAATCCTCAGACAACAATCAGAATCGCTGATTAATCCATTATTCCCAGTGTAACCCTACTGAATTTCAGAAGTTCCAACCCAAATCAGAAAAATTTTCATAATGCTTTGTTAAACACTGGAAATAGTGTGCTTTCCCCAACTGCTCCGCAACCCCATGGCATCCTAGGTTAAAGTCAAGGGGACAAGAAAGCTCTCTTACATATCTGCAGCTCTGGAACAGCACAGGTCTATGTACAAACAGGTAATCAGACTTTCCTAATCTCATTTCCTGCTCTTTAAAAATAAAAGGAAACAAACAAGCAACCAGCCAACACATTGCCAATTTTTAATTAACTCCCATGTCAGGATTTGCTCTGTTAGAGTTACCATGCCACCGGAGAAAGGTAGTTCCTTCCTTTTCATTCTTTTCTACCCACACATCTGGTTCCCAAATTCTTTGAACAAGATTGCATGACAACCTGGATGCTGTATCAACCGCCTAGCTACCCCGGTCAGAGAAATCAAAGAGAAGCACATTCATGAAGATGGGACAGAAACTTTGGTTTTGGGGGAGAAGAGAAGACAGAGTTTTGGAAAAGAAGGTAAAGAGGGAACAAAATCTATCAGCTACAAAAAGGCTAAATGACCTCAAAATCCTATTCCTACTGCTTTTTAAATTACTGTACTGAGATAATCATAAAGGCAGAGGAAAGAATGTAGATCTCTTAAGAGGGTCAAGTGAGAACAGTGGAACCACACGTAAGACATTTCTCTATTACCTCTTTCATTTTAAAATTTGGGTAAATTTTGAATTTTACTTGATATACCTAGCTAATGAAAACAAACAAAAAATGGTCTTGCATTTTTAAGTAAAATTAATGCTCCAAAAAGATGATTCCTCCTCCATTTGCACATTGCTTGTACCCAGGATGGTATATGTCTTCTTGGAAAGCACAAAATAGGCAAGCAAGGATATTCACTGGATTTGTACCCAGACAGAGGAAGGAAGAAGGAATCCAGAGGCTGAGCCTGAAGGGAAAGCTCTGGGAAGGTACACCTTGGGAGCGGACACAGAGAGGAGGGGAGAGCTGAAGGACATACGGTCAGCTTTTCCATCCTGTGTCTTGGGTACACCCATCGTGAACATTCTGTTTCCATCAGATGACTATGCTATAAGGACAGATTATGGCTTCTAGAAGATTGTTGAAGCCCTCAGCCCACCAGTGGCTCTGCCAGTGACGGACCAACAGGAAATGACAAGTCAGGTCACCTTACTGAGCAGAGGGAAGTACAAACATCCGGTACAAACTGGAGTAGGTTTTCAGAAGAAAATACACATAACTCAGGAGCGAGGCTATCACATCCACATAAACAACCTAACAAAATGCTCTTAAAGATCAAATCCATCTTATTCTAGATTTGTATATAACTGACGAGAATTTAAAAAAAAAAAAAAAAGAAGAAGAAGAAGAAAAAAATAAGCCGAAAGATTCCACAAATAAAGTCTATGACGTGGTCTGAGTTCACCAAGGCATTATTTCCAGCTGCATGCTTCAGGAAAGCTTTTTGGAGAGAGTAGAATTTGTATTAGGTCCTGATGGGTAGTTAGAATGAAAATTTGATCAATAGGATGAGAAACAGCATGCACTAAAGCATGGAAATTTAGGTAATTTTCAAGGAATATGCAGGAAACCACAGTTGGGCTTGACTGGCTTGCAGGGTTCAGAGGATAGAGGAAAATAAGATAGAAAATCCAAGACAGGGGCTCATTATCCAGGGACATGAACGCAGGCCATGAATGTTAGCCCTTTCTCTGGAGGTAACTGAAAAGTCCTGATACACCCTGGCAAAAACCAGGTTTCAGAAAAAAAATTCTCTGACAGCAGCAATATTATTGTTACTTATGATGTCCATAAAGGGTTTGAAGAAACAAGGGAAAAACAGTTTCATATTTATTCTGACAGTTTAAAAGGTTGCTGCCATTATGCATGGATTTTTGAAATCTGTTTTTGTTGACTGCACAGACGATGCTGGCTATACAGCTAACAAACTACAGAGGGATATAAAACTCAGTGCAGATAGTCAATTACTTGAACCTGAAATCAAACGACAATTTCATTTACACCCATGCACCAGTGCCTCTCCTTCGTTCCATTTACCAGGAAGATGAAAAACAATAATTTCAGGCAATTAATTCAGATCTTCGGCAAGGCCACAAGAGTTTTGCTGAACAAAGAATACTGTTGCAGCATAAAAAGAAAACGTCAGCTGCCACGCAGCAAGTTGAAAAGCGTGTGCGCACGCATGCGCTCGTTGGCACAAACGCACGTTTCTGTCATCGAAACTAGTCTTTTGGAAACTGCCCCTAACTACCAGAAATCCTTCCACAGCTCCATAGACACTTTTGCAAGCTGGACTCTGATATCAGGGTAGTAGTTTCATTAGGGACCTCTCACTTCCAAAGATCCACAGTATAAACTTTCAAAGCCGGCAACATAATCCTTCTCATCAAATATTTGGGCGACAGGTGGAAAATTGTTCTGCCAGCTGAAGAAGACAAAATCCATTCCTTCTGGCAATTTTCTGCAATGAAAACTCCAGAAATGAATGTGCAATAACTTGTGGAAATAAATTTCAAATATTATCACACAAAAGCAGTGTGCTCAAAATCTCTAACTGTAAACTAACTCCCGCTTATCTGAATTTTAAAATGTTGATTTCTCTTTGTGTTTGAATTGCCACTAAGGAAAGAGAAAATATTTTCAGATATTTAAAAAAAAAAAAAAAAGCCAAAAGAAATGGTACATTCAAAGTAAAGCCATGTTGAAAGCCGTCCGAGGCTAGTGGCATCTCTTGGCCCGAATGCGAGGACCAAAGATCATTTTCCACCATCACCTTATTCCTAGAAACCATGAGATTATCCCCTCTGATTGGAATGCTGTACACAAGCCAGCCTGGAAATGTATGTTGGGCTTTGAGTCTTCTTGGATGGTTACAGTGACTTCCATCTGCTCTGGGAGGCAGAGATGGATCACGAACATTCTGATAATGTCTCCTTTAAAGGTTTCTCTCAAAGACCCTCATTTGCTCACTCCCTAACCATAGAAGAGCCTGGCAGATGGGTATGTGATGGCTTGGGGAGGCTAAACGGGTTTGTAGCAAGTTAATGACAGAGAGACGATTGCACATAAGCACTCTGGGTCTTCAGTCTTGCCCATGAACTGTTCAACCATTCTTTCCTGCATGGGGTTTATGCATGTCAGTTCATGTGGCTGCTGAGATGTAAAACGGATTCAGTTGGAGAACAGGAGGGCAATAAGGATTCCAGTATTAAAACACTGTACCGAACAGCTTAATTTAATTTATTCTTGTTTATTCAGAAGACTCCCGCCCCCCACTTTATACCAATAGATTTTTAGGTGGCTTGTTTTTGTAACAATAACCAATTAATTCCAATTTACTTAGCTGGAGTTTTACGAAATCCACTGATGAAGTGTATTTTTCTAATAGCTTAAAAATGGTAAAAAGTGTAAACAAAATGACCAGTTTAATACATTAGTTTTGAACCCATTTAATAAAACAACCATCATACACGCCATTCAGTCATTCAAAAAACAGTATCTTTGATGCTTTCTCTGTGTCAGGCACTGTGCTAGGAGTGGTATTTCAGCAGTCAAAGATGACAAAAACCCTTCCCCTTCAAGCAGATGTTCTTAGGGGGAGATAGACAATAAATATGTTTTTACCAGTTTAAAAATATACAGCATATTTGATGATAAAGTGCCATGTTGAAAAATAGAGCAGGTAAGAGGGATTAAAACTCCTGGGTTAGGGGGAAGCACAATTTACAATAACATGGTTAAGGAGGGTTTAGGAAAGCAAGGGAGATAAGAAAGCATATGGATTATTAGCCAAGTATATTTAAGTTATACAAAAGAGCTAGTGCAAAGGTCCTGAGGTGAGAATATGGCTGCAATACTAGAGGAACCATAGGCAGCAAATGCAGAGGAAGCTGTGTATGGGGGAAGAGTGGGTAGGAGGCAAAGCAGGGAGATGGGGAGGACAGGAAAATAAAGGGGAGAAGGCACAGTACACACGTGGAGCCTTTTAGGACATGGGAATTTGAGTCTGAGGGAGGGGACAGAGTTTCTAGACAAAAGTGTCATAATCTCACTTTCTTCACTCAACTCAGATGTTACCTTCCTCTGAGGCCTACCCTGACAACCTTATTTAATACTGCAACCTGTGCGGTCTTCATTCTCAGTTCCTCATGTTCTAATCTGCTCACTTCTTACCCTATAGGCCTTTCCACCTTCTGTCATCCTGCATTCCTGATTTAAATATACACTGTGTATTCCCAGTCTCCTCTACTAGAAACGCCCAATATATCAAGGCAGGGACATGTATCCAGCTGGCTCAAAGAGGAGTCCCAGATACCTACACGAGGCCCTGGCACTCAGTAAGTGCTTAGCAAGGCTGTGAATCCTGTCAGTTGTTTTGTGTGATCCACGGAGGTCTTTAAAATGCTAACAATGAATCTAGAACAGCTCTTGCAAACTTCTATATTTTGGGGCAGCTGGGTGGCTCAGTTGGTTAAGTGTCTGCCTTCAGCTCAGGTCATGATCCTAGGGTCCTGGGGTTGAGCCCCACATCAGGCTCCCTGCTCAGGGGTACGCTGCTTCTCTCTGCCCCTTCCCTTGTTCATGCTGTTTCTTAAGTAAATACAATCTTTAAAAAAAAAAAAAAATTCTATATTGTGAATACTCAAGGAAAATTCTGAGAAAGTGGGTGCTACAAAGAATAATGTTTTATCACCCAGATTGACAGGGGAGGAGACAGGAAAGGGAGGAATGAGTTGTTATGAGAAGGAAACTAAACACATTTGCCAGTGTTTCCCTTCAAGACTGTTATACCCTCCCAAGTTCAAGAAATGGCTCTTTGTCAGATTATTAGAATCCTATCTAATAATTGGCCAGGGAAGAAATGTAATTTAAATTCTTCTTAGTAAATCTAATTAGTTTTCTTATAGATAATGGTAAAATTTTCTAAGAACCAACAAGAATGCAGCCAGGTAACTAATGAAGCAACTGCAGACCAGATTGCTCTTTTTGGGTCTTAATACAGAAAGACAATCCTTTCCATATTCATTTTTTCTAGGGGAATACGTGTCTTTGAGTAATAGACCTCGGAATGCGTGGCGAGTCGAGGCTCAGCCAAATACAGACATCTGCAACCCGGTCTCAAGTTCAATAATTTACTAGCCATATATATTTTATAGTAAACAACCCTTCATTGTATACCCTAATTAGAAATGATGATCCTTTATCCTGATATGGAGAGTTCAGCAACGTAAAGACGGGGGAAGGAAAAAATGTGAAGCTAGTGAAAAGACTCCTGTTTTTCAAGGCCTTCAGAAGCCTCCGTTCCACATGGAGTCCATGTATCTCCACTCAGGAATCTAGAACTCTTTATTTACATGATGCTATGAAGTGGGAAAGTTACTAAGTTTCTTTTTTAATTTATACATTATAATTGTAATGTAGCATACCATAGTTGATACCCATTAGCTGATATTCTAGGAGGATAAGGTATTTTGGCCAGGTATGTTTCCTTGTTAGAATTATATTTAAGTCTTATTCCAACTCTGAGATACTAATCCCACCTCAATATACTTTATTTTTTTAAATGCGTTTTTTTTTTTTTTTTAAGATTTTATTTTATTTGAGAGAGAGAGAGCATGAGAGGAGAGAGGTCAGCGGAAGAAGCAGACTCCTGGCCGAGCAGGAAGTCCACTGTGGGACTTGATACCAAGACTCCAGGATCATGACCTGATCCTGGAGGCAGTTGCTTAACCGACTGAGCCACCCAGGCGTCCCTCATCTCAACTGAGCTATCCATAGCGTACTGTCCATCTCCTACTGGAGTACATCACCGCCTCCAAAGACCTCTCTCTCTCTCTCTTTCTCTCTCAAATGGCCAGATACTCAGAAGGTTCTGGCAGTGGTTAAGGCAACCAGCTCTGGAGTCAGAGCATGAATTCAGATCCCCACCACGACCACTTACTACTGGGACCTTCAATAATTAACTCCCATGAACCTTTGTTTTCTTACATGTAAAACAGGTGTAAACACAGAACTTTCTTCCTAGCATGGTGGTGGAAATGAAGAATCAAACCCCAGAAAACGCTTATTATTGAATGATACTGAAGTCTACATTGTTGGTATTACTGTCATTAACTTGGCTCTGCACACTGGTTTTGAGCTTCTGAGGGCTAGCTGGAGATCATGTTAACTGGAATTCTATAAGACTTCATTTTAGTATTTTCTTGGCATTTCAGGATTTTGTTGAACTTCATGTAGCTAAGTAGAGGGAAAGATCAGGGTTCGGTGAAAGAGGAACTCTCTTGCCCTGACCATAAGATCGAATCTAGAAATCACTTTTGAGGGGGTAAGTCCCTGAAAGCTTGGTTTTCTGAAGAGTGGTGGATTCTCTTACAAAGGCAGGAAGGCCCAGAATGGACGAATTTTGGGTCTTGCTAGTTGGATTCCAGTTAGTGGAGGCTTTGCTATATAATTGGCCTTTCCTTCAATTAGTCTAAATTAGTAAATTTTACTATACATTTGTTACTGTCAAGAAGGGATTAATAATTAAAGTGTGACATTATATAAATACCAGACATTGATTTATGTGTGTCATCTTTAGATTCTCTAGTACATATCAATTTTCCTTTTTAAGTCCTTCATCGTGACAAGAGCACAGAATAGGTAAGGCAATGGGAGAACTTTCATGGTACCTATGGAAACCACTTAAAAAAAAAAGGCAAAAACCACCTTAGAAAAGCAAGGGGACTGATTTCAATTTATAGCATGACTTGTCTCAATGCTGGGCAAGTGGTCTGCATTTGAGCTTACTGGTGGGGCTACAGGGGTGGTGAGTCACCTGTCTACTGGGCTTAGGGCATCCTCATGGGGCACGGGTTTTAAGAAGCAATCTGGCACATCCTCCTCAATGAAGCTTTATTTTCCCTAAACAAGTCAGAGCCAGGAGGTGATAAGTGCTTGGAGGTGCTGAAAACATGAAGCCCACAACTGGTGATGGCTGTTTTAACAAAGGAGCTGGTGAGAAAGGATGGGGAACGTATCCAGTGCAGGGAAGAAGTCCAGCATGTGATATGATATGTCCCAGGGTCTCCAAGAGCCATTTTTGCCTCCCCCAAGCCCAATAAAAAGGACTGCCCCGGAAAGCCAGGTAAGCTGAAGATCTTCATATGGGATCCAGGTTGACCTTGTCTTCCCTTCCTTGCTACAGTGCCTTCGCAATCAGTATCCTTTCCTGGACTTCCTGCTTCGCACTTCTTGGCCCTGGTACACCAGCCTCTCACCCGTCTTCCCACGACCACATCTATGCCCTGATGGAGCTACAGGAAAGAAAACGACTGTGCTCCCCCTGTGACTCTGATACTCTCTCCTGCCCCGAACTCCATCCTGCATATCTATGCTACCTCCCCATGTTGACACAGTTTCTGAGTATAGGCCTTTATTCCACGACACAGTAAAAAGTATGGGGAAAGAGCAAGTGCCAGCAGTCAGTTCCCCCTGAATGTGAACGATATCAGTTCGTGAGGGGGACACGAAGGCTCCTGAGAGGCTCATCTATGAATGAGCATTTTAGAACATCCACCTTGAGGAATAGCAGTGAGACGGGATGAAAATAAACTAATTTTACATTTTATTTAGACATTAGTTTTTGGTTTTGTTTTTAAAGGCAGAGAGACCAGAGTGAGTGGGGGAAGGAGGGTTGGGCCAGAGGAGAGAGAGAATCTCAAGCAGGCTCCATGCTGAGTGTGGAGCCCAATGCAGGGCTCGATCCCATGACCCGGAGATCATGATCCGAGTCGAAACCAGGAGTCAGGCGCTCTACTGACTGGGCCACCCTGACATTAGCTACTACTACTAAACTCGTACTATTGTTTTAAGTGTTAAACTGTGCTCACTAAATCAAACCTGAGGCACCCACATGGCTCAACTCCATTTTCTGAAGCTGACAGAATTCTGCCAGTTGCCTCCAGCTCATTTCTGGACGGTAAACGAAGCCCTGGGCTCACCCTCTCAGCTCCAGGTTAGCTTATCACCAGTGTATGGAATTAAGGGGCTCAGGGCTTCAGGGGCATTCGGAGAGACACAGCCCCAACCCTCGTGCCCCCAGCCATCTACCAAAATTTGTTTCCTGCCATTTTGCCATTTTCTTCTCTAAAATCTTGTTGAGGAGAAAGCTGACAAGACGTGAAGCCAGTTTCTACTTTCCAGCAGGACTTCAAAAAGGGTGCAGTTTGTCTCAGGAGGCCTCCCTCTTGACTTGCCTACGTAGTAATGACAGAAGGAGACAGGTGCAGCCGCTTAGCACCAACCCTCCCCATTTTTGTTTCCTCATGGGTCTCTGAAAAGAAGGACCATCTTTGTCATTAGAAAACTCCTGGTGCTCTGATAAAGTCAAAATGTCAGGCCCTCAGTTAACAAGGATAATTAAAAAAATTGAAATGATCTAGACTGAGGTCAGAGTTTTAACATTTCTTCCTAGCTGCCTCTGAAAATAGCCATTCCCTTTAAAAGGAACAGACAAAAGACCCTCCAAAGTCACCACAGTTAGAATGCACTGGTGTCCAAACAGTGAGGTTAACAGGGATGTCAAGACGCCAGGACGTTCCTAGGGGCAGTTTCTAACTTTCAAAGCATTCCTACATGCTTGAACCCTTTCATTTCTTATAAGGGCTCTGGGAGGGTTGCCATGATTAAACTCGTTTTACTGAGGAAGAAAATTCAAGACATTGGCCATCTCAGGACCAGCGAGCGACAGAGCAAGGGCTTCTGACTTTAGGCCCCGCACTAGTCGGTGAAAGCCCAGCTTCTGCAACCTACTCAGTTCTGAGAGCAAGGTTTCTATGGTTTTTCTGACTCCTCTTTTATCAGTCAACCAAGGACTGCTGACAATTTCCCAATCTACCAGATTGTACTGTCACAGTCCTCCGGCACCTATGCCATGAAGCCATTCTTATTACAGAGTGAAGGACAGACTCCCTCTAAAGGCCCCAATAACCATATTATTTCACCTGTGCTGCGGGTCTGTCAACGGGGATTGATGAGAAGGGAAACGAGGATGGAGATGGGCCCCAAGGACTCACCCCTACAAAAACACCGTCGAAGGGCATGAATTCATCTGTCACACATGAGGCTGAAAAGCCAGAATGACACTAAATAAATCAGCTCAAGCAATGTGGTCCATCTCATATAGTCATAAAGGGTGACAGCTCTTTTCCAAGAGCCCTGACCCACAAAGTCACGCGTGTCCCATTCTGGATTCACAGGTCACTTCCAACTCAGTCCTTAGATGCCTACAGAGTCACGAGCTCGTGCTGGACCACACAGCTGTCCTGTTGTGAACCCTCCATTCCACAATATCCCCCTGCAATGACTGAATCAGCACTCTCAGACTCCAAACAGATGCATGCGCTACCCAAAGCAAATGGGTCTATGAATCACAGTGTAAGGAAGAGTTTTAAATTGTGAGCCCGGGGCGCCTGGGTGGTTCAATGGGTTAAGCCTCTGCCTTTGGCTCGGGTCATGATCTCAGGGTCCTGGGATGGAGCCCCACATTGGGCTCTCTGCTCAGCAGGGAGCCTGCTTCCCCTTCTCTCTCTGCCTGCCTCTTTGCCTACTTGCATTCACTCTTTCTGTCAAATCAATAAATAAAATCTTTAAAGAAATTGTGAGCTTTAGGGCCAACCACAGTAGTTCAAAGATAGGCTCATCATTTTCTAACTGTGATCTTAGGGAAACTCTTTGCATTTTTGCAGTCAAATGCTCTGCCACTGATCTATACCCCCTTACTATTTGAATTTTTGAATCTCGGGTTCTTTGTGATGCTAAGTCTACCTGTATCTCTAGTGGATACTACTGTTGACTAATTTCTTCCTCCTTTTGAAGATAAACCCCATCTTTTTTTTTTTTAAGATTTTATTTATTTATTTGACAGAGAGAGATCACAAGTAGACAGAGAGGCAGGCAGAGAGAGAGGAAGGGAAGCAGGTTCCCTGCTGAGCAGAGAGCCCGATGTGGGACTCGATCCCAGGACCCTGAGATCATGACCTGAGCCGAAGGCAGCGGCTTAACCCACTGAGCCACCCAGGCGCCCAAAGATAAACCCCATCTTGTACTCTCCTTCATGAGGCTCTGCAATTTCTTATGCCAATCAGAAAAATTCCAAGCCATTTGCCTTATCAGTAATAGGCACCGGAAGCGATGTTGACCATTGAGATGTGAATGGCAGGATGCTAGGGCACTTTGGGACTTAAAAAGATACACCCAAGAAGAAAGGACCTCCCCCCCCCGCTTCTACTAGACAATGCTATGTCTGGATGTGATGGCTAGAACTGTTACAGTGACCTTGTTACCAAAGGTAGAGCCAATCCGAAGTGAGACCCTGCTCACTAGAGATTACAGAGAATAAAATCCAAAAGAACTTGGTTTTCTGATATCCTTATTGAATGCTGAAGTAATAACGTATGTTGTGTCAAATAATCAATACCCTTATGATTTAGACGATCTGATCCAGGTCTTTGTCTACCACTTAAAGCTGCAAGAAAGCATATTAAGCAAAAATAATGGCACTATCTAACATCAAGAAATTTTTCAATGTCGAGTATTATTTGAAACACTTCAGTATGTCAACTGACCTAATTATCCCAAGGACCATCAGACTCTGTGAGGGAACAGCACAGGCAGGTTACAGCACCCGTTCCATTCACGCAAGAGGGAACGGGAAAGTGAGCATTTGAGCACGAGAGGTCTGGGTCCAGAGCCAACACTGAGAATCTCTTTCCCTACTTAACATATATGCTCTCCTATGGGGATAACAGGTTTAGCTTTAAAAATAAAGCCACCTTATAGACCATTCCGCCTGTAAAGCTGAAGGTTTTCTAATATGCTGTTAATTCTGTTAACAATGGGTTCCATACGTATCCTGTACCATCGGGCCTCCTCACCCACTGCCATTGCGTATTCATGCCCTTACCACCTCGGTCTTTGAGCTTGTTATCCACACCGACCCTCACCACAAACCGCCCAATGGTGTTTTGATGGCCTACATCCCTACCCCAGGTCTGGTCTCAAATGAGCCCCACTTTTACCTGATTCTCTGTTTCGGGGTTTGTTTTGTTTTGTTTTAGCAAGTGTATGACAGCGTGGGCAAGGGAGGACGGTCCGAAGGCAAGGGAGGGGACAGACTGACAGAGGACAATCTCAAGCAGACTCCCGCTGAGCATGGAAGCCAAACACAGGGACCGATCTCACGACCTTGAGATCACAACCTGAGTTGAAACCAATAGGCTGAGGCTCAACAGACCGAGCCACGCAGGGGCTGCTACACCTGATTGTCCAAACCAGCTCCCTTCCATTGGGAGTTCCCAATGCTGTATACTGCTGCTCATACCCCAATGTCATTTCTTCAAACCCCGATTCAGTTTCTTCAAGCCAGCCTACAAAATAGCTTCTGACTGTTCAGTTGTTCCAGCCCATTTTGTTTTTCCCATCTCCAAAATAGTCCCATAATTTCCCAACATCCTTCTTCATTGTTCCCAAGGGATTTGATCCAAATCACCCCGAACAAGTTCCTGTCTTCACATGTTTACCCAGTCCAGAACAATGGCTCCTTTATCTTTTAGGCACATACGGTGTCAGGGAACTTGAGGGTAGAGATGGGTTGCTGGGTCCCGAGTCGGGAAGATGGGTTCTGTTTTACCACAAGGAAAAAAGCCACCAAAGATCCATTACCACCAAATGAGTGACTTATAAGAACTCAGATGTCAGAGTCCTACCTCAGACTTAAGACAAGGTTTTTAGATCTAAAACGCTCAAGGATATTCCTTTTAAACCATTCCCCAGAAAATTCTGATGTGTATTAAAATCTAGGACTTTGGGGTAGCTGGGTGGCTCAGTGGGTTACAGTCTCTGCCTTCGGCTCAGGTCATGATCCCAGGGTCCTGGGATCGAGCCCCACATTGGGCTCTCTGCTCAGCAGGGAGCCTGCTTCCCCCTCTCTCTCTGCCTGCCTCCCTGCCTACTTGCGATCTCTGTCAAATAAATAAATAAAATCTTAAAAAAAAAAACCAAAAAACTAGGACTTTATCCTAACGGCCATAATGACCAGAGGGGCCAACAAAGTAGAGGGTTTGAATGGTACCTGAACACTTTCACATGGTATTTAAGCCTGGGGTAAACCTGTCTCCTTTCCCTTCTCTTCCTTTGTTCTCATACAATTTACTGATTACATCCCACTTAGACATTTCTCCCCCCTTTCCCAAGTAGATCATTAGCCCCGCAGTTGTATTTACAGGGACTATACCTAAAACTACTTTCGTCTTCCCAAAGTGGCTTGAGTACCAGGGGCTGAGACAGATAAAGGACCCATGACAGGCAATGCCTAAGTGCTCCCGCGGTTCAGTAACTCTTCACGATGCTATGCTCCTGTTATTTGGCCACATTACAAATCTAAAACCGGAAACGTTACGTAACTGGCCCGAGGTCGCACAGCTGCTCATGGCCGATCCAGGATTGGATCCAGCCGTGTCGTTCCGGAGCGAGGGCCCTTTCACAACAGCGCGTCAATGCCAGAACTCAGTGAGAATTTTCCGGCAGTTACTGACTCACTCCAGCCAGCCAGCCCCATGAATGTGACACTCCCTCCCCCCAAACTGAATCGCACACCTTCCCCTGCCTGGGATGCCCTCCTGCCTTCCTTATTGCTCTCTGCCTCTTATCCAACCTTTAAGGCCCGTGGTTAACAAAAGTCAGCCCCACACCGCAACCATTTCATGGGTTAAAATCAGAGGAGATAACGTTCCCGACTTTATAAGTTTCTTGAAATTTAAATTATATGTAAATGCTAATAAGCACCGGGCCGGCACGCGGCTAGCATGCATAGCGGGCGGCTATATTTACGGTTCTTCTCACTGGCCCACTCGCTTTCTTTAGATCTTAAGATAGCACGAGACACAAGGAGGCACTTCTAATACACGCTCTCGCAGGGTGATGATTCAGAGGGAGGAACACCAGGAGTGGGAGTGGGAATTAAGATTCTAACTCCCTTCCTATTAAGAAAACTTGCCGCAGAGCTTTTAAGCATTCTAATTAACAAAAACTTATGCTACTCATTACTCTTAATTTCTCCATAAGAGAATACAACTGTAGCACACACAGAGAGAGAACTACACAAAGTCTTGAGCTAGGTCACATCCTATCGGACACTTGCCAGCTTGTGATCTTGGGCAAGTCACTTTACCTGGATGTGAATGTTGGTGGCAATGGCGCCTTTGGTTGGGCCATGTTAGCAGATGTGTGAATTTTGGAAATGCTGCCAATTGCAGGCTCTGCTTAAGTCCTTCTGGGAAAAGGTAGGACACACATTTTTAACAGATACTGATGCTCATGGCCTTTGGACCACACTTGCAGAAGCATAATTTCCTTATCCGTTAAGAAAGAAGTTAAAAATAACAGTATCTACATCAGAGTCTTTGTGAGAGTTCCAGAACATACTCTATATTGAGTACAAAGCACCCAAACTTAGAAGGCACTAGGGGGGCCACGAATACACCATATGTAAATGAAGGCCAGTTATTAAACATGAGGACTAGGTCTCCGGGAGACTTCATCCAGGGTCCTAAGAACAGCCTGAAATTTGATCCTGCTCACACACAGCTGGGATAACTCTGCTTTGATCTGAATGGTACCTGCTCTTGGACTAGAGAGGACTTTAGGAAGTAGGAAGGATGACTTTACGGGCAGCTCTGGTCTCTAAGTTCACCTGCCACCCTGTTCTCTGAATGTTTTAGGTAAGTCCTGCCAGGACGTCCTGAGCCCGGTGAGACTGCACAGAAATTAAGAGGGGTAACTTCCCATAAAGCAGGTCTCTATCTGGCTATGAGAGACAAACACATTTACATGTACCAATGAGGATTAATAAGCTCATAAAACACTAGTGGTAGCTGAAAAGACAGTATCATCATCCCATGGCAGCCTCTTTTGCATTTTAATTCCTCATTTTTACATATCTATCTATCTACCTATGTATACATATATACACACCAAAAAAATTCTCAAATTTTAAATATTATGTATATTGCAAGCTATAATACTGTCTCTCACATTTACTTAATGCAGAGATTAAGAAAAGAAACTACATTCAAAAAACATGAGTCAGTCCCTCAAACACACACAAAGCTTTATTTGTTAATACATCAAATGAAGCCGAAGATACTATTGGCTCACAGGTAAAATGCCAGAAAGGGAAGTCTGTAAGGTTCAACGGAATCTGTATTCATTAAATATGACAGTAAATGACAGTAAAGATGGGGTATTTTAATCCAAATCATTTATTTCAACTCTGAATGAGAAGTGCAGTGATTTGAAAATTTTGTTTCTTCCTTCTCTGTTTTTGTTTTGTTTTGAAGATGCAACTACAGAGAACTAGAGAAGCTTCCTGACATTTTTGTTTTACAGAATCTGTCCACTTGCCCTTATACAAAGACATCAACAACCCAGAAAGTCGGATGCCAAAGGGAAGCTTTGGTTCTGGGTAACTGGAGAACATTTCCACCAGAGGCCTCTCCTATCCCTCCCAGCACAGATGGCCTCTGCCAGAGGCTGCAGCCCAGCGTGGTCTCTACCTGAGACCTTTCTTCCTGCTTCCATCAGGTCCTGAGTACAAAAACTTAAAGGAAAGCAGCCACCAGCACAAAAGCAACACCTAGGGGACAAGCACCCTCTGGGCTGGTCACTGAAGGCTCCTTTTGCTTTTAACCTTGGTCAGGCGGCACCCAGAAGTGATGGCGTTAAGAGAATTTTTTCTGGCACTAAGCCCCTCTACATCTATGGGCCTAGATACACTGCCCTGGTAATCACGCTTTGTGAAATGGGTAAACTTTTCCACAGAGCACCTTCATGGCTGACGGTCACCTGTTTGCGGTCCTCAGACACCACATTTTTATTGAGCACCTACTGTATACCAAGTGTATTGAGCACTTACTGTATACCAGGTCAGAGGTCAGGTGGCAATGCACAACTCAGACATGTTCCCTGAGAGTGTACTCAGAGGCACACTTCTAAGACCTGTGGTATTCTAAATGCCTCAAGAAATCTTTCTCACCACTTTTTCTTCACTTATTTCATTATAATTTTACTTCATAGTCATCTTGTGATTTTTAACAGTTTTATGAAGCCCTATCACAGAATGCTTTGGGTTATACTTTTCACTCATTTCTTAAAACTTATTTATCCACACCCACCCCCTCATTGTAGACAACATCTGGTGAATTTCACAATGGTCTGGCCCCATCTTGAACGACTCTTGAATGCTTTCATTCATTCAGATCTCTAATTCTTGACTGATCATTCAAGTTTTGCAAGGGTTTGTGCTGAGCATGATGGGAAGAAACAGCCCTCAGGATGCTCAGAGTCTAGCAGGCAAGGTGGAAACACTCCCAAGGAGCATGAATTGATGTGCTCTGAAAAGTGAGATCAAGAAGGGCTTCCCAGAGGAGTATAATGTATATTACGTGTACGTCATTGGTTCACGTACGCAGAGCATGACTAGACACATGGAGAGCTAACTGAAGCATCTGGCATCTTATAAGCCTATCAGAGTCAATAAAAGAGGTGGAGACAAATCTTGAAAACAAAGTAACAGGACTAGCACACATGGCTTAATGCCCCTCAAACATGAAATAAATGACCTAAAATGAAGGGTGGTGGTACTAATTTGTTCTTGTTGTTGCTAATGCAGTCTTGGGTTTGAGTGGGGCGAGGTTACGTTTACCCGTTCCCAACTTGATAATTTCATTTGCACAAAATCTGATTAGAATATCAGATGTTTCGCATTTTCCAGCATGAGTATTAATGAAACATCGTGGGGTGGGAAAATTAGATATTGGAGTCTGCATGATTCACGGATGTTTTCCAGTATCGTGCAATGCTCCAACTAATAAGCAATAGTTAAGAAGCAATATAGGGTATTAACTGTTACATATTAATGATGCCCTGCTTGGGAATGAAGATGGGCCTCTTGCATGCGACTTAGTCCTACAGCTTCTCCCCTGTCCCGTTCCGCTCTCCAAGCTCTTCTTCTCTTGAGCTCTTCAACATTAAAACCAGAACTTTCAAGGGAGATTAAATGAGTTCCTCAAAAATTGTTTCCTCTGGCACAGTGATGCCAGAACAGACATAATTAAAATATATTTACAACATTTGTTTGGAAGTCTTCACCCCAGAGAGCAAAGTTTTCCCAACCACGGAACTTGAGACAGTCACTGAATCACATGTGGGCTGCCTGCTGAGAAGGTTTCTGTCGTGTCGGTCCGTTCCGTTATGATGAATCAGAGAGACAAATGTCCATGAGGGAGAACTAACAGAGCTAGCAGGGCCGATACTCCATCTTCCACCAAGGAGGGGACTAGCCAAAGATTCCTCCCAAGTGCAATTACTGACCTAAGGTAGATGCTTATGAGGCCTCTGGTCTGAATTGTTTGCGAATGCATTCACCTACAAACTGGCAGGAGTACGGTAATAAATGAAACAGAATCCTGCCCCCACCCCCACTGCCGTCATAATGGCCCCTGTGCTGTGGTGTGTATTCTTAGCCAGAGAAACATTTCATTTACCGAGGCGATGGGTCTGCACCAATTCCCAAGCTCTTCCCTCAACTTGATTTGCAGATCAATTGTTGTGATTAAAGCAAAGAGATGTGAAGGAGCCAACTGCTGATTCAAATGTTAGAGGTGCTTACTGCAGGGTTATTCACGTCGTGCTTCAGACTAGGCTGGTAGGGGTCCTGATTCTAAGCAATTAAGTGTTAGGGAGCAGGAGATACCCAGGGAAAGCAGGACACAGGACCCAAAGTCATGAAAATCTGTAAGGTAAGTTCTGAAAAAACTTAATTTTTGTCAACTGTCGAGGAGTCGCACGTTTCCTTTAATGATTGTGAGTTTCAAGCTCATGCAGCCAGGTTTCTGTCTCCTCTATACACAAGACTGAGCATGCCTCGTGTCTACATCCAACCAACATCCCTTAGAGAAACATGCCAGCCATGTCAATACAAATGTATCAGCAGGGTGGAAACAAGTCCTAAAACCAACCGTAAATCTCACTTCTCCAATCTCACCTTCCTGGTATGCTGGAAGGAGTCCATCTTCCTGTTCAGGCAAGGGTGCCCCTGATCTTGGTTTTCGGCTTTCCCAGGATGCTTGCCTACCATGTTGCCTTTCTTGACTACATACAGCTTTCCAGTTTCCCTACACTGGTCTCCTGATCCATATTTAGTTTTGCTAAAATTTCTATCCTGTTATCAAAAGTAGTATTCAGCTCTACCTATCTTTCTTCTCCTTCACAAAAGGTGTCCCTACGTTCATGATTCCATATTACCCAAGCTTTGACCCACTAAGTAGACTCCTCGAAGCCACACATCTCTAACCAACATCATCAATGGCTTCCATGACAATTAACCAGTGGAAGTTTTCAGCACCCAACCTAAGTGACATATCTATAGCATTTGACATATTTAACAATTACCTTGTTCTAGAAATGTTCTCATCACTTTATTCTTGTCAGTCCTCTTAGCTCAAAGGGTATTTCCTTTTGAACTGTTGGATACCCCCAAGGTCCAGTCCTAGGGCACCTTTTTTCTTTCCTCTTTCGCTTTTTAATCTATGTGCAGAGTTTCAATTACCATCTATAAATCAGATGGTTTCATTGGAAATCTAAGAGGCACCTCACGCGAGACATATCTAAAAATCTAATTTATCACCTTTACCTTCTTCATTGCTAATCCTGTCTCCTCTGGTGCTACCTCTCTAAAAGAAAGGACCCCATAGGTTTTGAATGGCGTAAGTAAACCACAACACAAATGCACCTCAAATATTCAGCTGAGTATTGGGGGGGGGGGGGATAAAAGCCAGACATAAAACACATTGTGTGATTCCATTTATAGGAAATGTCTAGAAAAGGCAAACCTATAGAGATCAAAACTAGATTAGCTGTTGCCTTAGGGCCAGAGAATGAGAATGGGGAGTGACTGTAAATGGGCTTAACTTCTCTTTTTAAGGAGATGAAAGTATTTTAAAATTAGACTGTGAATGAACTGAGGGTCACCAGAAGGGAGGGGGTCAGGGGATGGACAAAATGAGTGAAAGGGAGTCAGAGATACAGGCTTCCAGTTAAGCAGTGATAAGTCACAGGAATAAAAGGCACCGCACAAGGAATACAGTTAATGGTATTGTCATAGTGTTGTGTGGTGGCAGATGGTAGCTACACTGTGGTGAGCACAGCAGAGCACATAAAGAAACTGAATCCCTGTTACACACATGAAACTAATGTGACATTGTATGTCAAACTTTGTTTTTTTTCAGTTCAACTGATGCTGGCAGTACAACTCTAAAATTACACTAGAATCTAATGAGTGAGATACTTAAAATATGGGTGTATTTTGTGGCATGTAAATTGTATCTCAATGAAACAGTTTTCAAAAATTACATAGATACGCGTCACATTTGATTCCTGTCCTTTTCTCGGTCCTCTCCCTTGTCAACCTATTCCCTAAACTCCCCCAATCGGACCACCAAAATATTTCTCAATTCACCCATTTTATGCTCTACTTCATTTCCTTGAACGATTTTGTTTATTTATTTGAGAGAGAGCACGCACGCACAGGCGGGAGCAAGGGCCGAGAGAGAGGCAGAAGCCGATTCCCCACGGGGCGGGGAGTCCGACATGAGGTCCCACCCCAGGACCCCGAGATCATGACCTGAGCCAAATGCAGGATGCTTAACCAAGACAGCCACCCAGGTGGCCCTTTGTGTTCTACTTGAAAGCCGTATCATGGGGACGTGAATCAGGTAAACTGAGGAACAAAATGAACGAGCTGTCTGGTGTCTGAGAGGCCCAGACAGGAGCAGCCAGAATGGGGAAAAAAATGGGAAAGCCCCACTTCCTTAAAGATCAAAGCAGAAATTACTTCAACGCTTGTCTCGAAATTGTGGCTTTTCTCCTATGTAATAGAAAGAGGCTCTGTCATCCAAATAGAAATGTGCAGCCTCCTCCAAAATTCTGCTCGGAATAAATGTTTTGACATTCCATCCTTATCTCTGCACGCACTGACTTCTCCCTGTGCCTCTGTTCTGAGCTATGACAGCACCTCCGGCAAGTCCAGATGCCTCAGTCTCTCCCTCTTTCCTGTGATTAAAATAAGCTCCCCGACCATCCCTTGGCAATAAGGTTAGCTGTGAGGTGTCTCTAGTCCTAACCCCGACACTACTTTGTAAGCCCTGAGACTCACGGGGGCGCATCTTCCACGTATGCTTTCCTAATTCAAAACCCAGAGCCCTAAAGGCCATGGAGAGGGAAAAGAACACTGGAACTGTAGAGGAAAAAAAAGTATTAAAACAAGATTTTTTAAGATTCTGTCAGAGACTTTAAAAATGAAATAGGGAGAGAGAGAGAAAAAGTGTAATTAAAACAGGGAAAGAAAAGTCCCTTTTTATAAAACAGAATTGGGGCACCTGCTTGGCTCAGTCAGGTTAAGCATCTGCCTTCTTGATCTCAGGGTTCTAAGTTCAAGCCCCATGTTGAATGTGGAAATTACTCAAAAAAAAAAAAAAAAAAAATCTTGGGGCACCTGAGTGGCATCTACCTTAGCATCTGCCTTAGACTCAGATCATGATCCCAGGGTCCTGGGATGGAGCCCCCACATCAGGCTCCCTGCTCAGTGGAAAGCCTGCTTCTTCCTCTCCCTCTGCCCCTCCCCTCCTGTGTGTGCACGCACATGCTCTCTCTTGCTCTCTCTCTCAAATAAAATCTTAAAAAAAAATCTTAAAATTTATGAAACAGAAATACACATGAACCAAATAATTAAAATAATTAAAATACACATGAACCAAAATCACAAAAATGGTAGCTGACAAATTTTGATGTTCTAGATGTGGGACAAAATCCTAACCTGTCAGAATTATTCTGGACAATTGCATCTGAATAAATATTCCAACACATTTGACTCAACTTATGCGAGGCACACACACAAAATTAGAATTCTGCCAGTGTGTACAAATGGTTTGAATAGCAAACAGTTGAATGAGGAGCACTGCTTTTCATCACAGTCACCATCTATCTGTAATTCTTAGGAAATCAATTCTTTCTAGAGATTATAGATTTTCTATCTGGAAAATGAATATAATAACACTTGGCTTTCTCACAGGATTTTTTTTTTTAAAGAATAACAAAAATATTGTAGCCTAAGTAAAGGTTCTGGTTAGAAAAGATGTTATTACATTATCATACATCTGTCATTAGGGCAAATAATCTGAAGATGTCCCCAAAAAGCACATTATAATGCAAAATAGTGTTTAATACATTATTTCGTTATTTTGTTTCCTTTAGAAACATTCTGAACTACACTCTTAGGAACTGTTCTGTGGAGATGGCAAAGATTGAATCAGAGACTTCATTAATGCAAGTTAAATACTAAGTTATACAGTTAAGCTGTATCAATAAGTACCAATAATCTCACAGAGAAGGTAGTCTGTAAATTAGACACAGATTGCAGGAGAGGGAGAGCCAACTAAAAGGAAACTGTAAACACTGAGGCCAGATGAGCGTGATGGCAAGATGAGAAAGATCGTTTTGAGAATCTGACTCATCAGTTGGCAACCATTTTATCAAAGGAATCCAACCATTGGTAAAATGTGGCTTAAGTCCTCTTTCTGGATACTTGAATGTTAGTGATCTGAAAACAAAATTATGAAAAATGTAATTAATTTAAAAATGTTTTCATTTAAAAAATTTTTTTTCTTTGCGTAAAAGAAAAAACCACCTATTAATTTCAGTAACTTTCTCCCTGATATATTCTAGTAAAACCCAGAAATTCCTGCTCACAGAAATATGGTAGACAGTTTTTCAATTAAAGAAAGAAAATAAAATACCGACTAAAACCCATTATAAAGCATGCTATAAACCAAACTTAGTACAGAAAACTTCAATATTCTCTTTAATTCAAAACAATTTCAAATACTCTTTCTCTCATATTTATAACACCAAAAACTGTTTTTGTTTTAATCCCATTTGTGGGTTTGAATTTTTTTTTTTTTGATGGTTCACTTTATTTTTTTCTGTGATGCAAACAACCGAAAGCTACCTTTAAATTATGTACCAACTGGAAAAGCAAATTTAGTAATTATAAACATAGGACCAACAACATAAGGAAATGCAGTGGAGTTTTAAAGTAATTGGCTTCCAGACCCTCTGTAACACAACATTTCAAAACACATACAACCCTCGCACTCCCTCTCAGCAAGAGGTATAACATGCTGCCTGGTTTCAAGACTAGGAACAGATGCTTAACTACAAAGCAAACTGGTTTTTGTCACAGGCTTCATTGATGCAAATCTTAACTGTTAGTAAAATTAAAGTACAGATAAGAGGAAGTGTTCAGTGTTATAATGCATGTGACACATTCTAGGACCCCAAATTCTCACTCACTGATGGCTAACTAGCATTTCCTTGGTTGAAGATGAAAATGCTAGTAGTCACCTTTTATTTCTCTCTTTTTGCACACTGATGAAGCAGCATATCCCACTGACAAGAGTTATTTCTTTGGGCTCACATCATGTCATACTTAAAAAGAAAACAGATGAAAGACAAAACAAATCCGTAAGCTCTGAAAGGTGAGGAACAGCCTAGCTAGCAGGTGCCTGTGACCCAAACTTGAAGCTCATACTTTGCTTAAAGGAAATAATGACAAGAAAGGTAGACTCCAGGAAAGAAAGCAAAAGAGAAAAGTGCAGTATTCAGGAAGCAACGGAATATAAAGTAAATTAACTAGTGAGATATTTGAGACAAGTTCATTACTGTTTCTCAAATATGTGCTTCCTGCAATGCCATCTACCCAAGTTGAAGGGTGCACTGGTTCTCGTAGAAGAGAAAGAACAAAATGAGTAAAACAACAAAACAAAATAACCCACAAAATGAAAAAACATGCAAACAAAACTAAGGCAGAAGGGATCTAATTAAGAAGTATCCCTACAGGGCACCTGGGTGGCTCAGTGGATTAAGCCTCTGCCTTCGGCTCAGGTCATGGTCTCAGGGTCCTGGGATTGAGTCCCACATCAGGCTCTCTGCTCAGCAGGGAGCCTGCTTCCCTCTCTCTCTCTCTGCCTGCTTCTCTGCCTACTTGTGATCTCTGTCTGTCAAATAAACAAATAAAACCTTAAAAAAAAAAAAAAAAGTATCCCTACAAAAACTCCTGACAGTCATATACAGAGTTGATCATTTCTGGCAAATAAAGGTCTGGGTGGAGAATTAAAAAAAATAGTTTCAATATTGGAAGGATATGGCAGGGGACAGGAAAAGAAATGAAACCAAGGGAGACCTGTGTCACAAGGCACCATTTCCTAGAAGCTGAAAGAACAAAAAAGAATTATTTTGAGTTGCGGATTTCCTCCCACAAGGAAACAATGTCTATAGTGCTGTCTTCAAGTGTATTTTTGAGTATGTTGCTAGAGCTACCACGGATAAGATAATGCTTGGGTTCCTCACTTCATGAAAATGAGCCATCAAAAACATCTAGTTTGTGAAAACTAGTACAAATTGAAGGACGTGGTAATGGGACGATCTTGTATTGGGGTACCTTAAAGGACAGCTCCGATGGAAGTCAAGTGGAATGTATCAAACGCAGACTTATTGCTTAAAGACTTGGGTCTGTCATCTTAACAGCCACATTAAAAGTCAGTGTCTCCCTAATGCAGTGAATGTTTGTTTTGGAAAGTTACTAAATGGTAAATAAATGATCAGGTGTTCTCTAAAACAAAGCATTTACATCTCACTTGCAGAAAAACATCGGAAGCCAGGAAGAGATAATCTTTTCAAAAGAGGTCCTTGCTTGATGAAACCCTCTATAAAAGTATTTTCTTTCCCTCAAGTTCAACTCTGCAGCCTCAACTACCTGAATGTAAACAAGCCAACAGAAAGCATGGGTAATCTCTAAAAATGAATGTTAATACTATAAAGTTCAAGCACTATAAATTAGGCCTATAATCATGCCTATTTTTGCTTACTTTGCAAACAGCACTAGCCAATTCAATTATGTAAGTGTGCGGTGAATTTTTTAAAAAACAAATAAGGAATGGGGAGAAGGAAGCCTACGAAAAGGAAGAAGATAAAACAATCCAATATAGTTAAGGAAAATTCTGATTTTTTTTTTCTTTAAAAAAAACAAAAATTCTAAAACTATCCCCAAGAGCTCAAGTCATAGTGATCTGAAGCTGTTTGGTAAATGACAACCAGCACTGAACTCTTGTAATAAACATCTCCTGAGCTCCCCGCTCTCCCAGAGGTCAGAAGAATAATAGCGTTCATAAGGAGATCCTGGTCCGGGCTATCTGATACACCAAGCTAAGGTATCATTCGTGTGCATACAGATGTTTCCATCCAGGATTACTAGGGGGTCTCTTTTAGTTTGGGTAAATAAAAGACAACTTTGGTTATCTAGAGATTTCCCTCCCACAAGCCTCCAGAATCCTTAATAAAGCAAAATATATTAAGAACGCTGTACTCATGTTCCTAATGGCGGCCAAAAGAGAGAAAATGGAACTGCTAAGTAAGGAGAGATCTGGTTTTAAACAACAACCAACACAATTTTAAGGAAATATATAATATACTATCTTTTTATAATGTGTCCTTCCCACTGGAGTTATACGTAAGTGAAGTCAAAGTTGGTATATGAATAGTGATTATCTCTCGCTTTTCAATGGGTCATATTGATTGACTCTGGAAACTAAATGATCTTCAACGTGAACCCAAAAAATGTCTATAATATAATTAAAGTTGGATGTAATTGTAATTCAGCATAAATCTTTGATGAACCTGGCTCACGTGAGGTCTCGGGATTCCAGAGTAGCAGAATACCTCTGGCTGCCTAACTTTCACAATAACCAACCCAACGCATCATATATGTGGAAGGAAACTGCACAGAGAAGGCAGACTTTAAGTGAGCCGTTCAGAATGATCTACTTAGAAGTTTGCCAAGTGTATGAGTTTGCTAGGGCTGCTGTAACAAAGGATCGGTGGCTTAAAGAACAGAACTTCAATTCTTCACAGGTGTGGAGGCTGGGAGTCCAAGATCAAGGTATGGACAGGTTTGATTTACCCTGAGACCTCTGCCCTTGGCTCGCAGATGCCAGCTTCTCCCACCTTCTCCTGTGTCCACACATGGCCTTTCCTCTGTGCAAGTGTTGATCCCCAGCATCTTTGTGTGTCCAGATTTCCTCCTAGAAGGACACTAGTCAGGTTGGATTAGGGCCCAACTTACTGGCATTATCTTCACTTAATCAAACCCCTTCAAAAGTCTGATCTTGGGGCACCTGGGTGGATCAGTTGGTTAAGCATCTGCTTTTGGCTGAGGTCATGATCTCAGGGTCCTGGGACTGAGCCCTGCTTCAGGCTCCCTGCTCAGCGGGGAGCCTGCTTCTCCCTCTGCTTCTTCCCCTGACTTGTATCCATTCACTCTGTCTCAATTTTTTAAAAAACATTAATAAATAAAGGATCAATCTCTAAATATACTCACATTCTGAGGTCCTGGGGTTTGGGACTTTGAAATATGAAATCTGGGGGTGGGGGGACTCTTCAGGTCATAACAATCTATACTCTGGACCCCCCAAAATTCATGTCCTTCTCACATACCAAACATACTCACCCCCACCTAAATGAATCCAAAGTCTGAACCCATTCCAGTATCAACAGTAAGTCCCAAATCTCTTGTAAATCAAGTGTAAGTGTGACTTAAGGATTTATTTTGAGGCAAAATTCGTCTCCAGCTGTGAACTTGTGAAACTGGGCACATTATATGCTTCAGAAATTCAGTGGTGGAACACGCATCAGACAGACCTTCCCTTTCAAAAAGGAAAAACAGGAAAGGAGCAGTGAATCACAGGTCTCAAATAAGTCTGAAACCTAGCAGGGCAGAGTCCGTTAGATTTTAAGGGTCAAAATTAATCCACTCTGGTCTGATGCCTTTTCCTGGGGGCCAGTGAGTGTGATGGCTCTGCCTGAGCGGCAGAGGGGCCCCTTGAAGCCTAGGAGAGGGCCCTGCCTTCTACAACTGAGGAGACAGACAACTGTCTCACCTCCCTAACCTGTGCCCTCTGGCCCACAGGGGCAGCGGCAGCTCTGCCAATCTCCCAATCACCTTGTAGGTCATTCTTCCCTTTTCTTGAGGGGCAAGGCATGTTCGCTGCCAGATAGCTCTATTGTTTCACCCCACAGCAGCTCAGAAACCTGACAGTCTTCCTTCACATCATTCTACTTCTGCCCACTTTAGTCCAAAATGGCAGTGTTTCTGTTATAAACCCATGTCTGTTCCCGTGTCCTGTTGACAAGGCTGATTTGGTCCAGGAGTCACATCCATAATCTCTTTATCAAATGACTGCCCAGCCACACCTTTGGTGTTTCCTCTGGAAGGGGTTGCTCATTTTTTTGCAATATGGATAGCCTGAGAATTTTACAAATGTTCAAGCTCTGGTTTCTTTATAAGAACACCTTCTTTATCTTTCCTTTTTTTTAATTTTAAGATTTTACTTATTTGTCAGGGAGAGGGAGAGAGAGCACAAGTAGGCAGAGAAGCACAGAGAAGGAGAGGAAGAAGCAGGCTCCCCATGGAGCAAGGAGCTAATTCAGGACTGGATCCCAGGACCTTGGGATCATGACCAAAGCCAAAGGTGAGGCATAACCAACTGAGCCACCCAGGCATCCCAATTTAGCTCTCTCATTTGGCATTTTACTCTGAGCAACAAGCAAAAGCCAGACTACACCTTCAATACTTTGCTTAGAAATTAACTCAATGAAACATTCAACTTCATTATTTACAATGTCCATCTCCCACAAAACCTTTAACATCTGTATTTCCACCAACTGCCACCACAAGGTAAGCTAGACATTGTCTATCTTGTGCCAGCCTCTCCCTACTACTTAGTTCTAAAGCCACATCCACATTTTTAGGCATTTGTTACGAGCAGCAGCCAATAACAAAATCTGTATTAATCAGGGATCAAGTGGAAACAGAATCAACAGGACATGTGTGGTCTCTAAGTTTCGTGAGGTCTACATTTACACAGAAAGACAGAGAGTAGGATTGACAGACTTAAAATTGGCTCACATGATTGTGCAGAGATGGCCAACAGACCGGAGACCCAGAGAAGAACTGAAGTTTGAATCTAAAGACCACATTCTGGCAGAATTCTTTCTTGCTTGGGGGGACTCTTGGACATTGACACAAAGTCACTCGTGACTCAAGTACCATTTTAGTTTCCCTAAGCTATATGTATCAATAGTGCTATGGTCTGTTAGAAGAGGTTCCCTAGACTCTGAAAACTTTTACCTTCAGAGAAGAGGAGTAACTAGACTAAAATTGCTTAAAGCTTTCAGTGTAATCAAAACTGTTATACCTGAGTTTTCGCATCCGAGAGACCACCAAGGAGCTAACACCAATGCAATCACACGAGGGTTTGTTTGACAAGCTTAAACTTGGGCCCAAGTACACCCCACACAGCAGAGTAGGGACGTGGACCCAAGCTTAAGCTTGTTAAATAAACCCTCGTGTGATTGCATCGGTGTTGGCTCCTTGGTGGTCTCTCGGATGCGAAAACTTGGGTGTAACAAAAATCATGTACTAAATCTCAGTTACAATATTATGGCCAAAGGTTGGATAGTATGGTCTAGGATGCAGCCACTGTCTGGTGCAAGAGTCCTAGGCTGGGAGGCTTAAGATTCAGGGTCTAACCTTATGAGCAGTTTGTTATAGGACCAAATTTCCCAGCCTTGGTGCCTTAAGTGCTCAGTGAGAGGGTGTATTAGAAGCGGAGGGATTCTTCTACCTCTGCAATGACAACACTCAAGACTGCCTCTCCAAATAGCTCAGGGAATATCCCTGGACAGATGGCAATATGGGACACTTTTTCATAGGGACAATAATGAAATGGAATTCAGTGAAGTGGGGACTTGGGTTTTTTACCTGGTTTTTGCATTTTTTTCTAGTTTTAAAGATGGACATATTATTTAATCGGCTTTCCTTACCTGATCCCCTCAGGACAAATCATAGACATTCGGACTTTAACTGGCTTTGACCTCATGCAGCAAGCCAGTCAGTGATGATTTTAACAAAACCAAGTTTGGATTTTTTTCAGATTCCGATCCTTGTAAGTCTCCCATGGAATGGGAAGGGTCAAAGACCGTTATCACACTTATCCGAAAGAGAAGCTCAGACAAAGATCTCTAATGTCTCCCCGGGCAACCCCCTCAGTCGGCATCTAAACTCCTCTAGCTCACCGTCGTCAACCGGGGCACTAAGTCACATGTTTAGGGGACAGATCCCATTAGACTGCGTGTGCTGGATGAACCCCCACTCCAGAGGGAATTTAACCACATGTATGTGTTACGGGAGTTAGAACGTGCTCCTCACAGAGCTCAGCCAACGGCTTTTATATCTACTCATGCTAATTAGGAAATTACTGAAAATATTTCCCATATTTAAAACAGCAGCACTCCTCATTGATAGGCCACTCTGTCCTTATATGGAAACCCCACTATGAATCATAGCTGAATAATAATCCATCACTGTCAAAGGTAAATTACTGCCTAGGAAAAGCAGCAGGATGACATTTAAAGCATTGAGAAATAGGGAGCCAGTCCCCATGCCATCCCCAAGCATGAAAGGCATGAGTGACATGCGCAGCCTGAAGGACCAGAGAGAGGGAAGGCCAAGTGCAACTCAGACCCGAGACAACATGGCCCATGCTGGAGACCGTGGTGAGGCGACACCGTTTGATCACCTCCCCTGTGTCCACCATGGTTTTACACATGTTACTTCATTTAATTCTTGGAACAACTCTCAGGTTCGGATCGTCTCCACTGGATACAGCAGGAACCTCGGCCACAGCAACGTAAAAACTGTGCTCACGGTTCCGCTGCTAGGAAAAGCGGGAACCAGGACTGACAAGCAAAGTCCATCTGTCTTTGACCCCTATGATAGTTTCACTGGTCCTACTGCCGTGTTACTCAGGAGATCAGCAGTATGGGGGGGGGCAGATAGAACCACAAAGCAAGAGGGTTAACTCAGCGGATATTAATATAAAGTCTGGAATATAAAATTGCCTAGGGACTCTGGAGTGGTTCTGTGGTTTATGTGTCTGACCCTTGACCCTTGATCTAAGCTCATGTCTTGATCTCAAGATCCTGAGTCCAAGTCCTGTGTTGGGCTCCACAATGGGCATGAAGCCTCCCTCCATAATAAGTAAGTAAATAAATAAAGTTAAATTGCCTAAAGCTTCCCATAAATCGGACTCTACCACCCTATAATGTTATAACAGTCACTACCTTATTGTATAGAGATTAAAGGAGATACTCCCCATATAAAGTCAGTGTGTGAACACGCACCACATGAAAACATCATGAACCAGAGGATTTCTTCTTATTTCTCACTGTAAATTCTGAAATTAGTGACAAATATAAGGAAAATATATACCAATCATCTTGTCCATCTCTCAGTAAAGTTATTTTGAAGCTATTCGGGAAACAAATATTGGCTCAGCTCTAAAGATGTAGGAGCCATTGTTGTTGCCAAGAGTAAAGTAGCTGGTATGAAACTTTCAGTATTGCATCACTACCTACACTTCTTTTCTGTGCATTTTGCCTGTCAGGCTTGGTCTTTTTTGAATTTCTGGATTTCTGTCATAGAGGAGAGTGACCCAATGAAATCATGGGAAATATTGTGTGGAGATGTAGAATGTTACCACCACAACATCAGTAAAAATAGAACATTTTAGAGGGGAGACTATTTATGGCAAACCTATGTATTAAAGTTAAGATACTGAGAACTGGAGTCAGAGCCCGCCATTACAATCCAGGATCCACTAGCCACAGGGGCGCTGGGCACACCGTCCCACTTCCGTCAGCCTGAGCTTCTCCACTGAAGCTGGTGATAATACTATCCACAAAGGGGTGGTGGGAAGCACAACAGAGCACTTGGCATAGTAGAACACACATAGTATCTGCTGGAAACATTTTGGTTCTTGGAATGCTGGAGTCCATGTCAATTAAGTCAAGGAAAGACTTTAAGAATGCTGGGATGATCTTTGCCCAAATCATGTCATACTGGCACCACCAGTCCATAGAGCAGGCCTATGGCATCTGAGTAAGAACATCCTAGAATTGTGGGGCACCTGGGTGACGAAGTCATTTAGGCATCGGACTTTGGCTAAGATCATGATCCTGGGGTCCTGGGACCAAGCCCTGCATTGGGCTCTCTGCTTAGTGGGGAGCCCGTTTCTCCCTCTGCCTCTACCCTTTCCCCACTCCTCCTCTCCCCCACCCAAATAAATAAAATCTTTAAAAAAGAAAAAAAAAAAAAAGTACTAGAATTGCACTATGGATACTGAGGCAGAAAACAAAAGTGCCCTAGTTTCTCATGGGGTATACCATTAAATTCATTCTTTCCTCTTGCTCTAGCCCATAGATATGGGGGAAAAGAGACTACTTCAGTGGTACTGACCACCAATAAACATTTATTTATTGAGCATTAACTGTGCTCAGGCACTAGCCTCGATGCTTGGGAAAACAACAATGAACAAGATTGGCATGGTCTCTGATCTCGTGAAATGTATATTCTATCAAGGGAGAAAGACCAAAACAAAAGTAGATGGAAAAAAAAAATACTTTGTGATAGATGGCTTGAAGGAAACAAACAAGAAAGATGCCAACAAGGAAAAGAACACTGGGAGGGATATTTTAAATAGGCTGGTCAGGGTCACCTCTCTGAAATGGTGGCCTTTCACCTGAGACCCCAAGATAGTGTGAGGGGAGATTGGTATGCACAGTAGGGAAGAATATTCCAAGCAGAGAAGAGGAGGCTCCCGTCCTGAGGCAGGACAGAGAGCAGGGTGCGGCAGTGCTGAGAAACGAGAGTGCGGAAGGAAGAAGGACTCCAGGAGAGCCCTGGAGCATGATGGGAGCCCTTGAAGGCCCCTGAAGGATGTGGTATGCATTTCACTAAAAGCTCAGTGGGAAGTCACCACAGGGGTCTGAGCAGAGGAGGGGTGCTATCCAAGTTACTCCTAAGATCATTCTTCCAGGTGTAGAATGACCCTCAATGGGCCCAACGTGTGTGTAGGGAGACCAGTCAGGAGGCCGGTTCAGTGACAGGAAGGATGGAATGGTGCCTAACACAAGACATGGGTAGAGCAGATGGAGAAAGTGAAGGGAACAGAAACAGGATTTCACGTGTAAGTGATAAAATTCTCTGATGACAGATCAAGGTAGAGCGAGGAAAAGAGAAAATGAGGATTACTGGATATTCTGGCTTGAAGAGTAGCTGGCCAGCCCCGGGGGAAGCCCAAACAATGAACAGAAGCCTCCCTGGGCTTTGGTTCTTTGAGAAGGTTTATAAGAAAACAGGAGAAAAGTTCTGTGGGGTCGCAAGGGTTTTTTTTTCCCTTTCCTTTCCCCACTATCAGGCTTTTGACAAAGAGCTTGACATTGAGGTCTTGGTGATTAAATATAAATATGCTTAATTTATTACAGGCAGAGGTAAAGGAACTCAGCTTTCCCTTAAGGGCCATTATCTAGATATGATTATATTGTGAACCAAAGCCAGGTCTCTGGAGACGGCTGATCGATTGGCCAGTTCACAAGTCCCTCCCCATGTCCGCACATCTGGATGCAGCGCAAACATCCTGCCTGGGATCCGTACTCCCAGCAGCCCTGTGTTCACTACACTCTGAGCCTCAGATGTCAGAAAGCAGTCTAAGTGACTGCCTAAAGAAGAAAATAATTAAAACGTTTTTATCTGTTCTCATGTCTCATCCTACACTAATGTATTAATTCAACCACTGCTCCTATGAGTGGTGTTTTTTAAGCAATACCTCCCAGGACCCAAGGCGGCTGGGGTGCATAAAGAAAAACCCTTTGTTTTCTCTGTGCCTAAACACCGCTAAGACAATAACAGAGAAATAGAAATTCTTGAGTCACTCTGTTAGGGAATTCAGCATTAGAGGAAGAACCATATTGCTATCAAAGGGGAAACAAAAGTGCTCTAGTTCTTAGGTAAGTTTCTACCTTTCAAGCCAAACTTAACAAAAGTCACCGTTACGCATGACCAACCTAATCTGTGCTTCAGGAAGATTAGTCTGGGGGCAGTATATCAGCTAGAGAATGTGACCAACCCCCCCCCCACACACACAGACACAGACACAGACACACACACACACACACACACACACACACACAGGTGACTGGGGATGGATACAGATTATGTATTTTGAACCATTTACAGCCAGTAAACTTAGCAGATATACAAATTCCTCTAACTTGGCCACTGTGGAGGGAAGAAAAATAATTCTCCCTCTACCTTAACAAGTTCTTGGCTAAGACACACTTGAAATAAACAGACCAACAGAAGAAAAAACAAACATTTTAATGACATGTACACCTCCTACACACCTGGGAGACATCCAGGAAAACTGAGGGACTCTCCAAAATGGCCCAAGCTACCACCTTAAACAGTAACTCCAGCTAAGGAAAAAAAAGATGTTGGGGGTAGGGAAGAGAGTTATGGGAGGTTACCAGGAAAAGCACAGTAAACAAGAGTAAGATGCAGACTTACACCACTGTCTTCTCCACAGAAGTTTCTAGAGACTTACAGTCCCCCTGCTCTTCCTGGTACAGAAAAGGTGACACCCTTACAAACGGAGATTTCCCTTATAAATACAAACGTCTCTTAGGTGACACCCTTACAAACGGAGATTTCCCTTATAAATACAAACGTCTCTTACAAAAAAGTAACTTTTCCGTTCTCAGAGCTGTTTGTGGTTTCTTACAAAGAGCCTGAAAGCCATCTTGTGCCCAAAAAGGGCATAGTTTGGGGTAACAAATTCAGTTCCCCTTCACCACTGTCAGTAGACAGCTCTTGTAGTTGTTAGTAAGAGGTCATTCTGAACTTAGTAAGGAGGAATCTTTTTGAACCTACGTAGTTCACAATCACAGAAGATATGTATCACCTTGTGCTGTCAGTGCGTGGATCAAAGATCTGGAGGCTGGCCCACCAAGACCTACAACTCTTTTTTTTTTTTTTTTTTTTAAGATTTTATTTATTTATTTGACCACAGAGATCACAAGTAGGCAGAGAGGCAGGCAGAGAGAGAGAGGAAGAGATGCAGGCCTCCTGCTGAGCAGAGAGCCCGATGCAGGGCTTGATCCCAGGGATCCCTTGGACCATGACCTGAGCCGAAAGCAGAGGCTTTAACCACTGAGCAACCCAGGCGCCCCAAGACCTACAACTCTTGATGAACCTTGTCTCTCTCCTATCTCACCGCAGAATGAACAGCAGCACAAAAGACTGGAAAGATCTTTTCAATGACAATTGCATTACTTGAGTGATTACATTCGTTTTTAGATTTCATGTTTTATCTTTGTGGTCTCTCCAAAGTTTCCTGAGGTTAGTATTTGTGTCTGTTTTCCTATTTACCTAGCACACCGAATCTGCACAAAGTAAGTATTGTTAAATACAATAGGGCCTAAAATGGAATCACTATGCTAAGCCCCATGAAACCAATCTGAGAATTAGTTTTGGTTCTCCCAGAAATAACATCTTAAATCAGTCAAACAAGAAAGCTCTAGTTAGGGAGACCCAAGTGATAGGCCTCTCCTATCCCCTAAAGTGACCTTGAAATAACTGTTCTTTTTTTTGGGGGGGGGGGAGGTCCAGGATCATTTCCTTATTCCCTCTCCTCTCTGCCTAACATCTTTCATTTTGTATAGCTCCTCAGAGCCCCTTTCTATCTGCCAAACTGGATGCTACCTGACTGATGAATCTTCGAGCAAAGACAGTAATTTTAAAGTAAGATCTTTAAAATTTGCTCAATTGCATTTTACTTTTTAATAGTGTTTAAACAAATACTGATAAATTAATGAATTCTTTCTCATTTAGACAACTAATTCGAAGGTCCATATTTTAAGAAGATTTTTACTGTATTTGGAATGGACGGACCGAGATGGCAAAGGAACCTAGAAAGTCTGTTATTTTAGCAACATAAAAGTCAGAAATGGCACGCAGGAATGGAATGGAGGTATAGTAGTATTCTTTGTGGAGCTGAAAATTATATTTCAGAGAAATTAGACTTATTGTGGAATTTCAAAAGGCAAAATTAAGAAAAATGTGTGTAAAGCAATGAAAGGCATTTAACTCAAGCTCAGGAAGAACACGCTCACGATCTAAAATAAATAAAAATGAAGCCTCTTTCTTGGGAAGAAGGGCAGATCCCACTATTAGATGTATCCAAACCACCCCTTAATGACCACAGCCATCTGGAATTCTACGGAGGAGATGCTTTGACATAGGTAATGTCCCTTCCTCTGAAAAGTTATGATTCAGGGACTTGCATTGTATAGATTTAAATATACCTTTTGGCTTCTTTTAGATAGAAAGTAATATTTATAAATTATGTCCTAACATTTTAATCTAGTGTATGGTAAAATATTTGACAGGATACAGACAAAAGCACGTGCTTAGGTTTGAAGTCATAAATATTTAATTAGGATGATAAAAGTAAGGATAAATAGGAAAAAGGTATTTGAGGGATATGGGAACAATCCAATCCACATATTCTTGTGATTAACTGGATATGGAGGTGAAGGCCTTACAAAGGCACAGGATGGTAATTTCAAGATACAGATGGGTAAAGGGATATCTGTAACATTGATACAACTCTTTTTGAATGTGGGGGAGAATTAGCTTTGGAGGAACAACTAACGTTCGATTTTTTCTTCCCCACGTTTGATTTTCATTTTTTTTTTTTAAGATTTTATTTATTTATTTGACAGACAGGAATCACAAGTAGGCGGAGAGGCAGGCAGAGAGAGAGGAGGAGGCAGGCTCCCTGCTGAGCAGAGAGCCCGACGTGGGGCTCGATCCCAGGACCCTGGGATCATGACCTGAGCCGAAGGCAGAGGCTTTAACCCACTGAGCTATCCAGGCGCCCCTCCACGTTTGATTTTCAAACCAGAAGTTTAGAGGGACATACTATAAATACATGGAAAAATGTATCAGAAGGTCATTGATCTCAAATCCAAGGGAGAGCTTAAGACTCAGAAGCATTATAGCTGCTACCGGAGGAGGAAAAGCAGAAAAAGATAGGAGCGAGTATGGGCAAGGGGGAAGAGGAAAGTTCTAGTAACCATGTTAGAGTACAGGGCTCTAGCACTTCTGTACATCAAGAGTGTCAATAATAGCAGCTAGAATTTATTGTGTGCTTACTCTGTGCCCACACACGGCATAACATGTTTCATGAGCACTGTAGTTGGTACCAAAAAAGTAAAACTATCTTGACTGTCCATCTATAGAGGAACTAAAAAATATGACAAATTGATAACATGAACTATTGTTTGGATACTAAAAACAATGATTACACCTATATCTACAGATCAGGCAAGATACTCACCATCCAAATTACTTACAGAGAAATGTGTGTAGTAGGATCCTAAAAGGACCACATTCAGTGTATTTCTATCACACTTCCAATCCAGTTTTTCAGAAAATCCTTTTGACATGCTCTTTAAAATATACCAAACACCAAAAACACCTACATAAAGGCGCAGAGGTCTCATCAGGCTGTTCATACTAGTTGTCTAGGAAATTAGAGGTGTCTAAAACCCAACCAAACCGAAAAAACAAAACCCAAGTGAACAAAGATTCTAGTATATTACAAAGTTAAATGAAAATTAAAAATACAAAATTCTATCCATGTCAGTATAACATCCAATTAATACCTAGGCTTATGGGCCATAATTAGAAAGTTAATTTTTTTTTTAAGATTTTATTTATTTATTTGACAGAGAGAGAGATCACAAGTAGGCAGAGAGGCAGGCAGAGAGAGAGAGGAGGAAGCAGGCTCCTGATGAGCAGAGAGCCAGATGTGGGGCTCCATCCCAGGACCCTGAGATCATGACCTGAGCTGAAGGCAGTGGCTTTAACCCACTGAGCCACCCAGGCGCCCCAGAAAGTTAATTTTTTAAAATATTTTATTTTATTTGAGAGAGAGAGAAAGAATGCACAAGTATGAGGAAGGGGCAGAGGGAGAGGGAGCAGCAGACTCCCTGCTGATGGGGGAGCCCAATGTGGGGCTCTCTCCTGGGATCGCAACCTGAACCTAAGGCAGATGTCCAACCCACTAAGCCACCCAAGTGCGCCCAAATGTTATCTTTTTTTTTTTTTTTAAAGAGCATATGCATGCAAGTGGGGAGGAGGGACACAGGGAATGGGGAGAAAGAGAGAATCTTAAGTGGGCTCCCTGCCCAGCCTGGGGGCTGATGACATAAAGGCTTGATCTCACAATCCTGAGATCATGACCTGAGCCAGCAGACACTGAACTGACTTAGCCCCCCGGGTGCCCCTAAATGGGGACATTTTTTTAATGAAGCCACTGACTTGGGGAGATGGAGACTGTGAGCAGTTTCAGTTTTAATCATCAGTTGTTTTAACCCTCTTTCAATATTAGACTTTTCACAAAACTAATGCTTACACCTGAACCCAGAGGTTGACAAGAATATATGCTCAGGAAAAATATCTGTTCTTACTTATTCTAGAGTTTAATACTGCACGACACAGAAAAACAAGTGTGTCATCAGGGTCTAATTAAGTGGGGGTTAGAGAGCCAATGCAAATCTATTGTATACGATGGGGTCTGGTTTTAAGTTTTTATTGTGTTATCCATTTACTAATTGCCCTGCTGAGAACAAACACACTCTGCCTGCGTGCTGATAACAGGAACACTATCACCTTTCTGCCTTCTGTGCTCTAATCCTCTGCCTATCAGATGGGCTGTGAGCACTTCATTTAATGTTAAAGGTCAAGTGTTTCTTCTGGTAGGGTATGTTTGCTTGATAAAGTGTGTGCACAGCTTCACATGTTAAAAAGCAAATAAAGTCCGTTGGCTCCACCAAAGATTATTTTATCCACAGAGTCAACTAAGTGTGGGCCACAGAGACCCTTTGCAAGAACCTATTACCTTCTCGGTTTCCCACTTAGTTCACAAATTACAGGTGTTTAGATGCAATTTCACATCTTGACTTGGCATCTCTCCGCCTAGGAGCCTTAATTGTCATCTTAAACTACACACATCCAAAACTGAAAACCCTACCTCCCACCCATTCTCACCAAATTCTCCTCAGTCTTAGTGAAGGGCAACTTTAATTATAAGGTAGCCAGATCAAGAGGATCAGAGTTATTATTGCTGATAGCTTTTGGTCACATCCCAAGTCCAGCTTATCTGGAAATCTTGATGGCTCTCCCTTCAAGACATATCCTAATCAGACCTGTTTCTTACCATACCCACTGCTACTAGAATGACTGAAGCAAATAGAATAGCATGCTTAGACAAGTAGCTGTACTAGCCTCACAACTAATCCTACTACTTTCTCCTTAGGCTCTAAAAATCTGACGGAAGACAGAGTCATGGCTTGAAAAGGGTAAGGCACATCGTCTCATGCCTTGACCAAACCCTTCAAATGATTCCTTATTCCCATTTATTTCCCCCGTCAAATACACATTCTCCTACAACCTCACGGGATTCTCCCACTGTAGAGGGTTCACTTGGGCTTTTCCTTCTGCCTGGAATGCTCTTATTTATATTGTAATTAAAGGTAGTTTAGAAACAGCCAGTGCAGGAAGAATACTCTAACACACCTTAAACTCCAGAAAGCAGGAAATAAATCTCCCACGTCAAAAGTACCTTCCCTGAACCAGGAGGTAAAGACATCCTTATTGTCAGAAATAGGAAATTCAGGCCCAAGAAGCCTATAGAAACTTTGTTACTTTTTCCTTAACATTTAAAGCCCCTGAGTATGTTTTCTTTGCTCCCTTAATTCATTACAGATTTATGCTTCTTTATTTATCTGAAGCCTCTACCTTCAGCTTAGGTCATGATCCCAGAGTCCTGGGATCGAGCCCAGCATTGGGCTCTCTGCTCAGCAGGAAGCCTGCTTCCCTCTCTCTCTCTCTTTCTGCCTGCCTCTCTACCTACTTGTGATCTCTCTCTCGCTCTCTGTCAAATAAGTAAATAAATAAATAATCTTTAAAGTGATCTTGAATAGGACTTTAACATTTCATTGCTAACTTAAAGAGGTCATACTTTGTCATGGGATCACCATTAGAACCACATGGTAGAGATAGGTCAGCAGGGCATTCCAAAGGACAAAGTGATGGATTCCCCCCATATTTTTTTTTTAAAGATTTTATTTATTTATCTGACAGAGATCACAAGTAGGCAGAGTCAGGCAGAGAGAGAGGAGGAAGCAGGCTCCCTGCTGAGCTGAGAGCCCGATGCAGGGCTCGATCCCAGGATCCTGGGATCATGACCTGAGCCGAAGGCAGAGGCTTTAACCCACTGAGCCACCCAGGTGCCCCGAATTCCCCAAATTTTAATGCATATATCATTTTTTTAAATTTTTTTTAAGATTTTATTTATTTATTTGATAGAGAGAGATCACAAGTAGGCAGAGAGGCAGACAGAGAGAGATGGGGGAGAAGCAGGCTCCCTGCTGAGCAGAGTCCCGATGCGGGGCTCGATCCCAGAACCCTGAGATCATGACCTGAGCTGAAGGCAGAGGCTTAACCCACTGATCCACCCAGGCACCCTATGCATATATTATTAATGAAGGGTTCCATAGTCATAGAATGGACACTTTGCCCCAGAAATTAGAGACTCAGCACAGCAATTACTGATTTTAATTCCTTTGTATTTCTTCTCTAGTAAAAAAAAAAAAAAAAAAAAAAAAAAATCATAAAGAATCAAAGCCTCTCAAAGGCTAACAAATAATTAGAAATTCTAGGTGGGTGACTTCCTCCCCCAAGTTTGAGGCAATACAGATTCACTGGTTCTCTGTGTGTCCACACCATCGAAAGGCAGGGCGAATGCTCTTCGAAGCCTCTCAAAGCAAACAGGATGGTGACACACAAAAAATGAAGCATTCCAGGACTGAAGATGATGGTATAAACTACCTTCCTGTTTCTGAGCTCCAAAGACCAATGACATTTCCCGAAGTCTCTCAGTCTACAAAGACACCATCATGCTCTCCAAAGAGTTGTCCTTTATTTCACACAGAAAATTTCCTAAAACCCTTTTCTATAATGACTAGTTTGAAATGTAATTTAAATAAACCCAATAGCTAAGAGTGAGGAGCTGCAGTGTAATTCAACCAAATCGAGCCTTATATCCCAAATGATCTAATTAAAATCAGGTTAAAGAATGTTGTACTCGACTTCTCGCTTCCTCGGATACCTCACACTTGATCAAAAAGCATAGAATGTTTAATGTTATTAACACATTTCAATACTGTCATCTTCAGATCTGATATTCAAAAACATTTAAAATAAAACCAAAATTAAGGATCATAACTCAGTGTGGATTTCTCCCACTAGAGAGGGATAGATGCCTATAGGTTAAAGCATGGTCTTCTGCTCGAAATCTGATTCTATTATGAACAAGTAACTTTTTAGTACCAAGCAAGAGGGTTGGTAGAACCAACCCTCTTCAGGATTTTGAAATACAAATCTTAGTGAGAAAAGATACTGAAATACAAGTTTGCATATAGGTTTTTATCATAATATTAGAGTATTAGTTACAACTTGATGATGACAAGTCACTTCCTCAAGAGCTACTGAAGGAACAAGAGCTTTAATGAGTGTGCTTCCAACTATGGACTGCTGGTATCCAATGCATTTTTGTCACCAATTTAAAAGAAGAAAGTTAGTGTGGTAATATTTTAAACTGAGGTCACGGTGGTGTTTTTCTCGAGGGGGCTCACATAGGTTTGTCACATTTTGAAATAAGCTAAATAAAAATTCAAGCAACTTTTGAAGTAGCACACCCATCTGTACTGATTATTCTGGATTTTTCTCTTATGTCACGATAGATTCTAAATATTGGCTTAAGGCGTCAATAATATCTAAGGGCGACGGAAAGGACCATGGCTAGGTGCAAGGTTTATAAATCTGCCTACCACTTCTTAAAATGAGATAATCCATTGATAAATAGAAGGCCTTCTATTAGAGATAACAGGCCCCTGGCATCGAGTTCAAAATTCTCTGTGAATATTTACTTTTGTGTGCCTATGTTCGAAGAGTACCTTCCAACTCAAGCCACAGATTTTGGTTAATAAAAACATAAGTAGAAACTCAACAGAAGTCATTAATTACTTTTGTCCGTGTGATCACTAGCATGTATTCAAGACACGGTAGGATTCTGTAATTTTTCTAAGTTGCACTGTGTATCCAGATGCAATCACTGAGTGTTGATTAATGAGTGTTTGCTAGAACATGCAGAATAACAATGCAATATTATGTTTCTGGTCCATGAGACTCCCGATGTAGCTAGCCTTTGGTTTTTACTATTGTTTTTCTTTCCGTGTTGCTTAATAGCCATACAGGATTGTCTTTGATTGGATGTCAGAACAGTTTGTGCCTAGGTCCGTTCAAATTTTCTCCATACACACAAATTCAAGAATATTTTTTTTCTGGCACAAAAACCCAACATCATTAGTAGTGGCGTCTCTCAACAATGAGCATCATAAAAATCATCTGCAAGAGAAAAGAAGCTGATTTCCAATGATGTGATACAGACTTTGAAATCATGCAGGTAAATACCCAAACGATATGTAATGGATGAGAAAAAAAAAAAAAAAAAAAAAAAAAAGGAAGGGAAAGAGAAGATAAAATACCACCATAAGTCTCAGGCTTGTGTGTTCAACATGTACACTAGGAAGAGTTATTATAAAAAAATGAAAAGGAAATTCTTAAACTAATCAAAGAGAGAAAAAGACTATAGTCTAAGTTTTCAATGCATTAAAATTAAACCCTGGAATAACTTCAAAATTAAGTGAAATGAATCCTAAAAGCAAGCAAATGTCTTTTAAAGTACAAAGAAAATTACCTTAGAAGATGAGACGGAGGGGCTTTTCAAGTGCAGCACATCAGATAAACCAGAAGGGCCCACAAGGGGGCTGGCCGGCTGCCTGGTAAATGCAATAGAAGTTGCTAAACATTCCAGTGCATGCCCGGCTATAATGATCACAGAAGGACTGGGATGCAGACATTGGAGAGAGGGGCCTGATTCCAGGAGCAAGGGTAGGAGAACAGAATGGAAAGCGGTCTCAATGCCAGAATGGGTGATCAAAGCCTCACAACTCCACATCCTGACCCTGGGCTATGAAGCTTGAAGGAACTAAAAGGATAGATAGGCTGGAAAAATAAATGATTATGCATGAGTTTGGAGGAGAAAAATAAACAGGAAAGAATGGCTGTAGAAGGAGGCGGTCTTATTTTCAGGAGAGGTCTGAAACCCACTCGAGGCTAACCAAGGACAAATAGCCTTGCAGAAGGCAGAGTGGGAGATACCAGAGAAGGGAAACCGGCTTGGAGATAAACTTCAGGAAGCTCTTTGTCAGTGGTGAGGTTGAAGACAGATGCTTACTGCTCTGAGCCCATATGGCAAGGGCCAAGTGAAAGCCACAGAGTGTCCATGTTCTCGGTCACAAAAGATGCCCCTTTCTCTTATCAGCCTTCATGCACAACACCCAAACTACACACCTGGGAAAATGCAGATATGAATAAAAGAATTCAAAAACTGTAGAGCTGGGAGAAAGCTTTATAAGCATTTCATAGCATAGCTTTAGAGCTCCATGAATAACCCAATACCCAGACAGGCGAAATGTTACCAGGCCTAGACCCCAGGCACCCATTCCTGAAGGCTGCTGTGTTGCTCTTCTAGCATGCTTGCAAGGGTCGCTAGCATGCTAGCATGCTTGCATGGGTCGCTAGCATGCTAGCATGCTTGCATGGCCCGACAGGTGTTTGCAGCAGAGTCGTTTGTAGGCTTGTTAAAAAGTGATCCCTGGGACATTGGTCCTGACCCAATATCAAGAGTTGACAAGGCAAGCAGGCCTGAGCCAGAAAGAATTATTCCAGCTCTCATACAGCACCACTACCTTAAATCCAGTGTAAGAGACATTCATCGAGGTCTGTGTGCAAGCAGTACCCAATGATGGAAAGTCAGTGAGGGCAAAACACTGCCCTCCAAGAGTTCATTCATCTAGTTACTGAACCACTTATTTAGGGCCAAGCACCCAGGGGGCACTCTGTAGACACTGGACAGTGTGGATGCTAGACCTGCCAGCTGGTGACCAACAGGTGCCCAACAGTATGAAGAAATGATTCCTCTCCAAGTACAGCATGGAAGGTCACCTCCCCACACATGCTCAGAACTGAAACGGCAGAGGGTCTTTATGGCTATCGAGTGTCAAAGGCATGAAACTGTGCCACAGTTTTTAAAAAAAACTCAAATTAGGATGCAGACCAATTTGCCCCCACCTTCGTGTTGAAACAAGATACAAAACATAAGGTTTGGGGGACAGTTCTCAAAGAAGGTGCCAAATTTGCCTCCCTCCCCCAATCTCCCACACACCTGTTCCCCAGGAGTCAGGCCTGGGTTATGGTAGGTTGGGTCCCTTGGGAACTCCTTGGAAAGGGCTACTCAAAGCTAGAGGCACAAGATCAGCCTGCAGCACTTTTAAAGGCTGAAAGTTCAGGGTGCCTGTGTGGCTCAGCTGCTTGGGCAGCCAACTCTTAATCTCAATTCAGATCTTGGTATCAGGGTCATGAGTTCAAGCCCCATGCTGGCTCCATGCTGGGTGTGGAGAGAAGAAGAAAAAGAAGAAAAAAAAAGAAGAAGAAGGCTAAAGGTCCAACAGACCAAGTACAGAAGAATACCTTGCCCAAAGTTTAAGTCCTGGGTCAGAGCCAACACAGGGAAGAGGTGGCCAGTTTCTGGGTGGTTGTGGTAGCTGCTTTTAAGTCACCTGTACGGTCCAACAGCTGTGTAGGCAAGTCCAGCAAAAAAGGGCAGACCAGATAAAGAGACATGCAGCAGCCTTCCTTTGCCTGTCTCACTGGGGTGCTTTCACTTCCACTGTCACTGATCTCACTAAAGATTTCCAAGTTTAACTCCTCCTTGTCTAAGATCTTTGTTAAAGTTTAAAAAAAAAAAAAAAAAACACAAGTAAAACCAAAGCAAAAGCAATCAAGCAAACACCCTTCAATTTACTCATGAAATATTCTTTCCTAATCCCCCAAAAATTAAAGCCCAGATTAAGCTTCCCAGACCCCTTGGGGAGGACAATGAACTCAGTTCCTGTTTCTTCCTCACAGTTCAATCCCCTGCATTTAAGTGATTTACATAATGAAGGATCTCACCTACTGAGGCTCAGATTGTCAACCCCACCCACACAAGGAGAGCTTTATGATTCACTCCTCTGGTGAGCCTCCTTTCCACCACTAGAAAGTGGTTCAGTTCACTAAAACCTTATGTAAAACTTTATTAGGCAGGATAATTTAGCTTAACTGGTACAACCGGCAATGAGAACTCTGTGGCCTGATACAGGAAACGGATATTCGTTGCTCACATAAAGTCCAAAGCAGGTCAGTGGGGGACCACCTCCGTCCAGGACTCTGGGACCCATAACACTGCCATCTTGTAATGCCACCATCTCAAGGTTGCCGAGGCAGGGAAGGGAGAGACACGGCATCTCGCTGGCTTTTAACTACCTCCATCTAGAAGTAACTCGTCACACTTCTGTTCAGTGGCCAGAATGTGCTCGATGGCTTCACTTCAGTCTCAAGAGACCAGTAAAAATAAGGAAGCTCATGAAATATTGAGTGTACGCGATCTAATGACAGCAATAATTATTATCGACATAGAACATTAGCATATACGTCTTATCTGGAAGGATCCTTTTCCCCATATTCCCATAGTCCACCTCTCCTAAGTGGTTTTCCTGCGTTTGAATGCTAGGAAACCTTCTCTTCCAGTGTTTTAATGAGGCGTTTGAGTACATCGAAAACCATTAAAAAAAAAAGTCACTAAACAGTATCAAACAGGAAATTCTTCTTTTGTTTTTGCATAACTAAAGGATAAGAAACTAGACAAGGTCAAGAGTAAACTGTGGCAAATTATCAGGAAAGGGGTGAAGAAAAAGAATCACCAGTGGCATTACTTCTGAGGAACACCCTGGTTTGCCTCTGAATGTAAACTTCTTATGGTGGAAGCATACACACATACACGCCCAGCAAACGGACCTGATACATTGTCAGTTGTGCTCAGACATATGGCAAGTTTGTGATTCATTCCCCCCAGCAAATGAAGTCTAGGTTCCATCCTGATAGTTGGTACCTTCTACCATTCAGCATCCCTTTCTGGCCCTTTCTGATTTAAGAAAAAGAGAGGCCCTTCACCTCATTCTTAAAGCTTCAGGGGGCTCTTGAGCTTATAAAGGGAATGCTTTCAACTTAAAAAATACTTTTGAGACTCACCATAGCACATATCCTCCCCAATGTCCAAAGCCTGACGATTCACAGACCTGTACCCCTGGGGCTAAAAACACATTATATGTTAATTTTTAAAAATTTAAATATATAGGGATGCCTGGGTGGCTCAGTTGGTTAAGCGGCTGCCTTGGGCTCAGGTCATGATCCCAGCGTCCTGGGATCGAGTCCCATATCGGGCTCCTTGCTCGGCAGGGAGCCTGCTTCTCCCTCTGCCTCTGCCTGCCTCTCTGTCTGCCTGTGCTCACTCGCTCTCTCTCCCTGTCTCTGACAAATAAATAAATAAAATCTTATTAAAAAAAAAATTTAAATATATATTTTTTTTTTCTTAAAGATTTTATTTATTTATTTGACAGACAGAGATCACAAGTAGGCAGAGAGGCAGGCAGAGAGAGAGGAGGAAGCAGGCTCCCTGCTGAGCAGATCTGCGGGGGCTGGATCCCAGGACCTGGGATCATGACCTGAGCTGAAGGCAGAGGCTTTAACCCACTGAGCCACGCAGGCGCCCCTAAAAAAATAATTTTAAAGACCTTTTCTTTTTCATTTTATTTTTTTAAGAGCGGTGGGGAAGATGCAGAAGAAAAGAGAATCTTTTTGTTTTGTTTTAAAATATTCTATTTATTTATTTTGAGAAAGAGAGAGAACAAGCATACAAGTAGGATGAGCGGAAAAGGGAGCAGACTCCCCAATGAGCAGGGAGACCCACGGGGGAGCCTGATAGATCATGACCTGAGCTGAAGGCAGCTGCTCAACCCACGGAGCCACGCAGGCACCCTGGGAGAGCGAGAATCTTAAGCAGGCTCTATGCCCAGTGCAGAGCCCCATGAGGGGCTCGATCTCACAACACGGAGATCATGACCTGAGCCAAAATCAAGTTGGACACTTAACTGACTGCGCCATCCAGGTGCCCCTAAGATGTATCTTTTAATACAAAGTAAAAACACCAATTACTACATAAAGGTTGGGGAAAAATTAAGTGTCAGAGGGATACTACACTCATCATCCAAATATTTAACAAACTCTGAATGCCTCCCACATGTCAGGCACTAAGTTTGATGATAAAGCAGTGAATATAGCCTATAAAAATCTATGCCTTCATCAAACTCACCTTCCAGAATAACTACATTCCCTGGTTTCCAAGTGTTCCTAGTTGGTTGTTTCTGTCAGGCTTCTCTTTATTCCCCAGCCCCTCAGATGAACCCCATAGGCCTATTTCCAGCTACCACATCCTCTCTCCGTTCTCGCTCATTGTCGACGGAGGTTCACACCTTCCCGGTAACAGAGGTCATCCGCACACTCATTTCTGGGAGGTTCTGTCACTTCCTGTAGGGGCAATCACTTTTAAAGAAACGTTACATTCTACAGTCGACAACTCAAATATCATTTTCACATTCTGTGTTGCCTACTTCACTGCGTGGTCAGCCCAGCAGGACAACTCTGCTTTACCTCACGGATGTGATTTTGTGACTCCCACACCGGTGCCACTGAACCCTGTGGAAAAATCCGCTCCTAACACTACACCTTTATACAATGCTTTCCATCCCCAAGTCTTTATTTTCCATCTTTTACCGTTTCTCCTTATTCTTCAAGCCAGGACAAGTCATGTGTCATGAAAAGGTCCAGTCTGAGAGGAAACGTAGGTCCTCTACTAATACTTGGTCAGTCGCACCTGACAACAAAATACGGACGACGAAGTACTTCTTAGACTTCTGAGCAAGTCACTTTTCCTCTTTTGTGCCTCAAGAGATTGCTTGGTTCACAGTGTCTGAGCACAGATCATTCCCCCCCCCCTTTTATTTACCAAGGGGCTTTATGGTAACAGAGACGATCTGGCCTTTTTTCTTTTTTCTTTATTTTCCTGGAACGGTCTCGATTCCCGACATCCTTTCCCATAAGTGTGCTATCATTCTTGTCAGACCGTAGCTTAATTCCCACTAAAAACACAAGGTTACAGTTCATCTGGTTCCTTACCAGGGCAATTCACATTCAGATTAAAAGCCTCACACTTTTCTCAGAGTTCTCCCAAATAGCCCTTTTCTAACTTCTTCCCACTCCACTCCTCATCACAGCTTAAGGCCACGTATCAACCTCCTACTCATCCTGCCAACCCACTCTTGGCTCTATCACTCATCATTCCCTCCCTTTGTGGGCTGCTCTCCGGAACTAGGGAGAACCCAACCTCCTCCACCTCTTTTCCATGCAGATTCTAAACTCCCAAAGCTCACTCCTGCATGGGCACCATTCCCCTAAGGAGGCCCCAAACACCGACATATACATTCTCCTTCCCCAGAAGCTTTTCCTGACCTAGGGGGCTCGGGAAGTGCTCTTTTGAGGAGACCTTCTTGTCCGAATATACAAACCCCAAGCCTCCTTTTGCTCTCCTACAAGGAATGGAACCCCTAGATTCAGTGTAAGTGGAAAACTTCATTTCAACGCTACGGACATGAAGTCTGTTTTGTCTCTTTTCAGGTGATTGTGTTTTGAGAGTAGTAGACATTGGTTTCAGAGGTACAACACAGTGATTCAACAATGCTGGGTTATGATAATCTTACCACAAGTGTAGCTATCATCTGTCACCATGTAGCACCATTACGATGTCATTGACTATATTCCCCATGCTGTGCCCTTTATTCTCGTGACTTACTCATTCCATAACTGGAAGCCTGGATCTCTGACTCCCCCTCACCCATTCTGCCCATTTCCCCATCGCCCTCCCCTCTGGCAGCCACCAGCATGTTCTCTGTATTTATGGGACTGACTCTGTTTTGTGCTTGTTTATTCATTTTATTCTTGTTGTCTTAATTCCTTAGACAGGGACTAAGAAAATTCAACAGCTTTACTCGTCTGGTACTGAACCACAAAGCAAACACTGAAGTGTTTCCTTGTTTTGTTTTGTTTTAATTTATGTAGCCATTAACTGGTTGGCAGTAATCCACAATAAAGCATCAATACATCTCCTTGTAATGGCAGCTTCCTCTTTTAATAACTCAATGGATCTTTAAATACTCACCAAATGCCACATTCTACAATAGCCATCAGGCAAAAGATGTGCCTACAAGTATGTGTTTAATTCATTAAGTAAAACATTAAAAAAAAAAAAAAAGTAGTTGTGGTCTAGTGCATCATGAAAACACTACCAGATCCCAGAATATTAATTAAGTCTTAGCTATGAAGAACAAGAACATATACTAACAAGAGAAAGATGTAATATGACAGAATGTGTTAAAGCAACAGTTGGAGGGTTTTACTACTTTTCTTTTGGTATTAATTACTCTAAAGTCCACTGGGGAACTTGAAGTAACACAACAAAAAAATTCAGAGTTTTTTTTTTTCCCCAACGTTTTCTAAGTTAGCAAGGTATTGCAATTCACTGCAATTTTAAGAGCCTTCAATAAATTTATTCCTACCTAGAATCGGATGAATTTTGGCAGTGCCTTCAAGTAGCATGCATGGGGAAGACAAGAAGGTACTTGGTGTATTCCTCAATTCTCTATTCCTTGTGAAATATCTTCTACAGCCTGTATCAACAGAGATATTTACTCCCGGACTCTCAGAGTGGTTATTCCCTGGATATTGGGGGTTTTGAATAAATGTTGAGGTGGGAAGGTGTTAGTGGGTAAACAACGTCTGTCACTCCTGGGTGCAGAACAAGGTCATCAAATAGTCCTTCTCAAGCAATGGCTCTGAACCACAGGTCGGGGTGGGCAAACAGCTAAGATCAAGGAATCAGTTTCAAGATACCAGAATCAGGAAATCTAGGTTCAAGGGCTGGAACCTGAAATAGCAGGCTATGTGAACTTAAGACTATCCTTTAAGCATCTGAGTTGGCTTTAATAGTTGCAAAACAGGAAGTCAACCTCAAAGGTTGGTTACAAAGCTTATGTGAGATGATCTCTAGGAAAGCACGTAAGACATCTAATAAAAATACACATAGTGATGGGGGTGGGTGGTAGGTTGTTACCTACTGATGCCAACTTGTGCTTTACCAGTCAATGGCAAGGCAATCCTACGTTAAGTCTTTACACTAAGGGTGTGTGTGTAGGTCTTCCTTCCCCAGCTGGACCATCACCTCCTAATGTCAGGATGCACAATTAATTTCCCACAAACCAATTAACTGCCAGGACCAGAAGTTGTTCAATACATGTTTGCTATGTTAATGAGTAAATTACATAGAATTGTATCATGTCAGCCTATGGCCACAAATGCTTTTTCAAAGAGAAGGGTCTTTCCCTACAATTCCCCACACCATCCAGTGGTATTTCCAAATCATTTTAAGCAAACCTACATCAATACAGTCTCGGTTAATTGGACTTATTTACACACGTTTGTCTCAATTATTAACAATTCCTTGTTAATCCTCAGTGCCTAACGGACACTAGCAGATACTTGTTCATGATTCTACTTAACCTTCATTCAAAGGTCAAATCTGAATAGTATTTACCAGAACCAGTATTTTGCCCAGTACTATGCTTACAACATCCTTTGCCAAGGGGACCCAAAAGACAAGAAAGGAGTGGGGTGCCTGGGTGGGTCAGTGGTTTAAGCCTCTGCCTTCAGCTCAGGTCATGATCTCAGGGTCCTGGGATCAAGCCCTGCATCAGGCTCTCTGCTTGACATGGAGCCTGCTTCCTTCTCTCTGCCTACATGTGATCTCTGTCTGTCAAATAAATAAATAAAATCTTAAAAAAAAAAAAAAAAGACAAGAAAGGAGTGGCTTAGCCATTATGTGGTATCCATCACACATTCGAGAAGGCCAAAGACTTCCAACATCCCTTCCTTCACTCCCACACACACGCACACGCACACACATACACACACACACACACACACACAGAAAGAAAGAGAAGAAAAGGTCTTTGCCATATACCTAAATCTCCATCCTATTTTGAGATTTCTTCTTCTCTTAAGGTATGAAAACTGATGTATGTCAGGCATAAATGAATAATGTGGTCAGGAGATCGGATTTTGAGCTGAAAACCTTATATGGCTCACTCAGATCTTCTTGGAGAAATGCATTACAGTTTCCTTCAAATGCCCTTCTTTGGTCCATTGAAAAAATTGCATAAATTCATAATATCTACCTTTGTGGCTTCTCTGTGAGAAAGGGGCAGTTAGTGCTATCCAGCTCTGGGAGTGGCTGGAAAATTAAGGCATAGATGTGTTAATTAAATAGGTATTCTGAAGCAAAAGAAATCATTAAACTCAAGGCTGTAGAGGGTCCTACCTCCTCTCCAACCCCAACTATATGCATCGGATCCAGGCTGTTCCAGGAAAGGGTGACAGAGTGTTTGGTAACTTCTAGGTTCCTTGGAATTAAATATTTTCAGGACCCAAGCTAATGCCTGAATACTGCCTATGGACGGATCCTAGCCTAAGTGCCTTCTCTGCATTGTATCATTTGCTTTAACTTGCAAGATAATGTGATTAGGCAAGCGCTATTATGCACACATTAAAGATGAAGAAAATGAGACTCATGGAGCCTAAATGAACTGTAAGTTTAAGTCGAATCTAGTTGGCTCCAAATTTTAACGAAGTGTATGTCCTCCTGATAATTAGAAGCTTTTACCTATGCTGGTGTGGTAAAAAAATGTCATCGGTAAAACTCGAACTCTCTGATCAGAAGGGTCTAATAGCTCCTGTCCCATCGCTAGAGCATTTTTAACTTGCTGAGAAAGGTGTAATCATGGATTAGTCCCTATTATCAGCTACCACCCTCTCCAACTCCCACCTGTCACACAGCATGGATAGCTTCTTTCTGCAGAGGCTTCTCTGGCTACTTTTCTCTGGTTTCTAATGCCAATTAACAAGAGCTCCCCCATTTCCCAAGCGCTCCCACACCCTCAAGTTTCTTTTTTCTAACCCACCTATTAATGCAGCACACTCTAAAGAGAGAAATCCTAATTAAAAAGTCATCTGCACCACCCCGTGGAAATCACACCTTCTTTGCCAGGAGCTGTTCAGTGACAGCAAAATGGGACTCCGGTCATTCTGCAAGATTCGAACCCCCAGAGCAATTAGCTGCCACTGGCCAGGTGATAACCCAGTTAGTGCAAGAAGCCATCCAGGTGATGAAAGAATCTGCAAGAAAAAGAATCTTGACCCTCCCCCCCCCAAAAAAATACAATCCCTCAAGGAGACAGAGACCCTACCAACACGGGGGTTAGAGCTACACACAAGAGAGCTCAGGATGTGGTAGCCAATACTGACAACTCGTTCTTTCTTAGTAGGAAGGGAGGGGTGGGGGGGGAAGCACTGAAATACAATGAGTTCACCACAATGAGCTACTCTACACAACCTGAAGGAAAATTTTGGTATCCCAAAGAATGCAGGCAAAAACAGAGAAGTTAACAGCTGGCAGAAGAGCCGGTCATCTTTGGTTTACAAAACTCAAAAGCACTTTCCTATTCCTGTTTATCTGAGGCCTCATTTCATAGGTCCCCAATGACCATTTATCACTGTAGCCTTCACCCAACCCAACACCAGAAGCGTGCTTCCTGGTTAAGCTGGCTTCATCCACCACACTGGAAGTGCCATCTTCATTTACCCGACGAAAGTCAACAGCTAGTAAAGTCTGTTCCAGTGTTCATTTTAATGTGGGTTAATATTTTACAGAAACAAAACTCAGAGTGTATATGTGCACACATGTGAGTGTGTACATGTGTGTCTTTTTGATAACAGAATTTTAGGTTTGGTAGGAAGAAAAAAATCATGAAGTTTACCCAGTATCACTTCCCACCCAATCTTGCCCTAATAAGTGATCCTCTAGCCTTTTGGTGAAAGACAGATCATTATAAGTGCATTCCACGCTTATTTAGCTTTTAAGATGATGCTCTGTAACAGTGAATGAACTCTACCTCCCCCCAGCAACTGCCAGAAAGTTCTGGTTTTGCCCTATATGCCCCACTTCCTTCTCTATCTGCAAGGACTTTAAATATCTGGGGACAGTTATTGACAGGTTACTCAAACAAGCATTTTCCCCCCCAATCATAGTGTCATTATGGCTGGGGTGCCTTCAGATGTAAAATAATGGCCCTGGATTACTCTGAACATTAATGCTGCATACCTAATGGGATGAATCCGACAATCTCCTACATTTCCGTGGAATTTAAATTATTTTCAACCCTGGCTTCATAAGCTTAACTTGTGCCTTCACACTGTCAATCCACCCACTTTGAAACCAACAAACTCAGCATGTCCACACACCCTCCCACACTTCTTCTCCTCTTCCCAGAACACAGTTCCAGGATGGATTTGGCATTGGAAAGAGAACAGGTAGCTTCAGCGGACTTCTCAGAAAAGGACAACAGACATGAGAAACTAGCCAACCATTACTAAACCTAAGGCACATGGCACTGAGGTAGGGGCCGTGTTTAAGGAAGGTATCTTCTAAAAGAACTGATGAAGGCACATGAATTTCTGAGCTTAAACATCCAAATCCTGCCTGTCAGAGGCAGCTTCAGAAGACAATCCTAAGTGTCTTTACATCGTCCTCTTATAGCCGTAGATGTTCACACAACCTGAACCGTTGCCCCTCGTCCGAGTCTCTAGGAGAGAGTATCCTTGACTTTAATTTGTATTCCAATAGAAAAAAATGAAACAAAGCTGTAACCAGTGGGACCATTTCCTCATATTCTCCTGACCTCTTCCTAAAGGGAACCCAGAATCCGTGCTATCAGATACAACCATCGTCCACAACACGTCACCGTTAGGCCACACCACACTTGCAACTGTGAGGTTGTGCTGTTGACTAAAGTCCTCTTAAGCCAATCGATTTAATTCTAGTTTACGTGCATAGCAACCCTTTACCTTAAAATGGCCAATTAAATTTCCACTCTATTTATATATATATATTTAAATCCTGAGTTATGATTACAGACACAAGACTTGAAATGCCAATGCTCTCACTTTCAACTAAAAAGCAAGGAGTTTCTGTTTTCTGTTTTCAAGAGGGGTCAAAGAGAAATGGTCTCGGGGGATAAGGAAATTATTTTTTTAAGGAAATATCTCCATCTTGTGGGCATTTAGGACTCGTGTTTAGCACTCTATACAACGTGTTGCATTTTTACAATGGGACTCAAAAAAGCATTGGCTTGAGTGTAAAGCTTCTGTGAGGGGCTACAAAAAAAAGTAATAGACGAATCCTATTTTCAGGGCATTCACAACCCAAGGTTAGAGAGACACATGTGTGCAGCTAATAAAAGAGAGAAACCGTGGACACAGCAAAGTTTTAGGTAACTAGGGAGGGGTTACAGACATGAATTTTGCCTGCAAGAACCTAGCAAGTCCTGGAACAAGTGAGATTTACACTGGACCCTGAACTTTACCGGATTTCAGTAAATCAGTGGGAAGGAGAAGCTCACCTTCAACATTATCTTCAGCTTCCGTGTAAGCACAGAGGTGGGTATGTTCGTTTCCTATCGCTGCTGTTAACAAATTATTTACTACACACACAGTAGCTGGAAACACAATTCATGATGTTACCGTTCTGCAGAAGTCTGACACAGGTCCCGCTAGACTAACTCGGAAGTGTGATGCTCCTTTCTGGGGAGTCCTCGGGGAGATTCTGTGTCTTTGCCCTTCCCAGCTTCCAGAAGCTGCTCACATGCCTTGGCTCAGGGCACCTTCAAAGCTCGTGCAAGAGCAAATGGAGTTCATGTCACATGGCGTCATGCATATCCTCTTCTGAGGTCACAGCCCGTCCGGACTCTCCCCTCTCCCCTCCTCTTCCACTCTTAAGGACGCTAGTGATTACACGATGCCCACCTGATTCACCCACGATGCTCGAACTGGTTTAAGGCGAGCTGATTAGCATCTTCAATCCACCTGCAGCCTGAATTCCCCTTAACATCTTCCCAGGTTCTAGGGACTAGAACAGGGGTGGGGGGTATTATTCTACCTATCATGCTGGGAAAAGACCACAGTAAGAGATGGTGGGTAGGATGGGCTTGAGGTAAAGAAACAAAGGCCTATGGGAAGGACATAAGGAGAGATGAAGTTGGAAATGAGAGACCTGAGACTCCCCCATTGGCTTCTGAGCATGGAGAGATATCATTGGTTCTTGTTACGCAGAACACAATTCTGGTTGCACCATGGCAGGTAGACAACGAGGTATGTGCTGGAGGTGGGGAGACCAATGAGGAGAGCCCAGGTGATCACGATAAGGGTCTGAAGTGATAACACTATGTACACAGCAGATGGGAAAAACACTGAATAAGGGAGAGTAGACACATCTTCGACAGCCATCAGGTTCTAGAGAAGCGAATGGAAGCTTCTACTACCACTCAGGTCTCAAATGTGAGAAGAATACTGCTCTGTTATCAGAGCTTAGGAACACAGTAGAGGGCGGGGGAGGGTCATGATTGAGGAAATGGTCAGGGATGAGGATAAAGGGAGCTTTACTTAAAGTGACCAGGAAGACTAGATGAAATATGGAAAAAAAAAAAAAACAAAAAAACAGCCAAGAATTGACCTTCGACCTTCGGAGACTGCCTCCACGTAAAGGGTGCACAAAAGAAGAAAACATGAAAAAGGATAGGACAGAGAGAAGGAAGAACTTAGGACAAGATAGTTTAAAGGGGAAAAAACAAAAACAAAAACCACACAGTGAACAATGAAAGCTGCATGTATGTTGAGCAGGATAAGAAAGACCTACAAACCCAGGAAATTGAAATTAACCTGGGCCCCCAAGAGCTGGAGTAATTCAGCTTTACCCATGGCTTTCTCCCGGTGAAAGTAATCACAAATATCAAAATCTATAGAGGTCTGGAACCACTGGCACGGGATCACTGGCAAACCATTTCCTGATAGATCAATGTGAAATTAGAAATCTGCATGGGACAGCAGGCAAGTTGTCACCAAAACACAATCATAACCAACTCTGGTTGGAAATGTTCTACCTACCAGTCGCTGTTCTGTTTTCTGTTTTTGTTTTTTGGGTTTTTTTTTTTTTTTTGGTGTGTTTTTTTGTTTTAAGATTTTACTTATTTATTTGAGAGAGAGACCATGAGAGGAGAGAGGTCAGAGGGAGAAGCAGACTCCCTGCTGAGCAGGGAGCCCGATGCGGGACTTGATCCAAGGACTCCAGGATCGTGACCTGAGCCGAAGGCAGTTGCTTAGCCAACTGAGCCACCCAGGCACCCCTGCCAGTCACAGTTTTAAGCACTTTACAGTTAGTAAATGCACGGATATAATAACTAAGCACCATTATAGGTGCTGAGGAGATCTCCATAACCAAAACAAGGCAACTGTTGGTCTTCCCGAAGCTTCTGTTCTTGTGGATTTCATACACTCAGCAGTCCTCTGAGGCAGGTCTTGCTACTACTGCTATTGATGAGGTACCTGAAGCAGGAATGATCGACACAGCTGGGAGACCTGGTGCTGGGGGCAAAGCCAGGTGGTCTGGCTCAGAGTCACCAGGTCCTGCCTCTCGGGATATAATTAGTCCCTGATGTAAAAAAGTGATACCTAACATATTTTTAAAAATAGCTGCATTTCACATTAGCATTAGTGACTTTCCAGATCTGCATAGATGCTTCCGTTTACCTTCTCACTTTTTCTCTCATAATTAATATTAAAGGTCAGAGTTATATCAATAAAGGAAACCCATCTTGGGCTTCAGCCGTAGAGTGGGGGAGATGCTAGGTGGGAGAAATGGGACAGGGATTCAGTCTGTGGGAACACATTCAGGCAAAGCTGTGACATATGCAAATCCAACTGGAAATGCTTTTAATATCTACCTAAACAAGTTGTAGTTCTGCCAGGAAGAAAACATTTGTTGAGAATACAGATCCAACATGTACCCAATCCAAAGAGGTATTGGAAATCTTAAATAAGGATTTGATGCTCCAGAGGGGAAGACATCCCATGGCTTATGAAAGTACAAAGACTGAAAAACCCACCTGTGTTAGCTTCATGTCTAGAGATGGTTGCGACTTTGTGAGGAGAGAATTAAGTTCTGACTTTACTTAAAATGGGGACTGGAGCTATGAGATCAAACCCCTTCCTATATTCAACTTTGTTGCACATGTCAGTAGAGCAATGTCTTTGCCAAAACCAAGTTGTTTGTTTCACCCTAATATTTTGGGTCCTTAACTCACCTATGCGAAGACAAAGACCCCATGCCCCCTTGGTATGATGTTCTCTTCCTCTTGTTCCGTGCAATTGTCATTTAATCCCAGGGAAAATTAGGAGAAAAGTGCAAAAAGCCGATCAGTCCCAGCCTATAATTATTTTTTATTAAATTTAAGAATATTCTGTGCACACCTGATATTTTAAAAACACTATCTGTATTGTTTAAGAGACTTCAATATAGAATACCTAAGAAATCTTTACGGTTCAAGTTGGTTTTTTTGTTTTTTTTTTTTTCTGTTTAAATTGATTTGACAGAGATAGATCACAAGCAGGCAGAGAGAGAGAGAGAGAGAAGAGGAAGCAGGCTCCCTGCCGAGCAGAAAGCCCGATGCGGAACTCTATCCTAGGACCCTGAGATCATGACCTGAGCCCAAGGCAGAGGCTTAACCCACTGAGCCGCCCAGGCGCCCCTATGGTTCAAGTTTTAAATGAGACATTACTAGGTAACTTTTTTTTTTTTTTAAAGTAGGCACCACACCCAACATGGGGCTGGAACTCTCGACCCCAGGATCAAGAGTCACATGCTCTACTGACTGAGCCAGCCAGGAACCCCTAACTTTTAAAACTGTAAATTTAAGTTGGTAGCTATAAAAAAAGTTCTAAAATCATAAATAATCTTGTAACGTGCAGAAGAATTAAAATCCGCCATATTTACAACTTGAATTTATGAGATTTACAAGTGTTATTGAAGCACATGAGAAAGTTTATTTGTTAGACAATTTAAGTACTTAAAAAGAAAATCGAGTATCTTAAATTTATAAGTGCAGTTTAAAATATTTAAGTGATTTAATTAACTAGGTTGTAAAAAAAAAATCCTTTAAAAAGTGATTGCTAAAGTTGCCAGATTTAGTAAAATAATTAGATTTGTAAATTGAACTTAAAGCTTAAGAAAGAACTCAGTTTTTTAATTTGTAATTTTAATAAAGCGAATATTAATATTCAAAATAAAAGTAGCCCTTCAATAATCTTTCTAAGGATTAAAATCATGGTTTAAGAACAACAAAAAGCTCACGCAGGTATCATGTGGCTACTCAGAGTATCTGTGGCTTCATGAGTTATGAAAGCCCTGAAGTAAAATACTTCTAACATCCCAGCCAGTTCCTTATAAAGAGCTGAAGGTCTTGTATCCAGCCTGCTGGGAAGTGTGTTACTCGTCGTTGGTCACACTTACAGTCCCCTCCAAAGGGTGACTGGGTCTAATTTCATTCTTACCCCAGGAGCATGGTGAGGACCTGAAGAAGTAAGTGGTTTCCCACCCTCACACCCAAGAAGCAGACTTCCCAGCCCCACTTCCTCGGGGTGCCATGAGGACTAAGGAAGCAGTGTTTCTTCATTTCATGTAGAGGCGGCACCTCACTAAGACATGTTTATAACAACTTTCTGCTCTCTTGTTTGTCCCTACAAGGCTAAAAGGTGGATGTGAACAACATTCAAAGAGTGGGATCAATGCACCTCTTTTCCAGCTGGAATGGAATCGCTATTATTATGTGTTACGACCCATTAATGGCCGTGTATATTGGATTTTTGCACCTCCTCCAGGTGATGGATAGGCTCTCCACCACCTTGCACAGCTCCACTTTGCTTCTGCTCATGGAATCTTTCCAGACACAACCCTGAGCCTTCCTCTTTTCATCAGAATATAGCACAGAAGTAGGAGCTTCGGAGCGTAAGCAATGCAGAAGCGTGAGATATAAACCCAGAAATAGCTCTGGAACTGAGAGGCCCCAGCCCACCTACAGAAACAATGGAACACAGAATCTGTCAACAAATACCCTTCTATGAAATGTCCCTTCTCCAACCGACTCCCCCATCACCTCGCCTGTCAAAGACGAGAATGCACTGTAAATTTCTGCCAACTATTCGGTAACTACCTCATCATACCATCTTGGCCTAGGGGACTTTGTTCTCGGGACCACCCTATCTTGTGTTCAAAACAGGTCATATCCAGCAATCCCAAGCCAGGACTGGGACCTAGTCTGCTTCGCTTGCCTAAAAGCACAAGCAGAATAATAAAGGTAAGAATCTGCTCACAAACCAGTAATGGGAACCAACCTGACCACGTTTCCTGTTTTGCTTTCCAATAAAACAGACCACTGGATGAACAAAGTCCAACAAAATATACATAGAATGAATCACTGTTGCTGATGGCAAGGACCAACGAGCCATCTAAATGTACTGAATTAAAGGACAGGGTGATCCAAATTAGCCTGAAGGGCATATGCACGGAACAGGGCAAGAAACACAGAAAAACAGCTAGGAAGAGAACGATAAGGGAAATTGTCTCCAACAGGCGAGCAAAGGCTTCAAGGGCAGGTTGCAAAACTTTAAAGGCCTCTGCAGCACTCCAAAGGGGGTCGGGGGGAGACACACGCATGATAAATAAAACATAACCTCAAAAAATCAATGAATAAAAATTAATTGGGATTGTGGTTTAGCCCTGGAGTCGTTGCATTTCCTTGGCTGAAACCTTATCTACCCAGGGGATTTTGAGTAAGTTGATGAAGCCATGTGTGTTTCAGAGGTTTTGTGGTCCTGGTATAATTTCAGGTTAACAAGTTCAGACTTCATGTTACAGCATCTGGACCATTTCCTGACGTGGTGTTCGTTTTTAACGACATTTCCATGAGATATCTTGAGTTGCTCCACTCCAGTGTCTCTCAAGCTGTCAAGACAGCTCTCCCTGGGGAGATGATCACATCTTTTAGGGAAAGGAAGCCTCAGGAACGTTTCAAGGAAGAGAATGCATGCCTCTCTCTGTTGTTCAGAAAGCACCAGGGCCGGCATTCGCCATCTGACTGCCCAGGACAGTCTTTGAATGCCCTGGAAATAAAGAAATTTTGACAATTCCAGTTTTCTCAGTTGATGTCAAAATGAGCTTATTTTTCCTTTTCTTGCACTCCTAACTTCCAGATCATTTAGGCACCGGCGCTCCTGCTCGGAGGAGCTGGCTGACCTTCACCAGTTGTCCTCGCCCCTTCCTGCGTGTACAGAGCTGAATCCTGCAGCATAGAACTCTCCAGTTCAGTTACATTCTGCAAAGGCCACAGCAGATCTAAAAATACTTAATGAGCCCTGTTCATGCAAATGTTCGCCAGTTATAGAGGGACTGTCCAATGGCATAAAATCAACCTAAAAATACATGCAATAACATGTTACGAATCAAGGCAGAGGGCTCATTAGTGGAACGGGAAGTGTCTACATGTGAAATAAGATGCTTTCCTAGTTGACAGTACCCGTGGAGCCCACCCACTCCCATAACTAAGCCCTGTTTAAAAAAAAAAAAAATAGCATTTCCTTCAACTAATCTGATAAATAATGCATTGGTGATGGTGACAGGTTTGTAAAGACTGTGCAAGAGATCATGGGGGCTGTGTATCTTCTTAATTCTTCTCTGTCTAACACATGCCACGACCTTCAGCTTTGTGATTTGAACATTTGGCCTCAAATGTCAAAAGGCTTATGCGGTGAGCCGGTGAATTCAGCGACGTGTGATTGGATTCACCACAAGTTCCAGAATTAATGTGTGTTCAACAAGCAGTTATACCTCAATAACATTTCAGCGTGAGAGAAAAATGGGGCCAAGAATGTAAAAATTGAAATGTTATTAGCCGGCTTCTGCCTGTTATTGGCAATACCATCATTTCTGGTTAAAGGTTTAGCGTTGCTGCTTGAAATTCTCTAGCCTCACCTCACTGACTAAGACACACCAAAGGAATGAATGGAGCAGGCCACCAGAGGCTGTCATCAACAGGGAACCACAACTCCTCGTGCAATCAGATGGATTAGCCGTCCGACATTAGCCTCCTCCTCCTCCTCCTCATTCCACAGCCTCAAAAAGAGCTAGGGAGGGGCGCCTGGGTGGCTCAGTGGGTTAAAGCCTCTGCCTTCGGCTCAGGTCATGATCCCAGGGTCCTGGGATCGAGCCCTGTGTCAGGCTCTCTGCTCTGCGGGGAGCCTGCTTCCTCCTCTCTCTCTCTCTAAAAAAAAAAAGAGCTAAGGAAAATTAATTATCAGGGCATCAATCCATGACTCCCCTGAAATACCTACTGGCTCATGGACCTTCTGAACAGTCTTAACCACACATGTATGGCAGTGGGGACCAAAAGAGGGGGAAAAGTGTGTGGGCGGGGGGGGGGGGGAAGGGGCAGGGAGAGAAGTGGCTTGTATTCTTAGATAATGAAAATGCTACTTAATTTGGATAAAAACAAGAAAGAACAGGAAAAACCCCCAAATAGGAAGCTTGCCTGAGGTACATTGGCCTTAAAAAGACTATTCGTAATGTTTCATTCCATTGCTTTCCTTTTGGAGCATGTCTTTGACCCTGGACGTGTACCAACACGTTCCAGCACCCCTGGGCTCTGCTCTTTGTGCACCTGTTTTCACCTATTTGGAAGTGCCTCGTTATTTAAGATCAGCATCTTGGGGCACCTTCGTGGCTCAGTGGGTTAAAGCCTCTGCCTTCTGCTCAGGTCATGATCTCAGGGTCCTGGGATCAAGTCCCGCATCGGGCTCTCTGCTCCGCGGGGAGCCTGCTCCCTCCTCTCTCTGCCTGCCATTCTGCCTGCTTGTGATCTCTGTCTGTCAAATAAATAAACAAAATCTTTAAAAAAAAAAAATCAGCATCTTGGTTTTCCTTAGGGGCAACAGTGAGGGCTTTCCGTGCTGGCCTTGTTCTCTTGTTTTCCTTTAGATGCTATTAAAGATTCCTTGTTGGGATGAAGAGGGCCTGAACCCCACAGCCGGCAGGTCAGTGCTGGTGGCCTCAGAAAATGGTAGCCCTGTTCAACTACCCATTGTGGTGAGCCCTCAGCAGCAAGCAAGCGACAGGGTCAATGACCACCATTAGCAGCACTTCTCTGTGGAACGTATCCTGATGATCATTAGTACGAAATTTCAGGACTTATTTCTGGGTTCATTACAAGGTAGGAAAAGGCATTGGTAGGTATATCCATGGCAGAAAACACAACCTCCCCGGAAGGGCAGTGAGTTTCCTCCTTTGCGCAATGAGGGGACTGCCCTGGGCCATCTCCAAGAGACCGCTCTAACGTTCGTTCTGCACGAAAGGGGACGGTATGGCCACCACATGACTAAGGTGCAAAGCATCCATCAAAGGGCTGAAAATGAACAGTTTTACAGGGTCTTAACAGGATGCTCCACGCTTTACTGCCAATTTGAATAAGCCTTTTAAAAAGTTGCTTGCCAACCTTTCATGAGATTCTTGCATGACTTGGGATTGTGTAGAAATTCTTTTATTACTAAGCTCTTTTATTCAAAAGCTGTGATTGAGCCCATCCTGTGTGGACACTGAGCCAAACACTAAGAATAAGAGAGTAAATAAGACCCAGTGTCCTCAAGCAGATTCTTCCCATTAGGTTTCTAAGGGACTCAGGGAACAAGTGGCCTGGGAAATTAGAAAAGCAGCAGAGAACTTCCCTCAGACATGTCCCTTGGATTAGGGGCATACGGCACCGTTCAAAGCCATCCTGCGCCACTTAGAATCAGGTTCCATATCCCTGCCAGCAGCAGGACCCAAGCCAAATGTACCGATCAGAAGGGGAGAGACATATTCACACTTGCTACCCTGGAGATGATAGTCTGTAAGAATGAATCAGCTGGAGCAGTGAGATCCTGGGCGTTGCCATCCTGCTCAGACACAGCAGGAAAGACTTTAACAAAGGGAGCAGGTGGTCAGGATTGGAAGTTCACCAGTCTTGAACTGGGAGGCCTCCTGTCGGAGTCTTAAAGAACACCGAAACACCATGAGACCAAAAAATCTTTCCAATTACGTCTGAAATCGGGAGATTTCAATTAATTTTTAAGATTTTTAATATTAAGCAAATGATATAAAAAGAAAGGGAAAAAATGAAGTATTTATCACATGCCAGTCATCCCACAGACTATATGATTTAATCTTTGAAGTAAACCTAATTAAGGCTAGCTATTAGCATCCCCTTTGCAGAGAAGGAAACGTGGCCCAGTTGGAAACAATAAGGAAATGCGCTCGAGGGCATCCATTAATAAATTTCTGAGCCAAGACAAAGATTTTATCTAAATGCACAAGTAAAATAGGTAATGGCACGTGTATTACCTATGTCTTACAGAGACCAGAGCTGCTAAGGAAGTGAAAAGCAAGACACACGTTAAGTGAGTGTGATCTTTTAACACCAGAGAGAACGGACCTAAACTCACCCCCTAAACTGTGTTTCCCATCGTCCTTTCTTAACAAGCCAGAGAACATTACTAAGAAGTGTAGCAGGGAGACCCAGATTCCTATGCAATGAAGTGAAGCACTATTGGATTTAACAACTCTTGACTTTTAACAAATATTCTGACAGCTAAGGTCAATTACATCAATAACTCTTTCTCCAGTGGCCCGCTGTGGTCAGGCAGATCCTGCCTCACCAAACACATTTCTACTTTTACGCACCGGGATGCGGTGACAAGCCACACAGAAACGAAAGCCTGGTGGGGCCGGGGGGTGGGTGCATTAAGGACACAATACTAAAGGTTAGGCACATGTGACGATCTGCAACTGTCCACTGAACATCCACGAAGTGGGGGTGAATCTCACCCGCATTTCTCTAACTTTTGTGACCCACTGTGTCCTTGAGTTGCGGATGTCAAGGTGTGTTCCCATAACTGGTGGTACCAGCATCACCTACACATGTAGATTCTGGGCCTCATCCCAGACCTGCAGACTCAAAATCTGAAGTTTACTCATCTCTAGCCTGGGAGGGCCTCCAACCCAAGGCTTGAAAAAAAACTAAATGGAGCCTGGGGATGCCACCCAGCCTATCTGTGTTCTCACTTCAAACAAGCCCTCCCGGTGAGTTAAATACTCATCGCAGTTTAGAACAAGTGGCCCAAAGAGAACAGCAGCTAGTAAACCAGGTTCTAAATAAGACGGAAAGGGGGTGCTTGGGTGGCTTAACCGGTTGAGCATCAGACTTGGTTTTGGCTCAGGTCATGATCTCCAGGTCATGAGACTGAGCCCTGCGTTGGGCTCCAAGGTCAGTGTGGATTCCCCTTGACTCTGTCTCTCCCTCTGCTCCTTCCCAGGCTTGTGTGTGCACACATTCTCTCTCAAAATCTAAATAAGAGGGCAAGAATCAGAAGCTTCAACCAATTATAATGCTAGGTAATATTCTAATGAAATTCCTTCTAGAATGTGGAATCCGAAATATGCTTGCCTGTTTTGATAAATGGATGCTCTTCCTTAAAATAAAAGTAAAATCTGGGGCGCCTGGGTGGCTCAGTGGGTTAAGCCTCTGCCTTCAGCTCAGGTCATGATCTCGGGTTCTTGGGATCGAGTCCCACATAGGGCTCTCTGCTCAGCGGGGAGTCTGCTTCCCCCTCTCTCTCTGCCTGCCTCTCTGCCTACTTGTGTGATCTCACGTGCTCTCTCTGTCAAATATATAAATAAATAAAATCTTTTAAAAAAATAAACAAAAGTAAAATCTGAATTATGCAGGCCATTAGGTTTACCTTAACTGCTCTAAAGTATAGTGTCTTAATTCCTGGCTGTTTTGTAGATTTATTTCACAACCGCAATCTGTGGCTTTTACATGATATTATAATATCATTTAAATTTTAATTTTTAAAAAAAAATTTTTAATTTGAATTTTTTAATTTTTAAAACTTTATGATGGCTAGGAAGGTGAAACATTTATTACTACTTTATCAAATACAGTTTATATTTGAAAGCACAATGATATAAATACATGGAGTGGAAAACAGATGGATGGATGATTAATAAATAAATGACAGATTGGTAGATAGCATGGTACCTTCTAACTATTTGGTAATTTTCACTGGAACAAATCTGAAGTCTCCAAAAGCCTAAAAAGTTGTCTCTGCTAGATTATCAACCACAGGAGAGCAAGAAGTAAGTCTTACTCATGAAAGTGCTCAATAAAATATTTGTTGGATAAAAGGAGTAAATTCACGGCATGGAGTATTTTTCCTTTGAAATTCAAGAGTTATAAATAAGCTCTAGAGAAGTATTTGTGAGTCCAGAAAGAGAAGCTGCCAATCAAGAAACAGTTCTTCACTAGCGCAGGGGAGGATAAACTTTTCCTCTACACTCTTATACTGTGTCACTGGGGTTGGTGAATTAAACCGACAAAGAGCCAGAGTAACAGGAAAAAAGGCAAATATGTTCTACTGATGCTTTTCATTTTTATGGGACCAGGACTTCATAGAAAACAAGGGACAAACCAATTAAATCGTTAGGCTTGAGAACTTAAATACCATTTTAATAAAGCATGATAAATTGTGGAGAAGTGACTAGACAAAGGAAAAGGGTTTGAGCTTCTAGGAGCAGTAAACTGAAAAAAGCGAATATGCTCGGAAACTAATGAAAAATAAGGGTTATTTTAGTAACATGAGTTTGTTTCTCAAGGCAAACTTTCCATCTCTGGATAGTACAGGGGAAGGAAGGAGGGTACATTCACAATGAAAAGCCGATGCCCTGCTTTGGGGCCAAGAATGCGAAAGCAGAGAGTTCTTCCTGGGTTTGATTTTTCTCACTGTCTTCAGCTCAAAATAATCGTTATGACAAAGTGGCATATTTTGGGGTGGCAGATTCTGATCCCCTTCACCAATAACGCCCAAATCTCTGAGTCAGTGAAGAAAAATGTCTCTGCTTGCTGGTTCTCTGTCCTCTGGTGTGTTCGTGTATGTGTGACCTCCTCTAAGCTCTGGATCCCTACCCATTCCGGCAAAGAGGTTTAAGAATCACGACTGCAACACTGATGGCCACAGGCTATTTCCCCCTTTCCACTTGTCTGTCTGTCTTTCCTTTCTTCTTTCTTTCTTTTTTTTATTATGTTCAGGTAGCCAACATAGAGTACATCCTTAGATCTTGAGATAATGTTCAACAAGTCATTAATTGCTTATAACACCCAATGCACATCACAACATGTGCCCTTCTTAATACCCACCACCCGGTTTCTATATAACAAGAAGAAACTCAGGCGAGACTGGGAAAGGAAGATTGATCAGGTTGGTAGGTCATACGGTGAGTTATAAACCCAAGATCCGAGTAAACTGGGCCAACTTAATATGCTATGCAGTGGGAACAGCCCAGTATCGGTACCTTTTTTTCTTAATGCTTTCCTCTATTTCTCTGCCTCTATATACTTCTGCCATTAGGAGAAACAGGGTGTGGGGGTTGGGGGAAGTGATGGCTTACAAAAAACAGAGACAGCCCCTTCTACTGAGTGTGGGCAGGAGGTTAATTTTACACTCCAGCTAAAGCAAGATGAGGAATGTCCTGGTAGGCAGGAGAGTGGGTGGGTGGCAGATGTCTCACTCTGCCTTTTAGAAACCCACATTTGAAAGTGGGGTCCTGAATATGCTACCCCTTGAGATGCAAAGCAGCCAGAAGCCCCACATGGAGGGAACACAGACAAAAAAAGAACTAGGCCAAACAGCAATTAGGAGGAGACATTAACCGGGAAAATGCCAGAGGACTTTCTCCTCTTTTCTCTATTCTCTCGGTGACAAATTTAAAATGCACTGTTAAAAAAACCTAAATTTTCTGTTATTTGATTTGCTTTACTCTTAACTGCTCTGGGGACTCTGTTGTCAGGGTGGACCCTGTTCGTCCCTCAAATTATAATCGTGGAGATTCAAATGACCAGCAGTTGCCAGAAATTTGAACTTGCAGAGTTAACGGCACCCACTTCTGAGTTAAATCTGCCTTAGATATCCTTTTTAATGCATCTGTTTTTCAAGGCCATCAAAATACAATGCATTCACTCCATCGGTCTTAACTCTCCATTTTGATGGAGATGGTGCGGAGAATGGGCACCAGGTATAATGACTTCCCCCAAAATTCTGGAATTTGAGGATGAGCATTCATTTTTCTCAAGGTCAACAAATGCTACTGGAGATAGGAACAGAAATTCCAATGTAGAAGGACCCTTTCATCCCCACGCCATCCATCTGAGGTCAGTAATTAAAAAGATTTCCTCACATTCCAATGAAGACATCCCACATTCTAAAAAGAGGCTGTGGGTATTCTAGCGATTTTGCATAAGTGTGAGAGCCAGAAGCCTGCAGGACAAATGCATTATTTAATTTTCTACTATCACACACTAAACAGCTTTTTTGGACTCTAGACATCAATTTGTTCCAATACGAAAGGCCCCAGTGGTAAAAAGATATGAAAATATTCAAAGTAAACTAATGCCTCTGAAACTCTTGGATCAGAATACTAATGCCTCCATCTGAAGAGGCCTTTAGTCTGTTATCTTTCCATTAGAAACCTTTCACATAAGTCCATTTGGACAATAAATACCTACGGCTCATGGAGCAGTAGTCAGTAATATCCATTTATTTTTCTATGTAATGCCCTGCTTTGTCGGCATGCCTTGTGCAAATTCATCAGCTACACTGTCTCTGTGCTTTAAATCCCCCCAAATTAAAAAAAATCAGGCCTCTACTGTGTCTCTTTTTAGCTAACTTGGGGTGGCAAGGAAGATAGTATCGTGTTGCTTTGGTGCTTGATAACGTTTGTTAATGAAGGAAACTGGAATTTTTTTTCAACACGTGCGCGCGCACAGGCGCACGCACGCGCACAAAAGCTCTAAGTAATTAAGTTGACGAATCTGTATGGTAAGCTTGTGACTCACATCAATTCACATGCCAACTCATTAAGAATTTGTTAAGTGGTTGCTCCGTGCCAGGCCCTGAGTTCGGCCCTTCAAATTGGACAGAGACTGCTTGTCCATAAACAGCTTACCCAACACAGAGAAGTGAGATCAGCAACTCTCTCATTAAACAAATGTGTCAAAGGACTGCTCACTGCCTGAGTGGGTGTGGGGAGTGAGGAAAGGGGATTCACAGGAAGTGTGGGTGCTTCACCAAAGAAAGCTCTAGTGTAGGTTTCTTTCCCAGTGGGACGGGGCTTTCCCTTATCAAAGGAATTTCAAATTTCTTCCCTTAATATCACAATGTGCAGAAAAAAATGAACTTGAAGAGAGAACTCCACCATCCATTAGAAAGACCCAAGGCAGGACCCTCAGTGATCAAACTAACGGACTTTCAGCAACAAGGGCCGACTAAAAATGACCTATATTCAGTAATAAGAGGCAAGCAGCATCAGAGCGGTGCCCACGCACACCGTTTGGGACACATGGACAAGAATATGGACATGCCTAATTTCCTACATGGCATACCATTTAAGAGCGTGACAAGATGAAAACTCCAGAACACTTCTTCCGGAGTTGAAACCTGAGCCCGACCACCCATGTGACCGTGGTTGAGCGTGTCTTCCCTCTTTCTATACCTGTATTTCTTCCTTTGTAAAATGAAGACAGGAATAGTTCCAACCACATTGGACCAGGGTGAAGACCACATGTCTTCACATATATTCAAAAACGTTAAAATTATACTTGGTATCTAGTCAAGTGTTTTATAAGGATTTGTTAACAAATGAATGATTCGATTAGTCACTTAGGTTATTAAAAAAACAAAACAAGAGTACTTGTTTCTTATTGAGGGAGATGCAGATTGCTTTCAGGAAGTACTATAGTTAATCTTCAATTGTGAGTGTAATTTATTTATTTATTTTTTTTTTTTTTTAAGATTTTATTTATTTATCAGAGAGAGAGAGGGAGAGAGCGAGCACAGGCAGACAGAATGGCAGGCAGAGACAGAGGGAGAAGCAGGCTCCCTGCCGAGCAAGGAGCCTGATGTGGGACTCGATCCCAGGACGCTGGGATCATGACCTGAGCTGAAGGCAGCTGCTTAACCAACTGAGCCACCCAGGCGTCCCTTGTGAGTGTAATTTATAAACAGTACATATCTATCCTTCTATAATACAGACAATAGTCCCTGTGTCATAAAGTGTCACATGAATGATTACCTTATCATTAGACAAATTCCAAAGCACTTTTGCCTTCCTAAGTCCCAAGGTAAGGAACCAATCTACATATTACTATAGAGCTCAGTGTTATTAATAAATCAGAGGAGGCCAGAAGAGGAAAACCTAGGGAAGCATGTGGTGGCTATCTTACTGCGGTATTTTCTTTATTGGTAGAGGAGAGTAATAACCTGCTCTGGGCAAGGCACAGGGCTTAGAAACTAATGGTCACTAGAAGTGACAAGGATGGCATTTTAGTGGCCATTAGAGTGCATTAGCATGCATTTCATCAATCCAGATTTATCCGGCACTCATGGACAAGACATCTTACTAAGTGCTAAACAGGCTACATTTGCATTTTTGGCCTTCGAGGAGTTTAAAATTTAGCTGAGGTACCATGTCTAGTATAATATAAACGTTAAAAAGAATGTGTCACGCAGCAGTTCCAGAAAAATCCAGAGAAGAGTATTTTATAAGAAATCATTATGGGTCCCAAATGGTCTAAAAAGGCTTTGTGGGAAAGGAGGATAAATGGTTAAGACTCTGAGAAAGTTCTGATGCCTGTGGGCTTTCTTCCATACCACTGAGCAGTTCTCCCACAGGACCTGGGTACCCCACAATTCAGCTCAACCCCCACTCTATCTACCTGGAGGGCTCAGTCCCCCAAGGCTGTCCCTATTTCAGATATCAATCGAAAGTGCAGGTTGAAAAAAAAAAAAATTAAAAGTTCAGGTTGTTACCTGGGCTTTTGACAAACAAGCTATACAAATCGGAGGTACTTATAATCGTCTTCTTAGGTTCAATTAATTTGCTAGAGAGGCTCACAAGAACTCCAGAAACTAGCTTACTCCCTAGATTACCAATTTATTACAAAGGATTTTAAAGGATCTGAATCAACAGCCAGATACAGAGGAGCTTCTGTCTTTCTGGGAGTCCTCAGCCCCGTATGGTGGCACATGGAAGCATTCCGGTCTCTACCTAGAAGCTCCCTGAACCCTGTCCTTTAGGGTTTGATGGAGGCTTCATTACTTAGCCATGACTGATTGAAATATTTGCTCATTAGCAATTGTACTCAACCCTCAGCCCCTCTTGTGGGGGAGGGGGCCTGAAAGTTCCAACCCTCCAATCACATGATGAGTTCTCCAGACAAGCAGCCCACCTGCTTAGGGGCTTTCTGGAAGTCACCTCATTTACATAACAAAAAACCTTTCTTGCTCTCCTCTCTGGAAATTCCCAGGCTTTTAGGAGTTCTGGTGCCAGAGAAGGAGTCAAAGCCTAAATATATATTAATTATTATAAATAACAACATTACATGTGGGAATCGATTCTTCAAAGACAGAAACCCACAGAACAGTTACAAAGGTCATGCTGAATAGATCAACATTGTAGACAAAAGGTCAAAGACTGGCAGTTGCAATGCAGAGCAGTTAATGTTAGAGTAAGTTTAGTTACAACACAGAGAGTGTAAGGACCTATTTAGCCAGAGGCTTCCATCCAGATTAAACAATAACCTTAAACTGTCCCTGCTCAGGGGACTTACTTAAAAACAAGTCCCTGAAACCAGCCCCAGGTAACAAAGCCCAGATACAAGGGTGGGTCAGGTCAGGTGGAGACATCCAACCAGTGGGGGGTTACATACTGTCTCCCTAGCTACCAAGGAATACAGCCCCGCTCTTTGGGAGTCTTTTGGGCGCCAATTCTAACCAAGGTGATAGGCTAGGTCAAATGTCTACTATAGGGTAAATTGTAATTCAGTTGGTCACCTAGCATCACTGTGCAGCTTTTTCTGTGTGTTACAATTTGATTGGCCACCTGTGTCTCGCCAGGCCCAACTGCATGGCCTTTGTCCTTAAAAACTAGTCTGTGAAACAGAGAAAGGTCGCCCTCTCTTGTAAGAGAAGCGGCCCCAAACGTTCAGTCTGATTCTTGATGCTTGGCGTGGAATAAAGCTTCGCTTGATCTTTGCTTTATATCAGTCTTGCTCCATTAATCATGGACCCATTATTGGGGGACCTATCAGAGAGGACCTTAATGGAACTAAAACACACTGAACAACTACTGAGTATAAACAATAGGCAGGGTCCCAGAGGCAGCAAGCTAAAGGAGAGGCATATGATCTCATGCAGATTTCAATACAGTTAAATACATTAAAAAAAAGGAAAAATACTAACAACTTGATGTGAAATGAGTTTAATTACATTAAGATTCTAGTTCCCAAGCACAGAAAATATAAAGCTCTGTGAGGGCAGGAACCAAAGCTGTTTTTTTGCTATTTTGGCAAAGTAGATGCTCAGTAAATACTTCTTTAATGAAGAATTATCAAAGAGATTTAAAATATTCTAGACAAAAGTGGGGTACAGACCAATACTATGGAGGCGGAGTTTGAGAGTCAAAAACTACTGCATGAATGAGCTGCTGTGGGCACTGAGTCATGGACAAGAGGCAGATTTCCATGACAGAGCAGAATGGAGATGTAACGTTCCAGGCAAAAGGCCCTACAAGGATAAACTGAGGGTCGGGTGGGGACAGAGGAACTGGAGTTTGGTCCGGTAATGATAATGTCCAGTAATGACGACAGTGATCACCAACTTGGAAAGAGAAGTTTTGAGACTCCCTACTAATAGATGCTGATCACTAGGACTTAAAGGGGAACAGAGTATGTCATCCCAAAATATACCACTCTGGCATATCAGTTATCTTGAATTGAAGGTATTTAACAGCCAGCCTGCAGAAGGACCCTCTGACCTTCCTTTGTCACTCTGAAATAAATCTTCCATGGTAAAGGTACCCTCCCTCTGTCAGTCATATCCAAAAATAGTTGTCAAGACCACCCTCCAAGAGTTTGTTGTCTATACTTTCTTCTAGGAGCTTTACAGGTTGAGGTTTTGCATTCAACTCTTTAGTGTATCTTAAGTTAATTTTTGTGAAAGGTATAAGATAGGGGTCTAATTTATTCTTTTGCATGTGAATATTCAGTTTTCCCACCACTATTTATTGAAAAGACTGTCCTTTCTCCACTGAGTATTCTTGATCCCCTTGTCAAATATTAGCTGATTGTATATGTATGGCTTTACTTCTGGGCTCCCAGTTCTATTCCATTGGCTGATGGGTCTATACTTATGCTATCATTACACTGATTTAGTAACCATAGATCTCTAGTCTGCTTTGGACCCAGGAACTGTGACGCTTTCCACTATGTTCTTCTTTCTCATGATTGCTTTGGCTCTTCAGGTTCTTTTTGTAGTTCCATTTGAATTCTAGGATCCTTTGTTCAATTTCTGTGAAAAGAGCTATCGAAATTTTGGTAAGGATTGCACCCAATCTATGGATGGCTTTGAGTAGTAGAGACATCTGAACAATATTAATTCTTGTGATGCATGAACACAAAATATCTTTCCTCTTGTTGGGTCTTTTTTTTTTTTTTTTAAAGATTTAATTTATTTATTTGACAGAGAGAGAGATCACAAGTAGGCAGAGAGAGAGGGGAAAGCAGGTTCCCTGCTGAGCAGAGAGCCCAACGTGGGGCTCCATCCCAGGACCCTAGGATCATGACCTGAGCTGAAGGCAGGGCTTTAACCCACTGAGCCACCCAAGTACTCCTTGCTGTGTCTTAACTTCTTTCATCAAAGTCATTTTTAGAGTGCAGATTTCTACCTCCATTAAATTTATTTATAAATATTTTATTGTTTTGGATGCTATCATAAATAAGATCATTTTCTTTATTTCTTTTTCAGATATTTCACTGTGCATGCAGAGAAATGCAACTGATTTTTATATGTTGATTTGGTATCTTGCAACTTTACTGAATTTGTTTATTAGTTCTGAGGATTTGAATTTCTAATAGCTTCCAGGTGCTGCTGATGCTGCCTACCCTGCCTCCACAATTTAAGCAGCACTGATCTAGAGGGTAAGAACTTAGACAGCAAGGAATTTGGGTCAAGTGAAGTCTATCTTGGAAAGTAATTAGAGCTGGGGGAAAAGAATTTACTAGGGAACAATAAGACATTATTTTTCAGCTTTCCAAACATCCTGTCATCACCACCACCACCACCACCATCATCATCATATTTAAGGCAAATAAGCTAATCCTTCACTTAAATCCTTTGCTTAAGACAATCTTCAAAATATTCTTTTAATAGTCCCGAAAATACAATAACAAAACTCCAGTGGTCAAAAAGCCTATGAAACAACACCAGCCTCATTGGATGAGGTAGAAGAGAATGGAACTGCACTTCAGCAATGGTCTTTGTTTCCTTTCCTTCCTTCTCTCTACTCCGGGACAGCCTGTTTAGTAAAAAGAGATTAATTTCAAACTGATGACAAAATGTGTCCCTGCTGCAGCTAAAGATTCTACAAGGAGAAAGAGGGGAGGCGGAGCGAGAGGAAGATTTTGGAAAATGCTGGGGAAGAGCGTCAAAAATGGCAGGATTTTTGGAGGGAAATTTTCAGAAACTTTCAGGCAGAGTAGTATTATTTCCTGATAGAATATTGTTGAATTTCCGGACCTCCTGATGTTCTCCTGTGACTGGTTTAAGACTATAATTACAGCAGGAGTCTCCGAAGGAGAAGATGCAGAAGAAAGGTTTGGAGCTAAATTTGCTGAAATTCTCCACCCTAGGTGGGGAGGAAGGAATGAATAAGAAGTCGTCTGAGGTACTGCTTCCTCTCCATGCAATGGCAGTACCTCTCTGAAATACACACGGTAGCTCACCCAAATGATCTTCTGTTTTCATGGCAACCACCCATGTGTTGGGCACCACTGCCTAACAGACACATTTTTAAGTACTTTAAATGTCATTTAACACTTACAACATCTTCTAGAAAAATATTAGTATTTTCTTTACTTCACAGATGAGGTAAGAAAGGCTAAATGACTTGAAGGTCAAAAAGTCATACATGTTAGCAGAAGGATCCAAATGGTTTCGAAGCCTGGACTCTCATACCTGTGCTCTCCTGGGCCTGTTCCTATACGCAGCTGATGAGAAGTGTGTCATCACAACCTCCCAGATGCAGTGAGGACCTCCTACAGCTCGCCACCAAATAGCCGGTGATTTGTCCCTGAGCAAATACCTTGGCCCCTTGGAATACCACATTCTTCCCACGTAAAATGGAATTTCATCAATTCAATAAGCACAAGTAGAGATTCAGTAGGTTTTGTGGTAAGTGTTTTACCAGTAAACACTCAGCTATTCCACTCAGCTACTCCACCTCTGGGCCACAGAACCTTAGCAAACTTTATTCCCTCTGCGCCGTGGTGACAAGAGTATTTACTTCCCAGAGTTTTTATACAAACTAAACGAGCTAGTCCACAGAGACCACCTAGTACAGCCTGGCTGGTACAAACTAATCATGGTAACCATGACGATGGTGACGACAATCGCTGGGCTATGCATTATCTGTCCCCGCCCCCAAACCTCCCTGTCTCCATGTAAAGGTAAAAGAGATGCATGGTCCTGAAAGCAGAAGTTGTAGCAATACACAGACATTAGCTCCCATGGAGTCATTCAGAAACTCACAAGAATTATGTTTACTGAAGGCCTGGTAGTAGATGGGGAAAGCCAACTGAGTCTGGACCTATGAAGTGCCAGAGGGTGTCCCAGGGATTGGGAGCTGAGAGTTATGCTCCGAAGCCAATGGAAGAAGTAGATAAGGATGGATGTCTACATCACTTGGTCAGGTGAGATACTGTACATGTACATGTTACAATTTGACCCCAGGATAAAAACACTGCCCATAGCTAGAGTGACTCTGTAATTTCTCATTCAACTTGAGATGCTTTAAATGTGAACAGAGTGAGGTAACATTATTCCAATGAACCAAAAAGTATAACTGAGAATTTAGCCACAATCCACCCCCTTTCCTTTGAAATCAAAATTACTAAATTGAAATGATCTTTTCCCTTGAGTCAACAAAGATCATTCTCTTCAGATTTGGATTACCTTGGGGACTTGGGATTCAGATACTATTCTAGAAGAAAGCATGATGTAGTTGAAAGAATAGAAACCTGGAAGACAAAGAGACCTAAATTCAAGGTGGTCCACGCCAGAAATGTCTATCCTATAATTTCTGTTGCCGTTGACCCTCTTAGGCTAGGTTTGCTTAAGACAAGAATTTCTCCAGCTCTGGTCTGATTTTAGCAGATGAATGGATTTAAGAAAACACTGTGTGTGTGTGTGTGTGTGTGTGTGTGTGTGTGTTCATCATCACATACACATGCATTACAAACACACACACACACACACACACACACTCATTCCACGTGTTATATCAAAGGGAAAAAGAAATCAATCAGGTCCTTCCACAAAGACCATGGTAAAATCTGCAAGAGACTGATTACTTTCCATGAGGTAAACATTCTCTAAACATGTCGAGTAATCTCAGATTGAATGTGCTTCCAAACTGAAATTACCGAAGTCCCCCAAAGAGTTTATCACTCAGCTTAGGAGGAAGAACCAGCAGAATGTACAAAGGGTATGACGAGAAGCATAAAAGCAAGAAGTAGCACCTAGACACTTCAGTAGGACAGAAAGTACAATAAGGAACATGATATTTGTTCCCCTAATAACTGCCAACCTAGGGTGTTCTGTCAGGAGAATGAACATTCAGAGGTAGGTCAAGAAAAGGCACCCTTCAGAAGTGTAGTTATGCATCACAGTGAGTAGTTCATAATGTAGGTAATTGCTGAGGCACTATGCTAGAAGCCTGAAACTAATACATTAACTAAACTTCAATTGAAAATACAGACAAACTGCCTTTGAACAGAGGATAAGAATCCCAAGTTATCATATTAAGCTATATAAAATAATTTCATTTTTTCAACCAAAATGCATGATTAAATGTGAGTCAGAAAAAGTACATAGAAAAATAAATACCATCAGCTTCCATATTAGAAGCAGTAAAGAAAGTGGCCCTTTCTTATGTGCCTCTTCTAAGAGGATCAACACAACTTAAAACTCCTGCCGAGGTTCCCATGATGAAAGGTGACCAGCTACTTCTACCTAATCCATCACCCTCAGATACATTAACATATAGACTTCCATATGTGGATCTAATTCTATTACTTCCCAGGTGTTAAATTTATGGCAACAATCAGACCTGAAGGGAATGACTTCAGAAAGCACCATTTCATTAAAAAGAAATCTCACGCTTTTAACCACAGTTTGTTAGAAAAAAGAATTCTTTCTAGTGTGAAGCTATAACCATCAGCAGGAAAGGATCTGGAGCAGAAATAATGCAGTACCTTTCTTCTTGATTAGAACTAGATATTTATCACAATCTCATTGGAATCCATAATCTATCTTCTGAGAATCACCAAAGAACTAAAGCCACCAACATCATTTACCCCAAGCTGCATCGAGGCGGAGTAAGAACATGCCTCTTCTATTCAGTATCTGGCTGGGAGTTTTTTCTCATTTGTCCCCATCTGAGCATGCCAGCTTCTGTGGCTTACTTCCCCCTGCCAGCAGTAATTTAGTGATCTGTTGAGACTAACTCCTGCTGAATCATCTCCATGCTTCTCCCCTGGACACTGTACCTCATTGTCATACACAGCAAATTGACTCAGGGCATAGAAGCCGTTGTATGCCCCAAGAAAGAAACTGCAATAGATACGTATTTTACAGAAGTCCTTAGCATTTTTTTTTTTATTAGTACCAAGGAATACATCAGGCTTAGTAAAATAAATAGGGTTATTTCATTTTTAGCACTCACCGAAAGAAAAAGCTCAGGAGGTATGGTATTGTATAAGGAACATGTATGCATGAATATATATTCTAAGACCATGTGGGGTCAACTCTCTTTTCCCAGTTTCTAGCTTTAACTTCAGAGGCAAGTTAATTAACCTCTCTGAGCCTAATAGTCCTCATTATAAAATGGTGTCATGATGTCTATAATAGATATTAAGGTTCTTAAGCATAATGGGGCGTGTGTGTGTTAATAAGTGGTAAACAGAGCTTTAATTTACAACCAAGGGTAGCTACTTGTTGAATTGGGTTTGTTCTCCTACAATCTAAAAGATACAGTAGCTACTAAAACAGTTATCTTTATCTCTAATCAGCAAAAGAGATTTTTTTTTATTAAATAGCATAAATGGCTTTTCAGAAGGGGTTTCATTGGCGATTGGTGGTGAAACTTCAAATTGTGTGGGTAGGCTAGAAATGTGAAATGTTACACGTTTCTTTGCATGAACTTGCTTTACAAAGTCTTTACCTTTGAAATGGGACCTGAGATTTGGTTTTTAAACAGCCTTGAATCGCAACACTATTACAGAAGATTCTGATTATGAAGGCCAATTATAGTGTTAAATAATTCTTGCCTCTAGAATAACTGTTGTGTTTGCTGCAGCCAATATTTTTATACAACCTGTGGGTAGAACTCCTAAAAGAACTGGATGTTGCTGTTCAGCTAACATGATTATGACTAATTTCATACTTTATTCCAATAAATATTTGTATTTGTAGCAAGGTTTGGATCAAAATGTACTTCGGCATATGACAGCAAGGTTATCAAGGCAGACACATGCAACTGTCCCTACCTTCAAAGGCTGTTCATTAAAAAACAAAGCAAAACAACAATAAAATGGCACCCAAACCACTTAATTATGAAAAACCAAATTTGTTTCCTCAATTAAGAAACCATAGAGAGAAAAATAAGAAAAAATAGTAACTTTGTATTTTATTGAGATAAACAGGATCCACAGGATAGACAAATTAAAAATAGAAGTACCATATTATCTAGCAAATTCACTTCTGGGTATTTCTTCAAAGAAAACAAAAACACAAACAGGCTTTGGTAAAGACAACAGGTAACGCTAACTAAATGTTAAACTAAAAAAGCAGTATGTTATTACTGTGAAAATCAAATAGGTCCTAGAATCAGAATTTTTTTGGCACATGGCTGGGTCCCTAATTGAAGGATCTCTGCTTCTTGTTGTTTGCTCCCTTTTTGATGCTGATGAATGATAATGATACATGAGTCTGTTGAATACAACACTGATTTTCCTTTGCCTTTCACAGGCAATACCTAGTATAGACTTTTAGTCAGTCTCTCTCATTAACCTATTCTGTTGCCCTTACACTGGTCCAAATAGCTGCCCTACTTCATACCTCAGTACAAAACATGCTAAATGTGAAAATATGTAAATTGTGACATCAATAGAAAAAAAAAGATGTAAATTGTGGCATCAATAACATAAGATGTGGGAAAGTGGAGTAAAAGTATGGAGTATTTACACATGAATGAAGTTACGAAGTTGTCAAATTAAAATGGACTATTATAACTAAATCTCATGATAATTGCAAAGAAAAGGACTGTAACAGATTAAAAAAAAGAAAGAAAGAAAGAAGGAAAGAAAGAAAGAAAGAAAGAAATCAGAGCCAACTGCCATAAAAATATTAACAAATCTTTATTCAACACAATACTGGAAGTAATCGTCACAAGCAATCAAACAAGAAAAGGAAATAAAAGCCACCCAATTGGTAAGAAGTAAAAACAACTTTCACTATTTGTAGATGACATGAAGAACTAAAGAATGAATTCAGTAAAATTGTAGAATGGAAAATTAACATAGAGAAATCTATTGTTTCTATAACCTAATGATGAATTATTAGAAAGAGAAATTAAGAAAATGATCCCATTTACAAGTACATCAAAAAGAATAAAATACATAGGAAAAATAAACTTAACAAAGGAGGTGAAAATCTGTACTCTGAAAACTATCAAACACTGAGGAAAGAGATTGAAAATGACACAAATAAACAGAAAGAAAGATCTTGCCCATGGATTAGAAAAAATATTGTTAAAATGCCCATATTAGCCAAGGTGATTTATAGATCCAATGTAATCCCTATCAAAATACCAATAACTTTACAAAACTAGAATAATCTGAAAATATAGAGAGAGCCACAAAGACCTCAAATATCTAAATCCATCTTGAGGAAGAACAAACCTGGATGTATAGTGTTCCTAGATTTCAAAATATACTACAAAGCTGTAGTAATTAAAACAATATGGCATTGGCCAAAAAGAGACACAGATCAACTGAGCAGAAAAGAGAATTAAGAAATAAACTCATGCTTAATTAGTTAATTAATCAATGACAAAGGAGGCAGGAACATACAATGAAGAAAAGAGAGTCCCTTCAATAAATGACATTAGAAAAACTGGACAAATATAAGAACAGGGATAAAACTGGACCATGTACTAATACCATATTCAAAATAAACTCAAAATGGAGTAAAGACCTAAATGTAAGACCTGAAACCATGAACTCCTAAAAGAAAACATAGGTAGGAAACACTTGGACAAAAGTGTTAACAATGTGTTTTGGGGACGGTCTCTTTAAGCAAGGGCAATGATAGCAAAAGTAAACAATTAGGACCTCATCAAACTAAACAGCTTTTATATAAGAAGGAAACCATCAACAAAACAAATGCAAACTACTGAATGGGAGGAGATATTTGCAAATGATACATCCAATAAGAATATCCAAATATATAAAGAATAACTCATACAACTCAACACCAAAAAACTAAAAAAATCTGATTAAAAATGGACAGAAGACCTAAACAAGCCATTTTATCAGAGACATCCAGATGGCCAGCAAACACATGAAAAGATGCCCAATATCACTAATCATTAGGGAAATGCAAATCAAAACCACAATATCACTTAACACCATTCAGAAAGGCTAGTATCAAAAAGACAACAAATAATAAGTGCTGGCAAGAAGGCAGAGAAAAGGAAACCCTTGTGCACTATTAATGAAAAAGTAAATTGGTATAACCGTTATGGAAAATAGTATGGAAGTTACTCAGAAAATTAAAAATAGAAGTATATTATCCAGCAAATTCACTTCTGGGTATTTCTTCAAAGAAAACAAAAACACTAACTGAGAAGATATTCGCACCTTTACATTAACTGCAGCATTATTTACAACAGTCAAGAAAAGAAAATAAACTAAGTGTCCATCCACAGATGAATGGATAAAAGTGTGATATATATACACACATTGGAATATTACTCAGCCATAAAAAGAATGAAATACTTCATTTTGCAGCAGTATGGATGGATCTAGAGAGGGTATTACACGAAGTGAAATAAGTCAGACTGAGAAAGGAAAATAGCCTTTCAAATAGAAAATAAAAAATAAAACAAATTAAAAAATGGAAATAAACTCATAAACACAGAGAAAACTGGTGGCTGTCAGAGAGAAAGAGGTTGGAAAATGGGTGAAACAGACAAAGGGGGTTGAGAGGTGCACATTTCCAGTTACAAAACAAGTAATTTATGTGGATATAAAGTAGAGTCCAGGGAATAAAGATAATAATATTGTACTAACTTTGTATGGTGACAGATGGTAACTAGTTTTATCTTGGTGACCATTTTGTAATGTATCTAAATGTCAAATCACTACGTAGTACACCTGAACAAGGCTTCAAAACCCCACTTTCAACAATAGAGATCATCCAGACAGAAAGTCCATAAAAGCAGACTTAACATTATTGACCAAAGAGACCCAACAGACATTTACAGAACATTCTATTTTTTTTAAAGATTTTATTTATTTATGTGAGCGGTGGGGGGAGGAGCACAGAGGGAGAGAGAAAGAGACTCCCCACTGAGCAGGGAGCCCAACATGGGTCCCAATCCTAGGACCCTGGGATCATGATCTGAACCAAAGGCAGACACTTAACCAACTGAGCCGCCCTAGTGCCCCAGAACATTCCTTCAAATAACAGCAAAGTACATTTTTTCCCCTAAAATGCCCAAGGAATATTCTCCAGGAAATATCATACATTAGAATTAAAAACAAAATCATATCAAATATATTTTTCCAACCACAATGGTATGAGAGTTAAAATTAAGAGCAGGAGGAAAACTGGAAAATTCATAAATATGTATTAATTAAACAACAAACTCCGCAAAAACCAAGAGATCAAACAAGAAATCAAAAGGGAGATAAAAAATGTCTTAATACCAACAAAAATGGAAACACAACATGCTAAAACATACAGGATGCAGCAAAACCTATGCTAAAGGAAGTGTATAGTGATAAATAACTGTATTAATATTAAAGAATGATCTCAAACACCTAAACTTTACACCTCGAAGAATTAAAAATAAAAGAAAAAAACAAAACCCACATTTAGCAAAGTTAATGATATAGATCAAAGCAGAAAAAAAAATGAAGATAAGAAAATATTAAGAAATCAAGGAGTTGCTTTTTTTAAAGGATAAAATAAATTGATAAACTCTTTTCTTCCCGTCAAAGATTTTGTTTACTTATTTATTTGACAAAGAGTGAGAGAGCCCAAGCAAGGGGAGTGGCAAAAGGAGGGAGAGAGAGAAGTAGACTCCTCACTGAGCAGGGAGCCCAACATGGGGCTCTATCCTAGGACTCCAAGATCATGACCTGAGCGCAAGACAGGTGCTTAGCCGACTGAGCGACCCTGGTGCCCACAAACTGGTAAACTCTTGACTACACCAAGAAAAATGAGAATAAAAATTTAAATAAAATTATAAGTGAAAGAGGAGACACAACTGATACCATAAATATAGTAAGATAACTTACAAGAAAGGGATAAAGTCCTAGAAATATAAAACCAAGACTGAGTCATGAACTAACAGAAAATTTAAACAGATCTATAATCAGGAAAGAGATTGAATCAGTAATCAAAAATCTCTCCATAAAGTACAAACAAATAAACAAACAAACAAAAAACAGGAGCAGATGCCTTCACAAATGAATTCTATAAACACTGAAAGAAGAATGAATGCTGATCTTGCTCAATCTTTTCCAAAACTTGAAGAGGAATGACAGATTCAAACTCATTCTATTAAACCAGCATCACTTTGATACCAAAGTCCTACAAAAACAGCACAAGAAAAGAAAGTTACAGGCCAATTCCCCTAATGAATGTATATGCAAACACCCTCAACAAAATTCTAGGGCCCCAAGTTCAAAAGCTTATTAAAAGGATCACACAAGGGGCACATGGTGGCTCAATATGTTAAGCCTCTGCCTTCACCTCAAGTCATGATCTTTCAGGGTTCTGGGATCAAGCCCCGCATTGGGCTCTCTGCTCAGCGGGGAGCCTGCTTCCTCCTCTCTCTCTGCCTGCCTGCCTCTCTGCCTGCTTGTGATCGATCTCTCTCTCTCTCTGCCAAATAAATAAAATCATAAATAAATAAACAAACAAATAAATAAATAAATAAATCAGTCACACAAAATTATCACCTGTCACTTAGCCCTAGGATGCTAGGATGGTTCAACATACACAAATCTATTACTGTGATAAACCACATTAATAGAATGAAAAAGAAAAATCATATGATTGCATCAATAGATATTTAAAAAGCATTTGGCAAAATAAAACATCTTTTCATAACAAAAACTCTCAATAAATTAGACTTAAATGGAATACATAATAAAGGTTATAATGACAGACTCATAGATAAAATCCTACTCAAAGGTAACGAGCTGAAAGTTTTTCCTATAAAATCAAGAAGAAGGCAAGTTGGGGCGCCTGAGTGGCTCAGTGGGTTAAGCCGCTGCCTTCGGCTCAGGTCATGATCTCAGAGTCCTGGGATCGAGTCCCGCATCGGGCTCTCTGCTCAGCAGAGAGCCTGCTTCCCTCTCTCTCTCTCTCTCTGGCTGCCTCTCCATCTACTTGTAATTTCTCTCTGTCAAATTAATAAATAAAATCTTTAAAAAAAAAAAAAAAAGAAGAAGGCAAGAATGCCCAGTCTTACCACCTCTATTCAACATAGTGGTAAGAAATCCTAGCCAGTGCAATTAGGCAAAAATAAGAAATAAAATACATTCAAATCAGAAAGGAAGTCTTTGCTTACAGAAGACATGATTTTTAATATAGAAAACCCTGAAGACTCCAGCAAAAAATAAATGAATTCAGTGAAGTTGCGGGATACAAAATCAACATACATAAATCAGTTGTGTTTATATACACTAATAATAGACCATTTGAAAAAGAAATTAAGAAAACAAACCTGTTTATAATATAACTGAAAAAACTAAAATACTTAAGCATAAATACTTAGGCATAAATTTAGCCAAGAAGATGAATGATCTGTACACTGAAAAACCATAAAAACTTCAATGAAAGAAATTGAGCAAGACCCAAATAAATGGAAAGATATCTCATATTCAAAAATTGGAAAAAATAAGTATTGTTAAAATGTCCTGCTATCCAGAACATTCCATAGGTTCGAGGCAATTTCTATCAAAATTCCAATGGCATTTTTCACAGCAGGAGTAAAAATCCTACAAGAACACAAATATCCAAAGCAATCCTGAGCAATAAGAAATAATGGTGGAGGTATCACATTTCCTGAGTTCAAATTATGTTCCAAAGCTACAAGACACAGTTCAGAGATGTTGCAGGCTCAGGTCTGGAGCACTGCAATAAAATGCACATGGCAGTAACATGAGTTAAATGAATTTTCTGGTCTCCCAATGCATATAAAATTTATGTTTATACTATACTGTAGGTGTATTAAGTATGTAATAACATTATTCTAAAAAAAGTATATACTTTATTTAAAAATATCTTATTGCTAAATAATGTTAACCATTGTCTGAGTTTTCAGCAAGCCATAATCATCCATCATGGATCATCATAATAAATATAAATAATAGGTGTAAATAAATAAATAAATAAATAAATATAAATAAATAAAAAGTTTGGAATATTGTGAGAATTACCAAAATGTCACAAAGAGACAAAAAGTGAGCAAGTGTTATTGGAAAAATGGTGCTAATAGACTTGCTAAAGGCCAGGTTGCCAAAGACCTTCAGTTTGTGAGAGCACAGTATCTGAAGCACAACAAAACAGAGTACAATAAAATGAGGCTTGCCTACAGTAATCCAAACAGTACAGTATTAGAATAAAAATAGACATACTGACCAGTGGAACAAAATACAGAGCCCAGAAATAAACCCATGCTTTCATGGTCAATTAGTTTTGTTAGGGAATCCAGAAATATACAATGGAGAGAGAACTCTCTCTTCAATAAATGTTATTGAGAAACCTAGACATCCACATGCAAAAGAATGAAATCAGTCTCCTATTTTACCCCATATCTAAAACTTGACTCAAAGTGTGTTAAAGATTTGATGAAGACCTGAAACTGTAAAACTAGAGGAAAGCCTAAGGGAAAAGCTCCTTGACATCAGATGTGGAAATGATTTTTGGATCTAACACCCAGAGTACAGATGACAAAAACAAAAATAAACATGTGGCACTACAATCAACTTAAAAAACTTCTTCATAGCAAAGGAAATAATCAACAAAATAAAAAGTCAACCAATGGAATAGGAGAAAATATTTGCAAGTCATATATCTGATAAGAGGTTGATATCCAAAATATATAAGGAATTCATATAATTCAATAAAGACCCAATTAACAAGAAGAGAACCTGACTAGATATTTCTCAAAAGAACACATACAAATGGCCATCAGGTATACAAAAGGGTGTTCAACATCACTAATCATCAGGAAAATGCAATCTAAAATCATAGTGAGGGGTGCCTGGGTGACTCAGTGGGTTAAAGCCTCTGCCTTCAGCTTGGGTCATGATCCCAGGGTCCTGGGATCGAGTCCCGTATCTGGCTCTCTGCTCAGCAGGGAGCCTGCTTCCCTCTTTCTCTCTGCCTGCCTCTCTGCCTATTTGTGATCTCTGTCAAATAAATAAATAAAATCTTTAAAAACAATAAATAAAATCATAGTGAAATACCACCTCACACCTAGTAGGATGGCTACTATGAAAACATCATAACATATCAAGGGTGGACGAGGTTGTGGAGAAAAGCACATCCTGTATACTGCGCATGAGAATGGAAATAAATCCAGCTACTACAGCAATCGGTATGATGATTACTCAACAGAACTAACATGTGATTCAGCAATCTCACTTTCAACTATTTATGCAAAAGAATTGAAATCAGAATCTGAAACAAGGAAGTGAATGGAAATGGAGAATCTTACACTGCATGAAATAAACCAGACATAAAAAGACTACTACTGTATGGCCTCATATATATGCAAAATCCAAAATAGTCAAGCTCGGGGTGCCTGGGTGGCTCAGTCGGTTAAGCGTCCACCTTTGGCTCAGATCATGATCCCAGGTCTTGGGATCAAGCCCTACACCAGGTCCCCTGCACGGTGGGAAGCCTGCTTCTCCCTCTCCCACTCCCCCTGCTTGTATTCCCTCTCTTGCGTGTCTCTCTCTAATAAATAAATAAAATTTAAAAAAAAAAATAAAAGTTAAACTCATAGAAGCAGTTTTCCCAGTTGTGAAGGGGAGGGGAAAATAGAGAAATGATGGTCAAAGGGCACAAAGTTTCAGTTATGCAAGAGAAATAATGGGTAGCCGCTATACAGCAGAGTGCTTATGTCTAACAATTCTGTAATGTATACTTAAAATTTGCAAGGTTGGTAAATCTTATGTTAAGATGCACACTCAGTGGGGCACCTGGGTGGCTTAGCCAGTTAAGCGCCCGACTCTTGGTGCTGGTGCAGGTCATGATTTCAGGGTCCTGGGACCGAGCCTAGTACCAGACTCCCTGCCTAGCACTGGAGATTCTCTCTCTTTCTGTCTCCTTCTGCCATTTCTCCCTGCTCTCTTGCTCTCCCTCAAATAAATAAATCTTGGGGAGAAAAAAAAGATGCAGACTCAAAGTCACATGTACAATATTTTAGCAATAATGGAGGCATGCAAGGAAACAGCAGTGATGAATACAGCTATGGCCTTGTCATCAGTGGTGGTTGCATGGGTCGGTTTCATCATCACTGATGATGCTTATCCCCACACACGTCAGTTTCACATTAAATATGCACAGCTTTTTTTTTTTAAAGATTTTATTTATTCATTTGGCAGAGGGAGACAGATCACAAGTGGGCAGAGAGGCTGGCAGAGAGAGGAGGGGAGAAGCAGGCTCCCCGCTGAGCAGAGAGCCTGATGCGGGGCTCGATCTCAGGACACTGAGACCATGACCTGAGCCGAAGGCAGAGGCTTTAACCCACTGAGCCACCCAGGCACCCCAAATATGCACAGCTTTTTTACATGTTACTCACATCTCAATAAGGTGGTTGAAAAAAATAAAGATCTTTTGGCACAAGAAAACCAAATGTCATGGCAGAGAATGAGGAGTTAGGTACACCAACAGGAAATTGCATACCCCAAAGACCTGCAAATCTTCCACCAGCCAACATTTTAGAAAACATCGAAACAGCAGACCTTTATTAAACATAGTTAAGGAAGCAGATAATATCTGTTCCTTGTCTTCATCTTAGAACATTAATAGTCTGCTCATGGAGATAAGATCACCATGTATGAATCACCGAACAATGTATTTGAAAACACATGAATCAGGGACAGTATTAGGAAGACAAAAATAGCACTCATTAATCAAAGGATATATACAAATTAATTTATGACAAATGTTTTATGTGGCAGAGTTGTTTAGGGAAGATAAAAATTGGCAACAGCAACGAACATTTGCATAGCACTTCCACATGCATTAATATTCCTTGTCTTTCATCAAGACAAGAGCAGCCAAGGAAAGCTGTGCGGAGAAAGTCTAAGAGCCCAAGTTCAGTGTGGTTCAAGTTTGACAAAGGGCCTGAATTCATCAGAAAGCTCCAACAGAAGGAATCACTATACTATGTGTCTATCTGGACACAAGCTCAAATTTAAACACACACACACACACACACACCAGAAAACACAAAGATCTTAAAATTCATGTTTATTTCCCCCCCACCCCCAATAAGGCATGCTTCATGAAAAGCTGCCAGAAGTGGATGTATTTTCTGAGAGACACAGGCTGACTGAGTTTGGAAGAATGCACTGTCTAGCAGTGATTTGTGTTCCTGTGATTTGCTCCAATGATGCACTGGGGACTCTAAAATGAGACCATCAACACACATTCAGAAAGCTTTTAGGATCTTATATAAGCCCAGATGGTGATGCTTAGTTTTTTACCTATGAAGAAACATTTCTCCAAAACAAAAGGATGGAGTTAGGGAGAGCCACCAGGGGCCCATCGCTACTGCTCAGCAATACAGGTCAGCAGAGTAATGGAGTTGAATTTGAGGACAATTGTGGGAAGGAAACCGGGAGGATCAGTGAGGATGCTGGGGTGGGGGATGTACTAAATCTGAAAGCACCTGCTGGGTGACCTTTAGATCCCTACAGAGTACAACTGAATATACCTTTAATTTTTTTTTAAGATTTATTGATTTATTTGGCAGAAGAGAGAGCACAAGCAGGCAGAGAGGCAGGCAGAGGGAGAGGGAGAAGCGGACTCCGCACCAAGTGGGGAGCCCGATGCGGAACTCGATCCCAGGACCCTGGGATCACGACCCGAGCCAAAGGCAGACACTTAACCGACTGAGCCACCCAGGCACCTCTGAATACATCTTCTTATAACTGCAAATAATTTTCCTGTCTCCTTTCTTTTACCTTTAAAACATGAATTATGACAGACCACGAGAGTTTTTGATACGTTGATTCAGGCAGGAAGTCAGCAAAGGGTGGAGGCTATTCCTCTCTTCCCCGCAGCAAAGTGTCCTAGGAAAAGATACTTTCCATAGCTACAAAGTGACACTCTTCCTGGGAATGACTGAAAATCGAGACAGAGTTTTGACCCACCACTTCTTTGTAGGTAGCAAAAGGGTAGCCTGAGAGATTAGTAAGTAGCTGTTTTGTGGTCTCAAGAGACTCCTGCTACAACAAGCATTCAGTAAATCGGAGACATAGCGTTCCAAAGCAGACATTGGTTCTTAAACTTGTCCAAGTAGTGAAACACTTGGATTTGTTGATTTGGGAAGAACAGCATGAAATATTGATACTGCTCACTCATTTGCTTCGTCACCTGCTGCGCCCCCTGGCAGACAACGAGCAGTAAACACCGAAGGGTGAAAACACCACTCGCAGACAAACTGTCAACGGAGAATATCCCAACCATAGTCCAGTTTCCTGCAAATTAAGAAAAGGCCACTCTCACGCCGTTTTATTAATAGTGGCCCACACTGGACCTGCCTGCAGAATGCAGCCACGGCGCTGGGGCACGACGATAATTACTATTTACTGGGAGCCTATCGGGCAGGTGGCACTATTTTAAGGACTTTTCAAATCTTTCAAACACTCCGTGAGGCAGGTATTATTATCTACACTGTAAGATTAGAAAGAGGGCTCACATCATTTTAAAAACTTGCCTTTACTCACTCAGTTTGGCCAAATAAATATTTGAACCAGACCTGTCTAATTCATTAGGCAGATTTCCAGCCTCTGCATCCGTCTCGCCAGCCACAGAGGTCCCTTTGTCTGCATATAGTTTTATCCCTGTTATCACTGCAGTGAGATCTGTACCGGACATTTCCCTCTAACCTCATGCCCTAATTATGGTAAAGGGGCTTCTGATAACTGTAAGCTGATATTTCAAATTCTCTAGCGATGGTTTTCTACCTCGAAGTTCTTGATCGTTCATTCACTGGAGTTTTTAACCTCAACTTCAACCTTCTATTTTAGTTCTTACAACCTGCTTCAGATTTCACCAAAGCAAATTTTGTGAAAGCCAGGATCAAAGCAAGTCTTCCACCAAAGGTGGTTGGTTTGTCTCATGTTACGTAGTCTTTGACACACACACACACACACGCACGCACGCACACAAACTTTACATATGTATCACCAAATATAGTCACCCTTAAAAGCAGGTGTGAATGTAAAGGCATTTATAGTTTCCTGTATACAAGGTGACTATATATCTTTCCTAGGCCAGACCTGATTTCATGTTAATTGTCCTGTATAATTAGTAATATGCCCCCATTTAACTCTCAACTAGATCTGTTTGAAAAATAAACTTTAAGGTTATCTCAATCACATGCACTACTGAGACACTAAAGGTGTTCCCCAAACAACTTTACTTTTCTGTGAGTTTGAAAATGTAGCTAACCTTATTCCCATTATGTAAGTGAGCCAAATGAAAATGAGAGAGCTTAAAATACTTGAATCAAAGATGGATGGTTAACTAAACAGAGGGAAGATTCAAACCCAAGTTCGTCTGAACCAAGGCTTCAGGCAGTCCTCTTCCATATTATACTGTTCTCCAGCAGGCTTTCCTTTTTTTTTTTTTTTTTTCTTAAGATTATATTTATTTATTTGACAGAGAGAGCACAAGTAGGGGGAGCAGCAGAAGAGGGAGAAGCAGGCTTTCTGCTGAGGAGGAAGCCTGATGAGGGGTTCAATCCCAGGACCCCGGAGATCATGACCTGAGCTAAAGCCTCTGAGATCATCACCCGAGTCACTTAACCCATGGAGTCACCCAGGCGCCCTCCAGCAGGCTTTCCTAAGAGTCTCTAGAACACCTGCTTGTCTGTCTGTCTGTCCAATAGTTGATGTATTTTTCTGTCTTTTCCAACAAATGGATGGAAAGTAGCTTATAATTAAACATAAAATGTATGAAGATAACATAAATCTGAGGAAACTGGGATACAAATACTAGAAAATAGAGACTTAAAATGGAGCCAGATTGGGGCACCTGGGTGGCTCAGTTGGTTGGACGACTGCCTTCAGCTCAGGTCATGATCCTGGAGTCCCGGGATCAAGTCCCACATCGGGCTCCCAGCTCTGTGGGGAGTCTGCTTCTCCCTCTGACCTCCTCGCTCATGTTCTCTCTCACTGTCTCTCTCTCAAATAAATAAATAAAATCTAAAAAAAAAAAAAAAATGGAGCCAGATAGAACTATAACGTCTAATTATTTAACATATAACTCAATATTCTGGCTTCACGTGAGAGAAAGCTAATCAGTTTATAAACCAAGTATCAATACGAACAGGAAAAAACCATCAACTGATGTGAAGAAACCTGTTGCTGGTACTAAGTCCAGAAAGCAGCAAACCAATTCCTCCTTAGGAGCACTCATAAAGGGGATATTGTATCCAATGAACAAAAATCACAACAACATCTTTATGACAAACCTAAAAAAATTTTAAAGGTCTCTTTTCTACAGTGTCCTCTACTATTGGCTAATGGCACCACTGCAAAGCGTAATTCAGGAGAGGGGGAGAGAGGGTGGAGAAGACAGACGGATTTAGCAGGAAGCTAATAAAACATAACTCAGGTATGTGAATGTTATAGTTGCGCTTAATCTTGGAATAGATACTAGCACATTTAATAGGTATTATTATCATCAGGCAGATCTACGAATGTTGTTTCATTTGGCATAACATTGACAGATACAGGAAGAAATGTCCATGTCTTGCCAGAAGAGAAATTTTGCTGACCATTCTACACAGATCAATGGGTTTATATATATTTTTTTCATTGTAGCTTTTAATTACATATGTAGCATCTACTCATCCCAAGCTACAGAAAAAAATTAATACATTGAGAAATTAAGAAGTCAATGGTAAGGGCAAAATATGGTGGTTTTCAAGGAAATATTAGTCATAATATTTCTTAGTCTAAATATTTATATTTTTATAATGAAAAGATAAATGTAATATCCATCCTAAGAACATGAGAGTATATTTTGTCCCTCAGAATAACTGAATATGAAAATGAGATGTTTCAATGAAGATTCATTACAGTACTAAATTGAGCATCCCAGTATTATTATTAAAGATTCATCTGAAATAGTTTGTTGAATACTTTACTTTATTCCCCAATGTAGACACATATACCAATTAGCACTGAATGTTTCATTTTTTAAAAGGCTCTTTAAAAAAAAAAAAAAAAAAAGCCTCGAGCTGGACTGGACCAGCTACTGGACTAGCTGGACCACAGTAGGAATTTTGATTCTTAAGTAGTTATTCCTTTCAAGTTGTGGTCCCTAATGAGTTCAGGACTTAGAAAACTTTACCTCCTGATCTAATGAATACATTCTGATTCTCTCCTATTGAAACTCCTGAATAGACTTTTTATTACTATTTACATGGTAAAATCCAAAGTTAGTTCCAAAGACTTCTAGATGAGTTCATCAGTCAACAAAACTGAATGTCAACTGCTGAAAATGCCACAAACTTTCTCAGCTAAATATATGGTTTTTCATGTCTTCAAGAGTAGTTTTTGATACAGAAAAGTCTATTCAGAGCTTTTCTTTACTTTCTGTTATATAATTCGATTTTTAAAAAATGTGTAAGCTCAAACTCTTTCTTAAATTTTTAAACTAAAGAAATCAATGTGCTATTTACAAATCTAATAAACTTATTTTAAGGGTGCTGTGAATAATGTTTGCTTTCATTATAAATTTAAACATCTTCAAACATTTGAAACTGCATTTACACATTAAAATTTTGTAATATAGGCCTTAGTGAGTAATTAAATTACTGTTAGAATCAATATATTTAAACTTAATGTGAAGAAATGCAAAATTTATAAATTAAGTGTTCCAATAATGTTTACAAGTTTACTAAGACTTAATTTAAAATCATGCTTCTAAATTAATTATTCAAATTATAAATTTGAATAATTAAGTTAGAATTGGAGTTATAGGCAAATCTATTTTTCTATTGGTTCAAATATTCTTTTCTTTTTTTTTTTTTAAGATTTTATTTATTTATTTGAGAGAGAGAGAGAGTGCAAGCCAGTGGGAAGAGGCAGAGGGAGAAGCAGACTCCCCGCTGAGCAGGGAGCCATGATGTGAGGCTTGATCCCAGCACCCCTGGGATCAAGACCTGAGCCAAAGGCAGTCACTTCCGACTGAGCCATGCAGGTGCCCCTAGCTCAAATATTCATAAATATTGTCACTACAAGTTTTTATAAATGCTTTTTTGGATAAATAATAACACAAAGCAATCTATGCTCCCTTTACTTCATGTTAAAACTTCGTAAGACTTTAACGAATACTCACTCCCCAGGAAGTAAGTATTTCAGCTTCCACAATGTAACCTTCCAAAGTAACTTTGGAGTTAATTTCTCAGTGTTCTACAACTCCCAAAATGAACAAACTCAAGACAAGAAGCTGACTGCATTTTTAACAGTTATCCTTACAGGAAAGTCTGAATACTATTTATAGGTTCCATAGTCAATAACCAAAAAGATGCGGGTTCCAACATCTGAAATTCAAGTTTTACAGTGTATCTCTCCACCCACAACTAACTTAGAAACCTCTGTGGCTGGATTTTACATTTCTTTGGCCCTCAAGACAAATTTCCACCTAATCTCCAAAGAAGGGTTTTTCTTTCCTTTATATAGATTTTTGTACTTTCATATGCTTAAAAACATAGATAATGATATATCTAATTGGATTATGGTTAACACACGGCTATGTTGTATTCTTTGCTTACAACTTTCATGGTCATTCTACCTATAATCTCCAGTTCTCAGAAAATAGAGGATTTCTGTATTATCAAATCAGTCACGTTTTAGAGGGCAATTCATTTTTTCCAGTTTTCCCCAGAAGTGAGTGGAAGAAATGACCAGAATTTAAGAATGTTTTCATGCTATGATAAAGTTATGCTGTAGCTTCTCCTCATTCCTGAAGTGAAATGCAATCCTTAATGTCTGTTTTAGTATGTTGGATATTTAATTCTTCATAAGTATTCTTGAATTAATCACGTTTATCATGTTAAGACATTCCAAAACAAATTGCAGACGGTCGTATATGAAATAAAGATGAAATGACTTGGAGAAACTCCCACACAATCAAATAAAAGAACATTGTTTTCAACCCCCTTTGAATGACTGAACCTCTTTTAGAAAAATCATACTCTACAGTTGTTCTAGTCGTAAAGGTTGCTAACAATTTAAAAAAATAGCATTAGCTAATGTAAAAAACTTTCTCTTTCTCTCAATCTCTCTCTCTCTCACACACACACACACACACACACACACACACACGCACAACTCAAATAATACCAGACCAAAGCCTCATTCCCATCCTTTCACTAATAATCCACAGAGTGATTGCTCTGGGTCTATTATTTGATAGGGAATATATTTTAACTGTTAGAAAATAAAATTATAGTGTTTTGTTTTTGTTTTTGTTTTAATGAAACCTGATCCAGCAAAGAACATTCATGACACTTTTAAGGCATCCAACTTCCTTTTAAATTTTTGGATCTTTAGAAATACAATCTTCATAATGAATGGTATATGAGCTACTTCTAAACTAAATGTAGCAATGTAGAAGTCACTCAAGATTTATAGTAAGTGAATAACAAATATGCAAGGAGGAAGACGAGGGAGAAATGAAGAGGAAGAAGAAAAATGTTAATTTGATTTGGAAAACAGTTTCTTTTTTTTTGTTTTTAAGACTTTATTTATTCATTTGCGAGAGAAGAGAGAGAGAGAGAGCAAACACAAGCAGGGGGAGAGGCAGAGGAAAGGGAGAAGCAGACTCCTCACTGAGTGGGGAGCCTCACATGGGGCTAAATCCTAGGACCTGGAGATCCTGACTAGAGCTGAAGGCAGAAGCTTAACCATCTGAGCCACCCAGGTGTCCCTCTGGGAAACAGATTCTTACAAAAATGTTAATAGTGTGCAAAAAAGTTGAGAGCAAATATTCTACATTTCTATATCAGAAGTTAAAAAGAGATTGTTTCTGCTGTTACATAGCTATTACTTAAAAGTGAAATAATTTTAAAACCATTCCCTTTTTCAAGAACCCCCCCAATAAAAAAAAGTTATTTCAGAGCAATTCTAAAGCAATAATTCATAATTTTTAAAATCCAAATTTAAGCCACAGTTCTTATTAGTAAAACTTACCATATTTCCACTAAGATGATAACAATTTATTTCTATATTTCAGTATTATGGATCAGCTGGTATATAAAAATCGATATGAAATTACATAGATTTAATTTAATTTCAAGTCCATCATAAGATTTCATAAAATTCACCAGACTTTTCAAAAAGAGCTAAAATTCTTACTTCCTTCAAACAAATAATAGATTTTAGTGTTTTATCCGAAGACTTGTCATGTTACATATTCTAACTCCTTAATGAAAAAAAATGTTACTTTAAAAGTACATTACATTCTAGGGGTGCCTGGGTGGCTCAGTGGATTGTTTGACTTCAGCTCAGGTCATGATCTCAGGGTCCTGGGATCCAGCCCCACATTGGGCTCTCTGCTTAGCAAGAAGCCTGCTTCCCCCTCTATCTCTGCCTGCTGCTCTGCCTACTTGTAATCTCTCTCTCTCTCTCTCTCTCTCTCTCTGTCAAATAAATAAACAAATAAAATCTTTAAAAAATACATTCTAAACAAGGTAGGAAGAAATAATAAAACATACTGTAAGCATATATCACAAAATAGACTAGGAATCAGAAAAAGATAGCTTGGTTATACCATCAATGAGTTGATAATGTTTTACTGATGTAAATTAGAACATAAGGTGATTATCAGTGAAAATGGTCCTCTTCATTAACATGAAGCTAAGAATTATTCTACATTATAATATTTACAATGGAACTTTCTTCATTCCTATGGCCTCTGAAAACTGGCGGTATAATAATCTCATTAAAGATATAAAAAGCAAATATAAATATACTGTCCCTGAATATTCTATTCATTTATGTTCTTGTTCTATGTCAGTAAAATATAGAATTATTTTTAACAGTAGTCTTTCACAACAGAATTAAATAGACTTTTAAGATTATGTTTTTGCTGGGGGTGGGAGATTGGTGGGAAATTAGTCCATTCAAACCCATATAAACCCAAATAAACCCCATTTGCTGGGGGTGGGAGATTGGTGGGAAATTAGTCCTTTCAAACCCATATAAACTACTATTGCTTTCTTTAGGAGTCAGTGTTTTTTTCTTGTATATTATTCCTACTATAAGAAAGGAATTTTAGAAAATCCAAATAGAGAATATTCTATGTAATTTCAAACTTAATATTGTATTCTTAATAAGTGAACAATAGAAATAAAGATTTTGAGATGAAAAGGGAGATTCCTAGGTATCTGTGAACATTACAGACCAGAGGGATCCATATCTTCCTGGACCCTAACCACTGCATTAGATTATTCATCCTATAATTTGATTCTTGTTATTTTTAGAGAAATCTGGCAAAGCAATGGAAATTTATCAACTAAGTCTTCATGCAAAACATGATATAGTCAGTGAAGATAAATTTTAGCTTCCAGACTCAGCTTTGGAAATCAGGTAAATATTCAATTCAATTACATAAGAATTTATGCACCTAATATGTGTCAACACTATTAACTGTCAAGGACATAATGTTGTATATGACATTGATCTTGACCTTCAGAAATCTCGGAAGTTATTCGTGAATATCCTGTTTGTTGGTTTGTTTGACCATAAATCCACTGTTGACCTGTGTAACTAAACAAAGCACTCTTTATTAGAGTCTCAAGAAATTAACTTTTCCTGGCACTAGACAAAGTTCCCTTGGCCTTGAAAATGATTGCAGATCAAAAGTACTCAGGCAGGACATCCAACTATTTGGCGAACTGAATTGAGAAATTGGAAATCTTTACTCTTATGCAAATATGGAAAATACACAAAATGTGATTTCAGTGTAACTGAGATAATGGATGGTTTGTTATTTAACTGACAAGCAACACACTTTCCCAAGTCTTTCCATCATCAAACACTTTCCCAAGTCTTTCCATCATCAAACACTTTTCTCCTGCTTTTCTGCCACCGGGCAGACAACGTTGATTTCATAGAATTATGCACTAACCTTGATGCTCTAATCCAAGTGATTCTAGTTAGAATTAAAATATTCAGTATAAAGGGTAATAGTAACAGTTAAAAAAAAGGGATGGCCCTTTTCAGCACCTTGGACAGTAGCACAGAGCCAGAAAGGGAGGACCTGTTTCAAAAAACAAGGCAATGGAAATTGGATATCTTTCAGCAGAGCGTTTCCAAAGTTTTTCTGATTCACTGAACTGTGTCATAATGATATTCTATATTTTCAAAACTTGGAGGATTAAAAAACTATTTTGGTAAGGGTTAATAATAATAATGATGATGACAGAGGTCTTTCTATCTGCCTGATATGACTTTAATTATCTTCTGTAGCTAAGCTGGTTAACCCTCCCAATGACACTATGATGTAGTTTGGCATTACTTCCCCTGTTTTATAAATAATTAAAGTGAGATTAAATAACTTCCCCCAAGATCCCACAGTCAGTATATTACAGAACCACTATTCCAAGACAAATACCTTGACTCCAGAGCCCGTGCTCTTAATCATTTTTCTGTGACATAATAAAGAAGAAAGTTTAGGTTAAAGTCAATATGTTTTTAAGTATTACAATGTATAAAGTTTCTGATAACACTCTGCTTAAAATTAATCATAGCTTACACAGAAAATTATTTACTTTCTTCCATTGAATAAGTGGCCCATGCTACTTAATATATTGTAAGAATAATTTATTGTTACTATTGTCATTTGAGACAAAAAACAATTTATAAATTATTTTTAATTGAATATTACATTTTATTAGGTCTGGGAACCAAACACATTATGAAAATGTAGAGTGAAAAATGTAGTGATATGGAATTAAAATGTACAAAATGTCTTTCATTACCTAATGTTTAGAGTTTTTAGATTTTATTCATAAAAAAGTTTGGCATAAATATATAATGTTTGTGTTTTATTGATGAGATAACAGATTCTTTATACTAAACCTCCAAATGAAAAGCCAAACTGAATATAATTCTTAACTACAGTTTTCATTCTATCATTGTTTGCCAAAAGCAAAAAAAACTAGGTGTTGAAATTTTAAGGGGTAGTTCTGGGACAAATTCAAACAAAATATTAGATGCTACAGAGACAAAAAAACAGAAGATTAGTCAGTAGCTGTCATAGGCTGGTGGTTAGGGCAGCAATAGACCACAAAGGGATATTAAGAAACTTTAGGAAGTGATGGAAATGTTCTGTATCTTAATTAGGATGGTGTCAAAACACATCAAGGAGAACCCTTAAAGCAGGGATTTAGTTTATTACACATAAATCGTACTGTGATGACATAAAATGTACTGTGAAATAGGGGAAAACATTATTTTATCCCTTGTAGAATATACTTATGAAACTTATTTGCCCAAGGAATATTTTCAACCTGAAAGGTTAAATAATAACAGTAATATAAAATATAGTGAATATAAAATATTCAAAAAGAATGAGGATTCAAGACATAAGAGACATTATGGCATACATATCTAGACTTTTATGTTTTTTGAGTTCGACATCGTAAATAAACAGATGTGGTTGAACAAACCCATCCTGGTTTCTACTAGAGATAAAACACTAAGTTAGTGATACTCTATTCACTGAAATATCCATATGGGAAAACAGGTCACATGGTAAAAAAATCTAATCAACTGTTTAATTTACGACCTTAGTTTATCTATCTCTGTGAAAAATTTACAGTTCAAAATCATTTGCACAACATTCCTTAACATTTTAAAGACACTACTGCCCACTGTACCCACTTCTGTGTTATCAAAAAAGTAAGATTTAAAAAGGGGAGGAATATAGGAAAAGCACAGTCCATATTCATGTTGACAATCAACTATGATGCGTGTTTTATACAATGTAAACGAAGCATAAAATAGCCAACAGATTTCACTTTCATTGCTACCATATTTTCCATTTAACTAGCAAACTGGGGCAAAGAGATGCATTTCCTCCAGCTTAGCAACATCTCCGATTCTCTCAATGACTAATCAATTACCATATTAAATTTCTTTGTAAATTACCTACTTTTTCCAGTGATTACTTACTGTATGTTTGAAGGCCCGAAAGCGTTTAACAAAGAGCAAAAAATGGTCGGGAGAGCAACCACTATCCCAACCCAACCCCACCCCCATGACGGCTGGTTTCCTGTTTTACATTAGCAAGCTGTCTCTTCCTCACTACCACAGAACTTTTTCTTCCAAGTTAAGATGTGATAGAATACTCTGATAGATGAGTCCTTGCTAGTCAAGGGTTCAACACTAACTTGTTAATTAATCTCACGCACTCATTGAGATACACGGATATCTGACAAGAATTATAGTCTGAGTGTTTGTGTGTACATATGTTTATGTTCTATGTGTTTGTGCGTCATAGTTTCTGAATACAAGCAGAGAGATCCTATGTTGCACAAGGCAAAATGCATCCTAAGTGGGGCAGAGGAGAGCCAGGAAGGAGGACCATCCATTATTTTGCAAGAAGTAGGTTTAGAAATATGATGGGACATACCACTGAGCCCCTCAAACTCACATCAGTGAATGAGGAAGAGGCCACATGAGCAAGGCTCTCAGCTTCTAACAGTGTCTTAGGGTTCTGGACTCTCCATCCTTGGTTCAACCTGAGAACTATGCCATTGATCTATATCAAATATTGGGCTTCCAGAAAAGATTCACTTTGGGAAAAAAAAATTGGCTGTTTACAGCGTTTGCAAACTACAGTTTTATAACACTCACCAGACCCACTGCCTCAATGAGTTTTAGATGCATAGGCTCGGAGTTGCCCTGACACAGAATAACTTGCTATTTTATTCACAGAAAATGGCAAATATGCCCCCAGAAGTTTTTGACATATAAATGAGCATTCCAGAGAAACCCGTAATCTGATCAGATTGACTTCATCCTGGAGATTATCATTGAGGGCAAAATTGTCCAAGAGTACCAAAAATAACTCAGTCTAGCCTGGTCAGTGTACAAGAAAAGGACATGGATTAAAAGCTACTCTCCCAGGATCACAGAGCAGAAAATATCCTACCTGAAATAACCCATGATCAACAATTTCTCCCTATTTCACCCGAACTCCATCACCAGTCTATCTAATATCTATCTCTACCCATCCTTCAAAAAGCAGATTGTGTCTCAAGGCTGATGGTAGACACAGATATCAAACTCTGTTTGGCATCCATCCTGTAAAAACCTATGAGAAATTCTTTGCTCACAGAAGCAGTTCAGCGAGTAGAATTTCATACAGCAGCAGTGAGAAAAGTCTCCGGACTTGTTCCGTTTTCCAATCTGGATGGATGCTGCCCTAGGTGGCCACAGGTGAGTTTCTGAAGGTCAGTGTGCACCTGTGCGTGTGTGTGTGTGTGCACACGCGTGCTCACCTGTGTGTGTGTGTGTGTGTGTGTGTGTGTGTGCGTGTGTGTGAACATCCAGTGGAAGAAGAGAAAGAAGGGACGGAGGTAAGCAGAGGTGAAAACAGGCACCGAATCCCAGGCATGTCGCCATATCTTTATGGGTGATTTCATCTAACAGGCTTGACAGAATAATTCAAAAGGGCAAAAAAAGAACCCTGAATTCTACAGACTGTATCCAGCTAGAGCTGGATATCCTCCAACTCTGCCAAAACCTGTCTTGTCAATGCAAGAGGAATAAATCAAGGAAGAGGTATTTCACCTTTAGTGGAGCCGAGCGATGGCAAGAATCAACTCGTTCATCATCTTTCATCAGTGAGAAATTTAGTAAATAGTAGCAGCATAGGAGTCGATAAATGTGCTTAAATAACACCTTGGCTTTTACTTGCTGTGCTTTTAATTTGGTAAATAAATGGCTTCCACTGGGCACACACCCTAGAGTCTAGGCAATGACGTGGATTAAGTACTCTGTTAGTTCTGCAAAGCTGAATGCATCTCAGAGGTCTAGCTAACTATAATGGTCCTGGAACACTCCGCCTAAATCTCCCTACTGTTTAATTTCAAACACTAAAAAGGGGCATCTGGGGGCAACAAAACTCTGTGAAGTTAAAAATACCACCTTTTAATAGTTTTAAGTCTGCTAACTGTGAAAATAAGAGATATATGCTTTCAAGTTAAGAAATATGAGTATATCGATGCCCATGTAAGATCATCACAAGATATTTTACTAATTATATGAAGTTAACCTCAAACAACTCTCCTAACATAATACTAGAAAGGAATACTTAGCGACGGAAAGACGCCCACTGTCCTCCTACTTGGTTTCACAAAAATAATGCAAGAGGGGGAATGCTCAATTATTTTCTAAATTGTGAATTCTATGATTATTCAGAAGAAAAAAGAAAACCTTGACTTCGGTTTCTGCTGCTCATTTAATTTCCTTATTTCTTCCACTTTTCATGAATCTGTGTTTGTCAGATTATATTGAAAATAACACATTAAATGCATAGTCCTTGAAGTCCCTTCAGAGAAGAATAAGGAAATTTCGAACCATGTTTTACAAGAAACACTTGAAAGAAGTCAGGATTACTCAGCCCAAAGAGGGAAAGGCAGGAAGAATATGTTGGGGGACAGAGGCAAGGAATCAGCCAAAATCCTCATTTTCAAATACTTGAAGGGTTGTCGTACTTAGGTGTCCTACACAGCTTCAAAGGAGAGAACTTGCAGGGATAACAATTTCCATTGAATCAAAGGGCAAAATGAGTTACTTCTCCATGACACGGATTGTGTTAGGAGGTGGTGAACTTTCCCATCACTGGTGTTGTTTAAAAAAAAAAAAAGAGAGAGGGAAAAATGTCAGGATGTGAAAAAAGATATTCCAATATCACATGAGGGGTTAAGCCAGATTGTTTTTCGGTTTCTTCCAACCCTGAGAGGGTTAGAAAACAGGTCATTGTTCGGTCGCCAAAACGCAACCCTTCACAAACTCAAAGCCTGCCAATCTACCCCTCCGAAGCGGGGGCAGGGCAGATAGCGAAGCCAGAAGATTTGAACAGTAAATAGGAGAAAGCCAATTGGTTCTGAGGGAGGAGAATCAGAGCCCTTGAGAAATGTATTGTCCTTGAACAGTCAATCTGACCTTCTAAAGTACAGCTTTGTTCAAATTTCTATAAACACTCACTTAACTTACGGGCATGCTGTGTAGCTTACCATAATCCTAAAGTGACATGGTATACTGAGCACAGCAGTGTTTTAACCTGGGGGTCTCCAAGGGCTGATACATCAGCATTTACCACATTTTGTGGCTGGATAAACAGAAGCATCAAGAAGCTAAAAGGGTAGCGGAAAGAATAATGCATTTAGCCAGGGGCTGAAACAGAGTCTTCCCAGATTTCTGCCTTTTCACTGACTCTGTTTCTACACAGAGCGTTCCCAGGTAATGGGCATTTGAGCCAGACTAAGAACAGAGTGCAGACAACTTCCCCAGCACTCTCCTTAGCTAGAAGAGGGACAGTTTCAACCCTGCCCTTACCCACCCACCTTACACAATAGCCCCATGACATCCCACAACCAAGGGTGAAAGACAGAAAGTTAGCATTTCTGTAAGATTCACCACTCGGTGTCAGCCTCCCATGAGTCCGTCCCTCCCTTACCTAAGGACAAATCTGTTATATGCTGAGTAACCTGTTGCAGAGCAGAGCCCTTAGAACTGGAAAGAGGGCGGAGGCCTGGGTCCATTGTAGGGAGGTTAGGGTCAGGAACTGAACCTCAGAGTCACCTCGAAATCACCTAAAAAGCATCGGCAACAGATGCAGAGGCCTCACCCCAGTCTTATCAAGTCAAAACCTCTAAGAACAGGGTCTAGGACATCTTATTTTCATAAAGCTTGATAGGGAATTCTGAGACTCACACAAGAACCACAGGATCATTCCTACACTGCGACCCTAGGTCTGCCTTGCCTAATACGAGAGCCACAGAGTTGCTAAGCACTTGACACTTGACGAATCCAAATGGAGATGAGATGAAAAAGACATACCAGATTCCTAAAACTTAGGACCAAAAAGAGACTGTAAAATACGGATGACATTTCAAATGATAATACTTTGGCTATATCATGCTAAATAAGATATATCATTAAAATTACTTCCTCTTGGTTCCTTTTATTTTTTTTTAATGTGGTCAATAGAACATTAAAAATTACATATGTGGGGCACCTGGGTGGCTCAGTGGGTTAAAGCCTTTGTCTTTGGCTCGGGTCGCGGTCCCGGGGTCCTGGGATTGAGCCCCGCATCGGGCTCTCTGCTCAGTGGGGAGCCTGCTTCCCATTCTCTCTCTGCCTGCTTGTGCTCTCTATCAAATAAATAAATAATTAATTAATTAAAAAATTTTTTTTAAAAAATTACATATGTGACCTACAGGTACTGCATAAATTACCTCTTATATTTCCATAGATTGTCACATTTTCAAAGCAAGTGCTTCCCCATCCACTGTCTCATACAAATGCTCCACAGAAGGAAAATCACTCAAGCTCATTCAAAATATACTCTCTGTTAACGTCTTTTGGGAGGGGAAAAAAAACATCTTTCAGTTTATAAACCCATTACTGCTATTTCAATGTCTTCACTAACTCTAGCTTCTCTTGAGCCCTTTGGTTTCAATTAATGTCAGCAGCAGTTACTCTTCATGCTTCTGTAGAAATGATGCTATCCTTAGTTTCCTATCCTTCAGGAGAGAATTCTCCATCTATCTTCTAAACTTGGCACCCATCCAAAATTATACTCGAATTATATATTTGGCGATCAATCGCCACTTGCCAAAAGGGATGATGGCTCAAGTATTTGTCACTTTTCTATTTATTGAGCGTAATCATTGAAAAATTGAGTAAATTTCTATGACCATGTGTCTATTAATGAACTAAGGGGAAAAAAGTAAAATAAGGTATATGGTTTTTAGTCTGAAGAAAATTAGTCTCATCACAGAAGAAGACTCATGTGTGTCCATCACCGGCTCCTGGAGTAGGAGCAGCTGACTTGCAGGGAGGGAGAGACCGTCAAGAGAGGAGAAATACCGGGGCGGCTGGCTGGCTCAGTGGGTTAAAGCCTCTGCTTTTGGTTCAGGTCATGATCCCAGGATCCTGGGATCTAGCCCTGCATTGGGCTCTCTGCTCGGCGGGGAGCCTGCTTCCTCCTCTCTCTCCCTGCCTGCCTCTCTGCCTACTTGTGATCTCTGTCTGTCAAATAAATAAATAAATCTTTAAAAAAAAGACAGAGAGAGGAGAAACACCATGAGGTGAAGGTTGATAGGGCATCTATAGGGCACAACATGGCCAGGCTGGTTCCTGTGAAGGTGCTTAAAGACCCATGTGGTGACAGAGACTTGTGTGGATGAGTGTCGGGGGGGTACCCTATACTCAACACAATCATCTTGCCTGTTCTCGCCTCATGGGCTGAGCCACGAACACTCTTCCCCCTGCAAGTGGAATAATGTCATGTCATATTGGCCATCAAACCACTAGCTAAGTTGCATTGCTTGTGTTTCTCAAAAGCGAAAGGGTAATTTCCACTTGACAAGGATAAGTACGGAAGGATGAGTGATAAGACCTGGATTCCAGAACCAGCTCTTCAGGTAGAAACTGTACTATCTGCGGCAAGTCACTAAAGTATGGGGCTTTGTGTTCTCTTCTGTGAGATATTTACTTGAGATCCTCATGTAAGACGTGTACCTTTTCCCACTTTTAATTTACCGTGACCACAAGATGATAGACCAGAAGAAGCAAGGACTTCAGAAATGGACTATTAATACTTCTCAATCCCAGTTTTCAAATTTTAAAAGAGAGAAAATACCACACATCTCATACAGTTGTTACAAAAATTAAATGGGATTATTTATATAAAGCATCCGGCACATAGTAGGAGTTCAACGAATGCAACGGGTGTTCTCCCCGTTATTATTATTTCACGTGATGCCGAGCCACATTCAAATTTTTATGTGCACAAAATCAGCACTGGTTTTAGTCAAATACAAAACAAAAATTCTCTTTGAGCATAGATACTGAAATTCATGGGGAAATGGAACTGCAGTATTCATGCGAAGACATGTCACCTTTCGTCATTTTATATTGTGGAAGCAATTCTTCCACTCATTAATGCCTGAACCCAATGACTGGTCTCCTGCTAGGCATGACAACTGTTCCTAGACCTTCTTTGACAATGAAAGAACACTGCTTCTTCAGAGAACAAAAACCCTCTCTCACACCAGGACTGATTCAAACACCCTCTGCTCCTCAAAACAAAGGCTAACTGAGAGAATGGTCTCCAATGAAACTTACTCCTCTCCAACTTCTTCCTAACGCAGACACATTTTTATTAGCACATTCTTCTGTTTTGCTGTTTCCACAGAGCGCCACGAACAGTGGTCCAACTGTTGTCGTTACCGTGTGCCATAAGCTCACAGGAAAGGGGCCATATTGAGGTCTGTGACGACTGGCAGCAACTTGGAGAACATAAGGGTCTCTGCATTCTTGAAACAGCTCCAGGAACCCCAGTGCATACACAATCAGCTAATAACCACACGCGAATGATCACTTCCGAGTTAAAACTGTCAAAACGCCATGGCTGAAAAAACTCCCCTATTAATGGACACAAAGACGGCAGAAGGTAGACCACACCCTGTTCAAAGTTCAGTTTGTATCTTGTGTCTTTCCAAGGGGACATCAATGAAAATTTATTTATTCAGAAAGGCCCACTACAGAATATGTGCATATACAGATGCTGAGTTTAAGTTTTTCTTTTCACTATTTTTAAAAGTTAAATGATGGCATAAAGAGAAGTTTAGATTAAAAGAAATCTAAGAAATCTAAAAGTTCAGATTCATCCAAAGAAATCTAAAACTGAAGGATGTGGCTATTTGGGTACACACACACACACACACACACAGAGACATAGACACACACATACAAACATATATTTGATATATAAATATTTTATAGCTATAAAAATACAAGTGCAAATGAAAAGAAACTAATGCAATCAATACTGATGTGTATAAATTATAACACTACTTTATATACAATGCAGTTGCCAAATAACAAACGGATAAATTACAAACAACTCCCATTATTAAAGCATAATTTAAAAGTCTCTAAAAACAGGAGCTGTACTTACCAAATCACTTCCATGGGGACCTGATACAAATCTGTCAACAATACAAATGCCTCCCTTCCCCAATTATGTTTAATCTACAATACTAATAATTCCCTTCTCCTCTTTCCACTACAGTTAGTAGGTGAGGTCTTGAGGCCAGTGCCAAGGCTGACTCGGCAGGGAAGGGGGCAGACTGGGGACAATCGTCCCCAAGTAGAGGGCTTGATGAGATAAGATTGCATTTCGTTTGCGTGAAGAAGGCACGCTTTGCCCTCAAATTCCACAGGTCTCTCATTTACTCTGATTGTGCATCTGCAGAATTGACATATACTCAGCTCAAGACTCATGCATCACCCTTCTGAAAATCGGACTTTGACTGAGAGTCTGGGGAGAAGGAAGAAATAGCACTTTGAGCCACAGAGTTCCTAAATGGCGAAAAAGAAGTAAAGAAAGGACACAGCGCAGTGCGGGAAAAGGGGACACTTTATACCTTCACGTAGTAGCCTCAGCCCAGCCTTGCAAAGAAAGATCGCGGCAACCAAGCTATAACTTAAGTCAAATTCTCTGTTAATGCCAGAACAAAGGAGTCACACATCATTTCTGACCTGTATCCTACTTGAATTGTCAGACACTTTATATAATGGTGATTTTTATAGCTCTCTGGGGTCTTCCCTTTCTATACTCAGGCATGAGAGAAATATACACACACTCCCTTCCAGCCTACGGAAATAGCAGTTTCTCCAGAAAAGCCCGGGGTATTAATGCCTTTAATTAATATGGCATCGGCATGACTTTTCCACTCACTTACCTCCTAACCCGTAGACTATTAAGGGAGGAAGAGAAAGACAGGAAGCACATCTGGCTCCCTACGGGGGAAGTGGTGTCTTCACAATGCATCTGCGGGTCTGTTCTTGAGTTGTGGCTTCCAAAGACTCCAGACTAATTGTCGTCAGATTAATGGAGGTGGCTGACACTTTACCATGAGCTCCATTCTCATATCTGACTTCGGGATCCATCATAAGGCAGCTCATACAATACCACATGGGCAACTACCTTTACGAACAGCGAGCAAGGCAACCGTGCAGGGGGAATCAATAAAAAGAGAAAATGCTTCTGTTAGTGGATTCTAAGGAGAAGTTTCCTAGAAAGTCATATCTTGTTCTTAAATCTCTAATCAAGAGGATGTTTATGAGCTTTTTATCAGGTTTGCAAATGCCATTAAATTATAAATATAGGAATAAAAGCTTTATAGCTTCTATAAGGGGGACTCTTTAATTTTATATTCTTTTCTTCTTATTTAAAAAAAAAAGAAAAGAGGAAAAGGAAAAATAGTGGCTCAAATGAGTCTTCATTAGCTGGCCACAGCGATGCAAGGATTCCTCCCCGAGGGAAGTCCAGTCAGCTGGTTAATTAGCGGGACGTCTGATGCTACAGCATTCTTGCTACACAGAAACCTACATGCAATTTGTATCCTACTTCCTGCAAGGCAGTGATTCCACTTACAAAGTATAGTTTAAAAGTAGATGCTAATGAGCCACTTCGTTGTGATAACCATGGCTGTATTTTGGCAACCACATAGAATGGTGAATTTCTAAAAAAAAAATAATAAATAAAAATTAAAAAAAAATGGTGAATTTCTCTACCAATAAGTGATTCTTGAAGCTTTTTAGCTGCTTCCACTACCCTAATGAACAGTGTGCTCCCATTTCCAAGGTCCCAATGCCCAGCTGAAGTCAGGGACCATGCCATGGGCTCCTGGGCTGTTTGCCCACAAAATCTATGCCTCTGCATCCTTCCAACCCTCAAAACGTTTTCCCCGATTCAACAGGGAAGGTCCCAGGAATTTGTGAACAGTTCTGGACGTGACTTTTAATATACTGTAGAGACAGAGAGAAGAGCTCAATAGGCCAGAGTTTGCTGGGGAGGAGAAGACGATTCCACCACGTTCGCATTATGTAGAACACGACACTATTTGTGAACGTGGAGGAGTAACGGGGGCGGGGAGGCTTTCTTTCCAGGGTCCTTCCCATTCATTTCCACCTTTCCTTGTCATTTTGTTTTGTTCTGTTCGCTGCATCACAATTAGGAACTCTGACAGGACTCTGAATGGCATCCTGACATATTTTGAGGACAGAAGAGCAAATGCTTTCACATTTGTCCAATTCGACAGAGGTATTTCTGTGTTTAATCAGCCCGGGACAGGGGTCGAAAGCGTGTGGAGAAGCGGGGAGGCCAAAGGGTTTTAAAATCATCACTAATGTGCAACAATATGCCCCAAATACCTTTACCCATCAACTATGAAGTAAGCTTCCGGCACCTGCAGAGGGAGGGACAATGAAATGAAGTGTTGGCAACTGCTCCACAGCCCTGCGAGGGGAAAGGATGAGTGTTTGCTAACAGCTGCTCCCCAGAGCCTCTTGTGGGCAGAGCAAGGGAGGCAGAGGAGACCATAACCAGACACCGAGATGACTTCTGAATACCATCGACACAGGCCCTGGGCACTAGGACACAAAAAGGAACAGGGCAGAATTTTTTTTAATTAAATAAAAATAATGTTTAAAGCTCATTAGCTTCCAGGTGGTTCTAGCCCCACCTCTGTTTTCAAACCTCAGCACTCGCTCTGGACAGCGGGGCTCAGGGCCTCAACGGAGGAGGCTCGCTCCTGGCTTATGATGGGAAGTGAACGCGCTGGCCAGATTCAAACTACCTCACCTGAGCACTGTTCAGTGGAGTTGAAAATGAGCATAATTAAACTCCGAAAATGGGAGTCAGAAGTCCCATTGTCTCCACTCCACTGATTTATTGTGTGACACAAATACTCTGCCTTGGATGTTCTCACATCTGTGAATCTGGGGTAATGATTCTTTTGCTGGTCCGCCTAGAGACACAGAAGCAGAACTATGACATGCCCAGGGGTCTCTTGGGCAATCACTTTCAATTGAAAGGACAGTTCCCATTTCGACAGGGAAATTCAATGACCAAAAAGGTGAGTACCTGTCATCATAAATAAGTAAATGAAAAGGCATTAGCATGTTTAAAGGAGAAAAATTTATTTGTGTAACACCTAGACTGGTGTCATTTAAAAAAAAAAAAAATCTGTATGTTTGACCCATTACTTCAAGCAAAATCAGAACGGAGTGCTGTACCAGCTGATTCATTCCATGTTATATTGCTTTTCTGCACACTAACTTTTTTCAAATGGCTCTGCTGGAGAAAATAAATCATTTGTACAATCCACTCCTTAGGCACATCAATCCTACTTAAAATGTATATCCGAACCTAATACAAGTACCCAAACTCATCTTGCCCCACTGAATCTGATATAAAAATCACTCCGCACATCCTTTCTTGACCAAGTTCTAGATGTTGACTCTTAATCAAAGACTCCACATTCAAATGGCTCGTTTTAAAGAACCCTTAGATTGCCAAGTTCCATCTCAACGATAACCGGGCTTGCAGTCAGACCACAGATGTTCAAAGCTGCACCCTTAACGATGATACATTCACCGGCTGCCTTTCGAACGAAGTTTGTCGGCAACAGAGGCAAAACTCTTTGTGGCATGTCATCCTTAGGAAAGAAAGGTCACACATACTTTTTTCTCTGCCAGATGGAAAAATCACAACAGTTACTGCTGACTTGATTCTTATTATGAGAAAGGAAATGCCATCAATGCAAATATTTACTACAACACAACAAACATGGACAGTGAGGCCACCTGTGTTTTCTTCACACATTTATCCAATTAGATATTTTTGGGGTTATCTTCAACTTTCCCTCTTGGACTGGCTAACAATTATTGATATTGACATTGTCCAAGCTTGTTTATGAAATACCGACTAAAACAAATGCTGATTTAAATGTGTTCCGAATTAGTCATTTTTAAGTGAAAACAAAACAAAAATCAGCGCAGGATAATATGAAAGACTTGTGGTTTTTGTTTTGTTTTGTTTTGTTGCTGAGCTATCTGCTTCTCTTTTTATCTTATTCCCTACATCTCCTTTCTGTGCTCAAAATCTGGCTCTCTTTTTCTAATATAATGATTAATTTAATGAAGAAGCCAGCAGGTGCAATCCCTAGATGAAGTCAATCTTCCTATGGTTATGCCTGACCCCTCTTGGTACCTTGGAATCATGCATCATATAAAGGAGACAGCAACGGTAGCAGCAATAACAAAACTTAAATTCATTCAGTATTCCCAGAGGAAATCAAATCCAGATCTTTAAACAGAAACTCAGTTGTCTTCCTAATCCATTGTGGTTCACTTTCCTGATGCATAAAATAATTCCAAATTTTAAATAGTTTATGCAGTCGACCATAAGAAAGTAGAGGGCATAACAGGGGAGCTACCATGGGCTTCATAACTGGTGGTATAAATTTGAAATACTAAATGCTACAAAAGATGTAACTGAAAGTGGACACGAAAATCAGGAAAGTAGCAGAAACAGTGGATGACAGGAAATTGAAAAGAACAACCTAGATAATTCTCCATTTGGAAGTGGGAGGGCATCACTTGGATCCTCCACAGCCAACGTAGAAAAGAAGTGTATAGCTACCTACCTGAAAAGGAGTCAGATGGAGAATATTCAGGAAACTAAAGTGTGACTGCTTTGGGAGGTAGGGAAAACTAAGTGGCCAGGGGAGAGAAAGTGAAAGATCCTGGAGCCGCACCCAAGAATCAAACAGCACGCCTCCACTGGATGCAAACTGCAAGAGGTTTATTGGTTACACAGGCGCCTGCGGACGCATCAGCCTTTGTGGGCTGAGCGCGCCGGTCTAAGTTGGGGAGCAGATTATATAGGGCAAGGTTGGGATGGCGGGAAGCGAGTTTACAGAAGCAGATGCTTGGTTACCAGGATCTGATTGGTTAACCTAAATCAAGCATTGTCAGGCACTGTAATGGTTTGTTCTGGCGGGAAGCGGTCCTGTAGAAACAGATATGCATGGTTACAGGAGTCTAATTGATCAATTTGATTCAGGCATGATTGGGCGTTGGGGTCAGGGCGTTCTGGCGGTTCCTTGGGGCAGCACTCTGGAAAGTCCCGGTACATTTCATTTCTCATTTGTCTCTCCTTTTGACAGACCGAGTGACCATAGACAATGTATTGCCATCAGGCTATGGGGACAATAGGTTGCTAAAACAAACCTTACCAAGGAGGAAGGGGATCTTTCAAAAGGTAGAATACTCTCTTCTCTCTGTCTCACCTTGAACAGATTTTAAATAATTCAAGATGTGCATTTATAGGTTATTTGATACATAAATAAGTTAAAAAAAAAAAAGGGAGAGAGAGAAAAGAAGCCAGGTGGACTACAGTGTCATAGGTGGGCTGGAAATTTGCTTTTTAACATTGACTTCACAACAGAATTACTAAGTCATAGTGAGTCACCTGGTTATCCGTGTAGGGGGAAAAAAAAAAAAAAAGCAAGATCCTGAGGTTTATCATACCCTAAACATACAAAATTATGTCAAGATCAGTTATAAATTTAGAAACAAATACAAAATATGAAATGACAAGCAGAAAATCTATAATAATTTTTTTAAATAATATTGGGTGGGACAGGCAAAATGTCATAAGCAGAATCTCCTAGATAATTTTGTTTTAATCTGGTCATCTAGCTCCCAGACCTTCCCTTCCCCAAACACAATTCTAACTTAGTGGGTTTGGGATGAAATCTAGCCATTATGTACTTGATGGAGATTCCCCAGATGTTGTGGATTCACACATTAAATACTGTGGTAGTTATTAGAGAATATTTTCTAATAAATGACAAGAGATAGAGCAAAATAATGAGTCTTCCTAGTCAAGGCCCAGGGCATATTTCCATGTTCACTTCTGAGACAGGAAAAAAAAGATCAAGATTATTATGATTTGGAAAACGGACCCATGAAGAATTGAAGGAAAACTATGAATGAATGGAACAACCATTGTAACAGACAGAATTTCTTCAAAAGTAAATCCCAAAGCCTCCTACCAACATCAAAATTAGCATCAGTCTGTGGTAAAATGTGACAAGCAGGACAAGGTATTTTTTTTTTTAAGAAGCTCAACTTCCTCCAAAGTTTTCTTCAACTTCTTCTGAAAACTGTGTCCTTTTTAATATTTTGGTTCTCAAATCTCGTTTTGCAAAAATGAAATTATCCTGATAGGAAATCATAGCCTTTTTTTTCATTGTGGAGTTTTAGATTGGTAAATAAGTAGCTGGAATATTGATATGAGACTCACAACTGAGCTAGAAGATTTTTTAATCAAGACAGATGAAGACTATAAGAAGAGTGTATCAAAGGTAGAAAAATAAGACTATAGTTGGAGAATAGATAAGACAGCATGTGTTAGAACTATATGAGAACAGGTGATCGCTATAAATTTTAAACTTTAATGGTCATGAAATCTTGCATTAAGACATACAAGATAAATATTCAAGAGGACAGAAAGAAGACATAAGAAAGACACAGCTGTAGCCCTTGAGTGACTTATAATTACAACTTCATCAAGAGTTCTTGGATCTCTTTTAAACTTCCATGAGAATGTTGTGTGCAGACCTTACAGTAAGATGAATAAAATAGAGCTGGGGGGGTGGTGATTGAGCTACAAGGATCGATGAATTATAGGAGAGGGGGTTCTCAGAGTGAACGGCACCTTAAAACAACGTGGGGAACTTTACAAAGAAGCAGCACCTTGAGAGTTGGGTCCCATTCCGATAAAAAATCCGAGGATGGCTCCAGGACACGAATATCTTTTAAAAGCTCTCAAGATAATTCTAAAGTGCAGCCAGCATTAAGACCCATTGATGTAGACTCTATACTCTTGAAATTCTATATGACAGGAAATTTGTAGACCAATTCTACTAGGGGAAAAAAATACTCTTCTGTTCCCAATTTAAGAGATGGATTCGAGCAGCTCCGCATTCCTCCACTTTTTGTGATTTCTCAGGCCAGCCTCACCATGTTCACAGGGCATTTGAAAAGATCTCAGCCATTCTTTGAGTTGAATGGATGATTGGAGGAATTTGAAATAAGTATTTTGGGCTTTGCACATTATTACGAGCTCCCTGGGTAGAGAGACCCTTTCATCAAGATCAAACTGTCTCCTTTTACATCCTGTCACATGACTTAGATGATGGCAGGAAGTCAAAGGGCAATCATCATCCTCCCCACCTGCCACCAAGCTCCTCATCACCACCCCCGTTTAGCGCCTGTGGGCAGTATGGCATAGCTGCTATTTTCACATTTAGAATGCAGCAGTAAAAGGCTCCTGGAAGCATCAGGCTTCTGGCTATATTCGTAATGAGTTTAAGAGGGGAGAGAACAAACAGCTGAATGTTTTGTTTTGTTGCAGAGTCTGTGAAAACCCTGGTTTCCAGATGTCCTTCTCCAATTCGCCTAGGACTGCAAAGAAGTGCAGCGGTGGCAGTGGCGGGGGTGGGTAGGTGGGGGGTGGGGGGGTGGGGGGGCATCAAAATCTCCCATTAGAAAACCTAAGAGGGGTATCTTTAGAAATACAAAATGCAGGGAGATGGGACACAACTAATGTAGATTCACTTTGCACTGTCTGCACAGTGCAATTCACGGTTGTCCTTCGAAGTAAACAGAGCAATACCGGCAAACTTTGTATGCAGCTCGGAGCATTAATCCACTACACGATGCGCTCAGAGCCACTCCGTGTAAACAAAAAAACTACTTTAACAGTGAAATTCAATAGAATTGAAAGACCCCTGCCCTGGAAAGTCCCCTCCCTTAAGAGATAGATAGGAGAACTAACCGCTTGGCTTTTAGGGTGTGACACTTGTCGCCTGTTCAAACAAGATACCTTCTGCTAAGAGGCATAGTCACGTAGGCAGGGGGCCACATAGTCAAGTAGGCAAGATATTTTCCTGCTGAGTAATGAGGCCCAACCCCCCTCCTTGCTCCCCCTTCGCGCGCACAAGCTTTTTCAAATGTACTCCCCCTTCGCGCGCGCGGACCCCTGAAACCAATCCACTAACACCGAGGGTGCCTCTTTCAAAAGTTCAAATTGTCAGCCAATCAGCTCTACCCCACCCAAAACCTGTTTGTGCCAATCTATAAAAAACCCCGCTTTCCCCTCGGTTGGTGTGCTCGGTTAGCTGGAGCTGCCGACCACCCGCCGGTACCTGCGTCCCAATAAACCTCTTGCTGTTTGCATCCAGTGGCAGTGTTGGATTCTTGGGTAAGGGGATCCGCGGGTCTTTCATTTGGAGGTTCCACCGAGATCATCGGACTCCTGCCCCAGGGATCCAACGGACTCCCACCGGGAGGTAAGATAGCTGGCCAGCCCTCTTCTGCTTCTGTTCTGTTTCTGTTTCTGTTTCTGTTTCTGTTCTGTTTTATGTTCTCGTTTCGGCTCCTGTCTCCTATCTTGTACGGCCGTGGTCCGCCTATACGCTCGTATAGGACTGTACCTCTACGCGTAGGGGCTCTGTATCTGTAGGCAGCTTGAGAAGGAGCTGACGAGCTCGGACTTCTCCCCTGCCGACCCTGGAGGACGCTCCAGGGTGTCGAGGGGCCCAATTTTTTGGGGCTCCTCATCTGTCCGAGGGTTAAAACCGTCTGTCCGTTCCAGAGGAACCCCTCGGCCCTGGACGGAATCTGTCCACTGAGAGGAGGTCTCGAGACTCCTTCTGTAGGCCAGTGGAATCTGTACGGTGCACCGCAAGGTTTTTGTCTTTGCCGGCTCGTTAATTGTTTTATGTGTCTTTCACATTGCGCCTTGATTAAGATCACATTCTGTTTATGGGAGGGTGTCTAACCCGTGTGAATCTGAGGAGTGCCTGATTGTATGAATGTGTTCGTGCGGCTCCACGGCTTCGGCTACGGAGTCTGAGTGGGCTGCACCCTGATTCTCGCGGAACGTCATACGGCATAACGGTCATCTACTCCTTGGAGTAGCCTGGTCCGGGGTTTATACGGATAGACCTTAGCCAAGACGGTCCTAAGCTCCCGCGAGGGACGCGAGCAGAACAGCACCTGAAAGATCCCCCTCCCCTTGTCTGCGACATGGTACATTGGGAGGGAAAAATAAATACTAAGGTCAATAGCTCCACCTCGCGGCCATCTGAAACCTGAAACTCCTCCCCTGTCACCCTGGGGGACGGCCCAAGGATCATAGGGGCCCGGTTCTTTGGGGCCCCACAAGTATCCGAGGGATACGTCCGTCTGTGGGCCGCAGAGGAAACTCGTAGTTCCACACGGCCGTCTGAAACCATCCTGTTGGTGTTACGCCGAAATCGCGCAGTGTCCTTTTTGTTATTTGTTCTGTGTGTCCTACTCATTGTCTTTGGTGTTATTTTTAACTCTGAGATGGGGCAAACATTCACCACCCCTCTAAGCCTCACTCTAGGTCACTGGAAAGATGTTCAGAACCGAGCCAACAACTTATCGGTGGAAGTCAAAAGAAGAAAATGGCAGACTCTCTGCACCTCTGAATGGCCCACCTTCAAGGCTGAATGGCCCACAGAGGGGACCTTTAACATTAATGTTATTTTGCAGGTCAAAGAGCGAGTCCTCGATCAGGGACCCCAGACTAAGGGGCTTTTGCGGAATGTGTTTGCCCAAATGAGTCAGCTAGTAAACTTTCTCCTGACATATTCGATGATAATTACATAAATAAGCCTTCTTCTAGTAAACCCAGGTTGCTGGGCCATCCCTAACAAAGGGGATTCTGGCTTTATTTCTCTCTGTTACTCCTAATAGATGTGGGGGCTTCTCCCTCACTCACTTCCCGGGTTAATGGCTATAACTGGAGCCAACTGGGGTTGGTCTAACTCGAGACAGAGACTATAAGGAATATTCCCAAGCAGCTGCCGAAACTCTTTGTTTCGGGGAAGTTTCCCTGTGTTCTCTGGCCTGACTTGGACTGCCTAACCCCTCCCCCCTGGCTGATGGGAAAGCATGGCGTCTGCTCCTCTGTTGGGGCTTATGAGCTCTGAAACCGGGAATCCCTTCTCTGCCTCCTGGCAGCACTTTGTTTCCTGTTTTCCCCTTCTGTTTCTGCACCAAGGTGCGTGCAGCCTGCATGACTAGCCTCTAGATCATGCACCACAGCTCCTTCTCTTTCCACTGTCAAGGAGCAAGAAGAGCAGCCCCTGGACCTAACACTCCCCACTCCAGATCTTCCCACGCATGTCTCAGGCAAACATTCAAAGTGGAGTGGGTCCAGGTGAAACGTAAATCAGTGTTGGAACTAAGTTAAGTTTGTTGGTTTAATTAAGATAAGATCTGTCTTTGAAGTTAACAGCAGTAAATGGGAAGCTTTTATTCTATCAAAGTTTACTGAAGGTCAGATAAGCTTGTGTTACTTGTTAAAATTTGTTAGCAAAGAAATGACTAAACTGATGGTTAATTATCTATCTCAAATTTTTAATAGGTAATTGCTGAAGTAGCTTTCAAAGTCTTTGGTAACCTGAAAGTTTTAAAGTTTTGCTTGGATGACAAATGGAATTGAATTGTGGACATCTAGGTCTTAACCAAGCAGGATAAAATGCTAGGTCGTTAATTACTGGATGTAGGTTTGTGCTTTTGACTTCTTACTGCAAAGAAACTAAGAGAATCTAAATCTGTTGGTAAACTTGTTTTCTAAATTGCCACCTGAAGAATTCTGTTGTAACAGTTCACAATTGGTTAATAACTAAAGGTGTTTCTAAGAATACAAAGTTTTGCTTAGTATAACTAAGACTGATGGAAATAAAGGGAAACTGTATGTAGGAAAGTAGGAGATAATGTAAAAAAGATTTAAGGAATGGGAATACATTTTGTTGAAGGCAAAGAAAGGTAATTTTGTCCTAAATGAGATGGTTGTTTGGAAGGAAATGGCTTGGGACAAAATCTGAATGCAAAGGAAAGTTGTAGAAGGTTTATGAAGGGAAATCTTCAGAAAAGGAATTTTAGCTATGGTCAAGAATGAACTAAGATTGAAATGAATGGGTTTTAAAGGTACATTGGTACAAGACTGAAATTGTCTCTGTTCAAAAGGACAATGTTTTCTTAGATCAATTGATCTGCTGTTAAGAAAATGTAAATGGTTTTCTCTTTGCCTTCCCAGAAAAACCAGTTTCTATGTTTTGTTTTATCAGGTGTTCAACATCCTTAATTATATTTAGGCATGTGCTTTAAAACTTCATAAGATTTTAGTAAATGTTGACAAGATTTAAATTGTAAATCTCTTTAACTCAGGCTTTTCCTTGATATGTGAAGTTGCTCATGAAGTACTACTGAACCAGTGATAAACCTTGGGTTACATTTGGGAAAATGCTATAACTATTCTAGAGATTCTATGCATTTCCTAAAGTTTTAATGTTTTGAGAGATCATCACTTGATATTGTAATTATGGAAATGTTATGTATCACAGAAATAACCTGATTTCCTTGCAGCTAAATTGTAAACTCCCGTGTCTCTTTAGCTCTAACCATATCCATTCTGAGTTTTTGTCAGTTATAATTGCTTTAATTCTCTTGCAAAATGAGTTTTATCTTCAAGGATATTCCTATAAAGGACTTTCAAGACAAATACAGATATTTGATATACTTGAAAATCCTAAAACTGAAATGGGTAAGAATTTCCAAAACTCACTAAAGCCGCAGTCACCAGAATTAGTAACATGGGACTAAATGAACTAAAAGATTATAGTGTTGTGTCTCTTAATGTTTTGTCTTACTCTAAACATTGCTGGTTTTCTCTAATGTTTGCTCTTCCAGACTAGGGATACTTCCTCCTAGTTATCTGTAACTTATAGAGATGTGAAAGTGCTCAAAACATTCAAGCTTTTCTCTCTATCTGAACCCTCTGAAACCAAAAGGTCTCAGTAAGCATTCTTCCATGGCAAGCAGTCATTTGCATAAGTTCAATAAGAATCTGTTCTCCTTATAACAGGACACCATTGGAAACTGGTTATTTTACCAAGGCTTTGACTGGGATGTCATATTTGAAAAGACTCAGATATGACCAGACAGTTTAAAGGAACTAAGGTTGACTTTATGAAACCTGGAGCCATAAAGCCCCTTGGGACTGTTGGCCTGATACCTTGCTTACAGAGTTCCCAGCAGCCTCACCAGGTGAATAAAGAATGTCACTCCTTGGTAGGTGCAGTCTCAGGAAGAGGAATTCGCCCAAAGGTATTGCAGGCATGCCTGATGGCAAGTACAGGGCTTGGCTTCTGGCCCGGAGAGGCTACTAAAAGTTCAACCTAGAGATTCCTTATAAAAAGTTCCAGCAAAGCAGATGCTAAAAGATCTATTGATCACACTCAACGGTTCTTGCTGAGCTTATCTAAATAATTAGGCCAAGTTTGTAAAAACTGGACTTGTTTCACAAGTAAATTAGTCCTGATTTGGCTATCTCTATAAATGAGGGTTATTTTAGAGAGAAAAATTGTAACACACCTTTATGGATGTTAAATTCTAGATTTGATTGTCTTTAAGCGTTTGTTTACCTAAGCTAAACAATTTGAGGTAAACTTCAGAGAAGTTACACAATAGCTTCTTTAGTCGATCTTACTGTTTCGTGGGGATATTATCAGACCCCACCGCACATGATTAAACAACTGGAATAATAAAATTGCCTAAAAGCCAACCTGTCGCACTCCATAGGATTAACTATGGACTTGTGGAGACAATGGATGACCCCACTTTATGAGTGGATTAAATGATGCATGGGGAACTCCCCTTATCTCTTGACAAATTTTCTCACTTGCCAGTGATCCTCTGTAATCAGGATATTGTTAAGGCTGGACCACTCAAAGGTCGTCTTATTGGTTTCATCCCTTAGTCATATTTAACCTAGAGGCCACCTCTGTTGAGGTGCAATTGCAAACAGATGCTTTAGCTAAGCATAGAACAGCCCTCATAAAAAGAGCCTCAAAGCTCACTATGGAACAGTCCCTGACTGTAATGATGTCACATCGGGTCCAGATTTGTCTTAGAAGCCAAAGGCCACCAATGGATGATGGAGGCCGACTTATTAAATACTGGGCTACACTAACAGATATGCCAGAAATAATACTTAAAACTTGTCAAACTTTAAACCTAGTTACCTGTATGCCTGAACCTGACCTGTACTTCTTTCTCTATAGAGCAAAAGAGGTTATTGATCTTGCTTACTCTATTTGTCCAGATTTAAGAAAAATACGACTGACTCACTGAACAGCATCTCCCTACTTAATACCGAAGTCTCACAAATACTCAAGGCAGTCCTACAAAATAGGATGGCCTTAGATGTCCTGACAGCAGCCCAGGGTGGCACATGTGCAATTATCAAGACAGAATGTTGTGTGTACATTCCAGACTATCACAAAAATGTCACAGGCCTGATAAAAGATATGAATACCCAAATTAAGGCCCTACAAGATCCTTCTCTCTCTCTCAGTGAATGGTTAAGTTCCTGGTTTGAAGGAGGACTATGGCCAAATCTCCTTTTCGGGCTTCTCATTCTTATCGCCTTATTAACTTTAATATGTTGCTTTATTCCATGTTTCTCTACTTGGTGCCGAGACTCCCATTGCTACAATGACTTCACCACGACAGACGATCCTTGTTGCGCGCGAGGACGCCTCTTCACTGTCAGCGCTGGATTCAGCTGCCTCTACCTTTCGTAACTCCCTTATACGTTCCTACCCTGACCAATATTGACCTGAGCAGGTAGGGACAGCTCTACGCCCCTATTCAGCACGAAGAAGTTACAGAAGATGAGACCTTCCACCTTCAACCACCTTAAAGATTTAAAGGGTCAAAATTGTTCAGGGGAAATGATAAGGGAGCAGGAGGCTGGCTGAGGACAAAGCAAAAGCTGGCGCCGTGCACCCCCTCTTCACCCGCTCCCCTCCATATGTGTAGCATTCCTCAGGCACCCCTGATCGCCATAAAACGATAAATAGTTAACTTGCAGGGATCGCAATCCTGCAGAACAGGAATCTCCCTTGCTCTACAAGATGTCCTTGAGACCTAAACAGGGAGGTTACCTTATCAATAGCACAAATTTCCAGAGGCAAATAACTCTTGGTTCCTGAAGCCCTAATGTCCCCCTCCCACCATAAACTGGAGGAGACTGGAGTGGTAACAGAAACTCTAGACAAATTAAAAGAAAGGCTGAATAAGCGTAAAAGGGAATTTGAATCCCAACAATCTTGGTATGAAGGAATTTGGAACCGCTCACCTTGATTAACCTCTCTGATAACCACCTTAATAGGACCCATAATAATCTTAATATTAATTCTAACTTTTAGGCCATGTATTATTAACAGGTTAACCCAATTTGTAAAAGACAGAATATCACTTATCCAAGCCATGGTACTAACTCAACAATATCAATCAGTTAAGCTAACTGACCCATTAGATCAATATACCTAATGGATATAGGATTCTATCCATGTTAAAGAAAAAGGGGGGAATGAAAGACCCCTGCCCTGGAAAGTCCCCTCCCTTAAGAGATAGATAGGAGAACTAACCGCTTGGCTTTTAGGGTGTGACACTTGTCGCCTGTTCAAACAAGATACCTTCTGCTAAGAGGCATAGTCACGTAGGCAGGGGGCCACATAGTCAAGTAGGCAAGATATTTTCCTGCTGAGTAATGAGGCCCAACCCCCCTCCTTGCTCCCCCTTCGCGCGCACAAGCTTTTTCAAATGTACTCCCCCTTCGCGCGCGCGGACCCCTGAAACCAATCCACTAACACCGAGGGTGCCTCTTTCAAAAGTTCAAATTGTCAGCCAATCAGCTCTACCCCACCCAAAACCTGTTTGTGCCAATCTATAAAAAACCCCGCTTTCCCCTCGGTTGGTGTGCTCGGTTAGCTGGAGCTGCCGACCACCCGCCGGTACCTGCGTCCCAATAAACCTCTTGCTGTTTGCATCCAGTGGCAGTGTTGGATTCTTGGGTAAGGGGATCCGCGGGTCTTTCAGAATCAAGTTGTTTTGGATGCTGGAAAGGAAGCCAGGGAGACCCACACGTTGTGTTATGAAGCTCTTTCCGTGTAGACCGCACACTCGCCTCCCTCTCGAGAATTTTCTGCAGCTCTCCATGGAATTAGAGTTTGGTTCTCTTTCTAGAAGACTAATACTGGGAGTTGGAATAAGCATGTTAACTAGCTGGGCATGATAAACAGGTACACGCCTGGGCCGTGCCCCTACCCTATAACAAGAAGTCTATCCAGTAGGAAAGGTGCAGCACAAAAAGGAGCTGAATGGCTAATCTACCACCCCCTTATCTTATTGTGAGGATTTCCTTCCTGAAAGGCTGAGCACTTTATTTACATGTACTGATTCATTTGGTAAGATTCCCGTTCTTAAAAAGGAAGACACCATTCAGTCGTGTTAACAATGATAAAACCATGGCCGGGAGAGGTTAAGTACTCTGCCTGAGGTCATAGAGAAACCCTACGAGATTTGAGATTAGAAGTCACATCTTTGAGATTTGTGGTTCCTGTTTTTTTCTTGTCATTACATACAAAAAGCAAAGGACCTCAGCAATCCAGTGAGCATCCTTAGCCCAAGGGAACATCTCTGAAGTTTCTGCCAAATCATTTGTTTCTACTTAACCCAATAGTGCACATATTTTTAGCGTAAGATTGGATCAGAAGAGCCAATCCCACCAATCTGTGCAGGACACTTTACCCCTATTACTGTCAGTGCGGAAAATTTAAGGATGTTCCTAACTGATGCCCTTTGGAGGCATCTAAAAATAGGATGAGTGGCAGGAGCTCAGAGAACCTAACCGCCAATATTGCTTTCAAGATACACCTGAAGCCTTCACGCGGAAGATGTAAAGGAGAACACCAGATGTTTACCAGAGGCACTTCAGTCACCAATAAATAACAAAGGCATAAAACCCATCAGGAAATCCAAGGAGGGCCAGCACACCAGATAACAAACCTTTTTCACTAAAAGATATTCTGAGATGGGATCGGGAGGGAAACAAATCGTAAGAGACTCTTGATCTCCAGAAACAGACTAAGGGCTGCTGGGGGTGGGGGTTGGGAGGGAGAGGGTGGTTGGGTTATGGACATTGTGGAGGGTATGTGCTATGATGAGTGCTGTGAATTGTGTAAGACTGATGATTCACAGACCTGTACCCCTGAAGCAAATAATATATTATATGTTAATACTACTACAAATAATAAAAGATGTTCTGTCCATTGTGAAAGCCCCTCCTCTCTTTAATACTTCCCCTAGTGTCACAGGGGCAGGATAGGACAGAAGGTAACACATGATCTATTCTTTCATTTTTAACAGAATTATTAAAAGCAGGTAAGAATCATTTTATTCATTCAGTCAAGGAACACCTATGGAAAACCTTTTAATACACTAAGCAAAGACCATACTGGGTATTATGGAGATACATTGGTAAACAAAGCCAACACCATCTTTGCCATCCCGGAAATTATATTCAAGAGGAAGGAAAGAGAAATAAGCATATAGGTAATATAATGCTAGTGCTATTTATAATATGAGATTTAAAGAAAATAGGGGCACCTGGATGGCTCATTGATGACCCAGGTCATGATCTTGGGGTCCTGGGATGGAGCCTTATGTCAGAATCCCTGCTCAGCGGGGTGTCTGCTTCTCCCTCTCCCTCTGCCCCTCCCACTGCTTCATGTGCGCTCTCTCTCACTCTCTTTCTTTCTCAAATAAATAAATAAAATCTTTTAAAAAGAAAGGAAAGTCGGCTAATGGAATCAAGAGTAACAGGGGCTGTCTATACAGATTAAGTGGCCAGGGTGGACTTCTCAGGTGACATTCAACTTGAGATCTAATGAGAATTATCTCCTTCACTCAGCCATTCATAAAAAATTGGGTCAGTGTCTACACGGTGCCCAGCACTGTTCTGGGTAGTTAGTGGACATTAGAAAATGGCATTCCCAAAGCCCCTGCTCTGGAAGAACTATGTAGTAGTAGGAAAGGCAAGAAATAATAATATCACTTGAAAATGAGGAATGGTATCTGTAGTTTTATAGATGCCTCGTGCAATTTATGTTCCAGTTGACCTGCTTCTTCTTCAACTATCAAGCAAATCAAATTCACACACTTAAGAAATCATAAATGCAACAGGTTCGAAGAGCCTCCCTGGCAAATCTCAGGATGGACTTCATGAATTCTGAGACAGCAAGAGACATTTTACTCCAAGGTGAGTACAAACTTTTGAGGGTCTGAAGCTCCTGAATGATTCATGGGCCATGAATAACCCACGTGCCATGGGTCACGGCCGGAAAAGCAACGGTCCTGTGCCAGGAAGCCTCATTAAACCACACTGACACCTAGTTTCTGGTGATCTCTCTCTCAAGTCTGTCAGTGTTTTCCACCTGGATTACAGGAATAACATAAAGTAATGAAATCCTGACGGTGAGACTTAGCTACCGAACAGGTCTCCTTACTACGGGGGAGGGGCCTCAAGACAACCTTCTCGCAAATCAAACACTGAAGCTAAGATAAAGTCCAGTCACATTTCAGACTACAGCATACAAAGGAAACAAAAAACAGGGTTTCCATAGAAACAAAGAACCCAGCTTGAGGAAAATTTGAAAAGGCAGTCATTTAGGGCTTTGTCCTAAGAATCAGGAGATGGGAACTCTATTTATGCTTTTACAACAATGTGTTGTGCAACCTTGGGCAAGTTACATAATCTCTTTGAGGCTCACTTTTCTCATCACCGCATTCATCATAGGAGGCTTTCAAATATCTCTGCCGAGTCCAGTTCAACCTGAGCAGCTCTGCTTTTATCTATTTTGACTGTATTTCTGAGTAAGATTTCATTTGAAATGTATGTGCCCTGATGGAAAAAAAGAAAAAACAATGTGATAATCACTGGAAGAGATGTTCTCTGAAGCCTCTTTCTACCCTGTGGAACCAGGAATTCTAACACCTCTCAGACTTGGGGTCAAAGCTGGGCAGAGGACAGGGAACCTTTTTGAAAAACAAACTCTGATCCTACCTTACACTTGCTACTTTCTACTTTTCGAGGGTAGAAGAAGGTACCACCATAATACAGCCAAAATTTCTTTCGGCATCTGAACACAGTAACTATGCAGTGAGTGACCAGAAGGCTTCTTTTCTCTTATTTCCCTCACCCAAAGAAAAAAAATTGCAGTTTCCTTTACCCCTAAAGGTTTCCCTTGAATAAAACGAATGAGGAGAAAAGACAAAATCAATAGTAGCTTTGCTAAGCTGCTGCTTTATCCAATAAATATTTATTGAATGCTTACTACCTACCAGACACTAGTTGCTCCTAGGAGATAACTAGATGTTCTCAGGTTAGAACACAATCCTCAGTTAAATATAAATCCCAGACCTAAACAAATGGAGATACTTGTGCTCCTGGATTGGAATACTCATTGCTGTTAAAATATCAACTCTTCCCAGCCAATTTATAGATTCAACAAAATCCCAATCCCAGCAACTTTTTCATAGACATGGACCAGCTGAAGCAAAAATTTATAATGGAAAGGTAAAGACATTAAATAGGCAATAATTGTGAAGAAGAACAAAGCCAGAGGACACACAACCTAGTTTCAAGACTTACAGTAAAATAACGGCAATCAAGAGAAGGCAGTAGATCAGGTTTCTAGTTATGAAATGAGTAAATGATGGGAATAAAAGGTATAGCGTAAGGAATATAGTCAGTCATATTGTAAGAGGGATGTATCCCAACAAATGGCAGGTTCATTAGTGGTGAACAGAGCATAATGTAAAAACCCATGGCATCAGTATGTTGTGCAAGTTGAAACTAATATAACACCCTGTGTCGACCATACTCAAATTGAGAGAGAGAGAGAGAGAGAAGATAAGGCAGTAGTGGTAAAGACACAGAGATACAGAGCAATGGAACATGAAAGAGAACCAAGAAATAGAATCACACAAATGCAGTCAATATTTTGACAAAGTACAAAGATAACTGAATGGAGAAAATGTAGTTTTTCAACAAATGGTGCTTTAACAGTTGGATATTCTATATTCTATGTTAAAAAAGAACCTGGGTCACCAGGCAGGCTCAGCTGGTTAAGCGTCTTACCCTCAACTTTCGCTCAGGTCATGATCTCAGGGTTGTGAGATCAACCCCTGCATCAGGCTCTGTAATGGGTGTGGAGACTGATTAAGATTCTCTCTTCCCTCTCCCTCTGACATCACCCCCCCCAAAAAAAATCTAAAAATGTAAATCATACTTCATACATAAATTAATTCAAAATGGATTAGAGACCTACACATAAAATGTTAAACTCTAACATTTCTAGAAGAAAACAGGAGAAACTCCATATTGTCTCAGGTTAGTGATACTGGTCTTGATGTTAGGTATGACATCAAAAGCCTGGTCACAAAAGAAGAATTTGATAAATGAGGCTTTGTCAAAATTAAGAATTTTTGCTTTGCTAAACACAGAGAAAATAAAGATGAGACACAGACAGACTGGAGAAAATGTTTTCATATCACATACTCAGTTAAAAAAAAAAAACCCTTGTATTCAGAATATGTGTGTGTGTGTGTGTGTGTGTGTGTGTGTGTGTGTGTGTGTGTGTTTGTATATATAGAACTCTCAAAACTCAACAAGAAAACAAAAATTCTACTTTAAAACTGGGCAAAAGATTTGAACTGGCACATTACTAAAGAAGATCTACATATTTCAAAAAAGCACTTAGAGTAACATAAAACCATAATGAGATACCAGTTTCTACCTGTTGGAAGGCTAAGATTGAAACAATAACAGAAGCTGGCAACAGCAAGGGTGTGGAAAGGCACTAGAAGGCTCACACAACGCTGGCAGGAATACTAAAGAGCTACACAGCTTTAATGAAAGTCTGGAAGTTTGGGGGGGTTTGGTTTGGTTTCAAATAAAGTTAACATATACTTACCACAGGACGCAGCATTCCCACTTCTAGATACTTAGCCACGAGAAATTAACATAGGTCCACCCACAATCCAGTGTGAGAATTTTTAAAGCATCCTTATTCACAACTGCCCCAAAGTGCACACAATTCAAGTGGCTCTCCACAGGGGACTGGATAAGCACAGGGCAGTGCCTCCCTATGGCGGGACGCCCCTCAGAAAAGAAAAGGAAAAACCTACGGGTACATGCACCACGGATGAAACACGGAGGCATTAAGCCAAGTGAAACAAAGCAGGCTTAAAGGGCTACATGTTCTGTTTATTGGAGATTTTGGAAAATGCAAAACTGTAGGGATCAGCAGCTGATGGTAGCTAAGAGTGGAGTGTTTCCCTACAAAGTGATGGCAGGAAGGAGATGTCTGGGGGATAATAGAAGTGCTCTGGATCTTGAATGTCATGGTGATTACATGACTACACATTTGTCAAGATTCATGGAATCATGCATTTCGCTGTTTGCAAATAAAAATATATTTGAACCAACTTAAATTCATGGGCATCTATGACATATGTAGATAGAGGTACAGATAATCTCTACCTCTATTAAATCTCTGTCTCCTTACTTAGGAATCTAAATGTGTGGTTACATTGTGGAATTTTTTTTTTTTTTTCTGAAATCTTACCAGTGAATATGAGTTTTAAATTGTGCTGGCATTGAAGCATGTAATATTTATGAGCACACTTTTGATTTAATACAGGAAATATTCCTTCTGCTTGCCCCCTCCACACACCTGCTAAATAATACATTTTAGCCATGTTCTGACAGCCATGTAAATGAAGAAGCAAATATTAGTAGAAAGCAGTACCATTGGAGCTAACTGTCCGGATTTGGCTTCGCATATAATCACACTTCAACACACGAAAAATTACACACACACACACACACACACACACACAGGCTGTTACTCCAATAGACCTTTCATTCTGCCTAATGTGAGTTGAGACCCTATCAGTAGTAAAGTAAAGATGTTCACTCCTGGATTGTAATTTATATGTCATAATTAAAAAATAAAACAGGGGCACCTGGGTGGCTCAGTGGGTTAAGCCTCTGCCTTCCGCTCAGGTCATGATCCCAGGGTCCTGGTATTGAACCCCCCATCGGGCTCTCTGCTCAGCAGGGAGCCTGCTTCCCCCTCTCCCTCTGCCTGCCTCTCTGCCTACTTGTGATCTCTGTCTGTCAAATAAATAAAATCTTAAAAAAATAAAAATAAAACAACAAGGAATTTTCAGAAATACCAGCAATAACAATGAAGGAATGTGAACCAAAGAGCTCTTTAGTTTTTAAATGCTGACTCAACTAAAGATAACAAACATTGAAAAAAAAACGATTGTATGTGAACACGTTTAAAATGTACGCTTTAGGTTTCTTTTCAAATATCAATAATTTTAAAAGTATTTTTATAAAAAGTACATGGCTGAAATGATATGAGTGATCACAAACTTCCCTGAACAGAGAGCTGATCCCAAATGATCTAAAAGTGGAAAAATAATTATAGTTTATTCTTCTGTTTTAAAACTTGCATTTCTATAATGCGGTCTTTGGGACTTTTTTCAGAAAGTAGTCTCAAAAGAAAAAAAACAGTCTCAAAAGAAAGAGAGAAAAACTGGTCAAAGTCTATGTAAGAGTGTATGTGTTTCTGTCTGAAAGTATATTACTGGACAATCAAAAATACTTAATGGGTTGCCTGGGTGGCTCAGTGGGTTAAGCCTCTGCCTTCGGCTCAGGTCATGATCCCAGGGTCCTGGGATCGAGCCCCATGTCTTCGCAGGGAGCCTGCTTCTTCCTCGTCCTCTGCCCCTCCCCGTGCTCCAGTTCGCTCTCTCTCATTCATTCTCTCTCTCAAATAAACAAATAAAATCCTTAAAAAATAATTCATGCTCAAAAGTATTACTATCAAGTGTTTTTTACTTATATATACACATATATACTTTTTTATTGATACAAATACATACAGACACACATACATGGTAGTTCATACACACATATACATACATATACCATATACTTCATATAAATGTAATAATTCTGGATGTTTGAGTTCGTGGTTCAGTGAAAATATTACTGGAATACAAGACCAACATAGTAAGAGACTACAATCTTATCTGTGACACTTTGGAAAAGGTATTTGTTTTTCCTTATCCTTCAGTTTCCTAAATCTAGAAGTTCATTTCAAGTTCTAAAGTTCTATCAAAGTCCTAAGGAAGCCCTTCATGGGAACTTAAGTATCTCCTGTTTCGTTCTTCTGCCTGGCCTTTCTTCCCCCTCTCTCAGTACCAAAGTCTCTCACGGAAATACACTCTCTGAAGCGGAGGCTACTCATTATCTTTCATTATTAAAAATTTTGGGTGAATGACTGTCGACACTGATTTTTCACTACCATTATGATTGTGATAACACAGAGTCTTGAAAAATTAAGGTAGCTAAGTTTTATCAAGGTAAAGATATCCTTGAAAGCAACATTACTCATAATTCTTAAAAATATTTGTAACTTGTCAATGTCTCAGTATTGAACGTAAAAATAATTAAGGTTTCCCAATTATTGTTTTTTATTGGTATGGCATTCAATTGATACCACAGAAGAAGATTCAGTAACTGTTTTTTTGTTTGTTTGTTTAGATTTTATTTGTTTATTTATTTATTTGAGAAAAGAGGGCACGAGAAGGGAAGGAACAGAAGGAGAGAGAATCTGAAGCAGACTCCCTGCTGCGTGTAGAGTCCCGCTCAGGGTTCCAACTTACAACCTCAAGATCATGACCTGAGCTGAAAACAAGGGTCCCATGTTTAATGGACTGAGTCACCCACATACCCCTGTTACTGTTTTGTTTTGTTTTTTTTAAACAATAAAATTTAACTAGGTGTGCCTAGGTGACTCAGCCTGTTAAGCCTCCAATTCTTGATCTCAGGGTCTTCAAGCCGGGCAACAGGCTCACCACTGGGCATGGAGCCTACTTAATTTAAAAAAAAAAAAAAAGGTAATTATAATGTGGTGAACTTAAGTTTCTTATCTCTATTCCATCTCACTTGCACTATTTCACCATCAAGTCCAAAATAGGATAAAATGGAAGGAGACATGAGATCGCACAAAACACACTGCATTTTTTGGACTCCATAATTAATCTGAATTAATTTTATGTTAATAAATATAGAGAGCTCAGAAACATGTATATTTTCATTTCCCTTTCTTTTATCCCATTTAAATCTACAAACCCAGATTGCAGCTAAATCTTTGAGTTACATATGTCAGGATTCCAAATTCAGCAAATTATATTCATATAGATATTATTTTTATATACTCCCATTCAGCACACCAAAAGGAAATATATAGTCACATGTAATAATATTTTCCTACAAGAAAGAAGTGCTAAAAGCTGGTCAGAGTCGTAACTAGAAACGAAGTTGAAAATTAGAAAATGAATCAACTGTGATAATGTGATTTCAGAACCTATAAAAAAAGTTGTGAATAGAGAATGTCAACTCCTGAAAACAGTTTAACGTTGGAGGAAACTTCATTACCAAATGAACATGCATTTTTATGAAAATAAAGAATGTGGGGGGATTATTTTTAACTTCTCCTTTCACATTTAACAGAGGCTAAATATTTTCAATTATCATCAAATATATAATACAATCACCATGTCAGCTTTCTGTGCAATTTAAAGCCAGTTTGTCAAATCTGACACAAGGTACTATGTGAAACACAGGCTCAGCTTGAATTCAGAAGTATCTCTGATATTTTGTCTACTGATCTCTAGAATTTCAAATATTATAACATATTAATTAGAGTATAGGGTTCATTTTCAGTGGAAGCCAATATATACCCCCAACAACCCAATACACTACCCCCATCCTTGATTTCCAACTATTCCCACTTTCCCCAACATCTAGGTGAAAACAGCTACAGTCATGTGGGCTGGAACTGCTGCTGCTATTAAAAATAAGATTTTTTTGTACAAAGTCTCTAAATTTATCTTGACAGCTCTCAATTTATATATTAATTTTATTTTTTTTTAAGATTTTATTTATTTATTTGACAGAGAGAAATCACAAGTAGTCGGAGAGGCAGGCAGAGAGAGAGAGAGGGAAGCAGGCTCCCTGCTGAGCAGAGAGCCCGATGCGGGACTCGATCCCAGGACCCTGAAATCATGACCTGAGCCGAAGGCAGCGACTTAACCCACTGAGCCACCCAGGCGCCCTATATATTAATTTTAAAACTGCTTATGTTTTCATAAGTGTTTTCAAGTGTATAATTGTTTTTTAAATATTTACAACAATAGTGAGATAGCTACTAAAAACCCCACTTTGCAGATAAGGATACCAAAACACCAAAAGCCTAATATTAACAGTTATTAGTATGACCAATGCTTATGAAACTTGAATGTGCCTAAGAATCATCTGAGAAACAAGACATGGGTGCCCACTCTCACCACTCTTATTCAACACAGTACTAGAAGTTCTAGCTAGAGCAATGAGGCAAGAAAAAGAAATAAAAGGTATTAGAACTGAAAGGGAAGAAGCAGAGTTATTTTATTCGTAGATAATATTTCTTATATATAGAAAATCCTAATGACTACATCAAATCAGCAAGCTCAATAAAGTTGTGAGATACGAAACTAACGTACAAAAATCAGTAGCATTTACATACACTAATAACAAAATTTCTGAAAAAGAAATTGATCTAAAACAATAAATATTTAGGAACGCTAAGTTTACTAGGTTTACTAAGAAGGTGAAAGAGCTCTACTCTTCAAACTACAAGGAACTGATGAAAGAAACTGAAGACACAAATAAATGGAAAGGCATCCCATGTTCATGGATTTAAAAAATTAATATTATTAAACTGTCAATACTACCAAAAGCTATCAAGATTCTAATGGTGTTCTTTTTACATAAGTAGAAAAAAAAATACCACTCCAAAAATATATATGAAACCACAAAAGTCCCCAAACAGCCAAAGAAATCCTGAAAATAAAGATCAAGAGGCATCACACTTTCTCCTTTCAAGCTATATTGTAAAGCCAGAGTTCTCAAAACAGTATGATACTGACATTTAAAAAGACAAACTGACCAATAAGACAGAATTAAGGGGCCAGATAAACCTAAACAGATATGGTCAAGTAGTATTTGACAAAGGAATTGAGAAGACTCATGGAGAAAAAATCAGTCTTCACTAAATGCTGCTGGGATAATTGGTAATCACATGTAAAAGAATCAAACTGGACACATATCTTATACCACTTCCAAAAATTAACTTGAAATGAATTAAAGACTTAAAACCATGAAACCTGTAGAAGAAAACATAGGAATAAAGCTCCTTGACAGGAGTCTTAGTAATCAGTTTTTGGATAGGACACCTAAAACGTAAAGATCAAAATCAAAAATAAACAAGTGGAACTAAAAAAAACAAAAAGATTCTGTACAGCAAAAGAAACCATCAACAAAGTAAAAAGACAATCTACAGAATTAGAAAAAAATATTCACAAGTCATATATCCAAAATATATAACAAACTCATATAGCAACTCAATAGCAAAAAACAACAACAATAACCCAATTGAAAAGTGGGAAAAGTACCTGAATAGACAGTTCTCCAAAGAAGCCATACAAAATGCCAAGAAGAACATTAAAAGATGCTCAATATCACTAGCCATTAAGGAAATGCTAATTAAAACCACAATGAGAGATATCACCTCATGCCTATTAGGACTGTCATCATCCAAAAGACAAGAGATAACAAATGCTGGTGTAGATAAGGAAAAAGGGAATGCCTGTGCCCTGTTGGTGAGACTGTAAATCAGGGTAGCCACTATGAAACTGTACAGAACTCAGGTATACTGTGGTATACAGGATCTGCACACCCCCCCCAAAAAAAACATAAAAATAAAATGACCGTATGACCCAGCAATTCCACTGCTAAGAATATAGCCAAAGGAAATGAAAATACTAACTCAAAAAAACCCCCACATCTGTACATGCGTGTCCATAGTAGTGGCATTTATAATAGCCAAGACATGGACACAACCTAAGTGATCACTGGCAGATAAATGGGTAAAGAAGTTGTTTTCACACACATGGACAAAGACACACAGACATACATAATGTAATATTATTCAGCCATAAAAAATACGGAAGTTGCACCATTTGCAGCAATATGGATGGACTTAAAAGGCATTACGCCATGTGAAATAGGACAGAAAAACATGAAGAGCATACGATTTCACATGCAGCATCTAAAAAACAAACAGATAAAAAAAACTTCATAGGAAAATTGGCTATATCTGTGGTCACCAAAAGTGGAGGGTAAAGGGAAACAGAGTTGGAGGAAGGTGGTCAAAAGGCACAAACTTCTAGTTAGAAGATAAATTGGACCGGGGATGTGGTGTCTACAGCTAACACCGCTGTGTGATACCCAGGGAAGTCATCAGAGAAACCCTTAACAGGTTCTCCTCACAGGAGAATTTTTTCTCCCTTTTTTCTTTCTTTCCTTTTTATTCTATCTCTATGAGAAGGTGGATATTAGCTGAACATATCATGGTAATCATTTCATACTATATATAAATCAAACCACTGTACTGCACAGTTTTTTTTCTATTTCTTTAAAGATTTTATTATATTTATTTGAGAGAGCGAGAGCGTGCCTGCGCGCGCAAGCATGTGGGGGGAGGGGCAAAGGGAGAGGGACAAGCAGACTCCGTGCTGAGTGCAGAACCTGATGCAGGGGTCCACCTCAGGACCCCAAGATCATGACCTGAGCCAAAACCGAGAGTTGGAGGCTTTACTGACTGACCCACCCAGATGCCACATATACGGTACATGTTACATGTATACAGTGACGTTTGCCAATTTCTTATCAATAAAACTGGGGGAGAAGAAAGAGAATCACTGGGAAATCTTGTTAAAATGCACAATCTAAGGAGGAGGCCTCAGGCTGGATATAGAAATTCCCTGCATTCCTAAGAATCTCCCAGATGATGTCAACTCTGCTGTTCTCAGGTCACACACGGAGAAGCAAAAGGATAGTCAACATTCGAACCCCAGTTTTCTTCACAGCCCCAGCACCCCAGAACCTCACTGCCTTTATAAATAATATCTACTTCTTTTCTTCCTCCTCAAACCCACTGCTGGGCATCAGAAAGGCAGGACGCATCTCACATAGGGATATCAATCTTGAATGACTCTTCTGGACTCTTCCCAAACCATTAAGAGGCCTATTCTTCCAGACGTGACTAACCATACTGGGCATATCTTCTCTTCCATCCTATTACCACACATTCTTGTATTTTGTAACAGACCCATCAAAAGTTACCATTTATCAGAATGATTGTCTTCTTGTCCTCTTTTTTATTTTTTTTTTTAAGATTTATTTATTTATTTATTTGACAGAGATCACAAGTAGGCTGAGAGGCAGGCAGAGAAAGAGAGGGAAGCAGGCTCCCCACTAAGCAGAGAGCCCGATGTGGGGCTCGATCCCAGGACCCCGAGATCATGACCCGAGCCGAAGGCAGAGGCTTTAACCCACTGAGCCACCCAGGCGCCCGTCTTCTTGTTTTCAATATACGAGAGAGACCACAGGCACTTGACGGACTCTAGCAGGCTACCTCAGGCCTCCAAGGTGGCAAGCCTGGAGAAGGGAATACCATCTGCAAAATATGTGCAGACACCCACAATGTGATTGCCACACAAGAGTGACTAACTGGATTTCATCAGGTCTAGTCAGCCAGAGAACAGTTGAGGAAGATGATGAGAATTATCCCTTTCTGAGATAATCTCCCACATCAGCAGCAGAATGTTCTTACTGTAAGTGAACTCAGGGCACTGATGTATTTACAATTTCTTCTACCTCAGGTACCTCTTGAGACTATGCGCCCAGTGTCTCATTCAGTGTCTTCCACACAGCACAAGCAACATGGCGGCTCTTGGAATGGTCAAGAGGACTACAGCACTAAGGAGGAGGCCTCAGACTGGATATAGAAGCATCCTCCTCCAGCTATCCTGACCATCCATCCCATTCAGAATAGGCAGCAACATAAAGGTCTGAGGAGGTGACATGAATGTGGCTATTACCAATGTGACAAAGGGACTGGAGATTGCTGGCCAGCAATCTTCATCAAAAGGGGAGATCATTACCAATAGTTTATGCTTTCATTTCCATGATTTACACTGTGTAATGGGATGGTGGATCCTGATTAATAAATACAGGGGGCAGGGAGCAGAACAGTAAAAAGTGGCACATGCTCCCTGACTTTCAGGACCCAATAATGCCTGTTTTTCAATGACCTGGCAGGACCTGACAATGACAAGAGAACCAGTCTCTGAGGGAAAATGAATGTTTATGCAGGTATGGCTTTCAAAGACGGTGATAAGTACTGGAAATAAAGCCTGGACCATTAGAACCCCACAGGGTTCTAATTGGGGGCATCAAACTGTCCCCAATTCCTTAAGGGTCATGGTTTTCAACTTCTTACAATTCTTCTGGGACTAATGCGAAGGAGGGCTTAAGGATAACAAAGAAGAGTAATAGTTGTGGGAAAGGTAATCAAGCTCCTAATGGAGAATCCTAATGCTTCCTCCACTGGAGGGTCAACATGAGAAGCTATTGGGAGACAGCTTAATTGGTCATCAAGTTGGTGAAAGGGCCAAAGAAGCCCATCTCCCCTATAGAGTTTGCATAAATTTCAAATTCCTACCTAGAAGGAGAGGAAATAATGATAGATGCATCAGATAGAGATTCAGTATTCTGTCAGCCACTCAACAGAACAGAAATGAACCAAACTCCTTGCAGGTTAGATTAACATTCAGAACTGCAGGACATTTCAGTGACCCACCTGGAGCATGAATATGAAAAGCAATCATACAAAGACTGATCAGAGAGCACACAGGTACGCCTGTGAGCAAAAGCTTTTCAGGTTAAATCCATTATTCATGCGGCCAAATTAAGATCAATATTAATTAATTAAGCTAATTATCATGGAAGCTAATATTTCTCTCCCAGCTTCATTCCCTCATTGGGGGGTGGGCAGTATCTTTGTCATGGTTAAGTGAACCTTGCTCATTCTATCTTCTTCTTCTATAAGATGTGTATGGCTCATCAGGGTGGACATTCTTGAGATCATGTAACCCTACTGCTTATTTCTGGTATTTCTAGAGAATATGATGAATGTAAATTGTATTACTGGTGCCAAGGTAACAGTGAGGCTGATTGCTTCCTGGGGATTGAAGAGGGATAACGAGTAGACATTATGTATCAGATAAATATATCCCCTTCCACCGGGCATCCACACACTACCCAGTAAGACAAAGAACTGAACTAAGAGCCACAAATGACAGACCTTCCAATCCCACTTCTCCTACCACTCCCTCACAGATGAACTGAGCAGGGAGGAGTGGTATACATTGTAACCAAAGTCAATTTTGATGGTGGTGGAATATCTACAAAACTTGATCAAAATGTATCCCTTTCCAAAATCCGGTCTACGAAGTTTTCATCAACTAGTCAAACAACACCTGTGTTGATAAACACCAATGCATCATGCTGGTATCTTTGTTGCTTTAATGACCAGAAGGAGAACACAGGAGAGATGAAGGTAAGGTTTTATTTTATTATGGAAAAAAAGGAAATCTGTATCTATAGTTAGGCCTCTGGGGAACAGAAAAGGCTAGTAAAGGAGAAACAAAATTTTGCCACGACTGTTAATATAATCCAGGATAATGAGTAATATAACTGTTAAGCCTAGTGGTAAAATATCTGTTGCCTAAGTTCAGATACTGACTAAATTATTTCACCAACACACACACACACACACACACACACACACACACACACTTCAAATGGGTATCTTATTTGGATGTTTAAATTAATTTCCTCAGTGTACTGACAAATATATATTTAAAAAAAAAAGAAACAGAATCTCATCTAAACTGGCTTAAATTACAAGGACATGTATTATCTCACATGTATGAAGTTTTGGGGGACACCCGGCGCTTCCAAGGTTGCTGCAAATGCCCAATGATGTCATTAAAGATATATCTCCTTTCTTGTTTCCATCTGGCCAAAAGATGGTCAAAAGATTGCTGCCATTGCCCCAGACATCACATTCTTATTAACCTTATCCAAAGTCCAAAAAACAAAATTCAAAAAAGGGGCAGTTTCTCCATACATAGCTGTTTTTAATCATAAGGGAAACATTTCTAGGAGTTTCCAGGCTGACGACACTCAACCCTATTCCCTACTGTCAGTCTTCTCCTCTGGTCTAAATGTGCCATTTGTGTACATCCTGGATGCTGGGGCTTCAGAAGTGAGTATTATATCTTTTAGCCCTATAGTAGAAGACAGCTCTGCTGGCAAAGAGGAACCCTACTGAGTAGGCAGTCAACTGTGTCCAGAGCCAGCTTTCACAATTAAAATTTAAACTGTTTTATTGAATTAAGATCAATGAAAAGCTTTTATTCTGTAATTAAAGCAGTCTCCGTTCTAATTCTCAATTTTTTCTTATCCCTTAAAGAGACACAGATGTTAAGTATACTAACTTTTGACATATATATGCATGGAAATTTGTGATGCCCAGATGTATAAATCAGTGTATAAACAAATTTCCAAAGATAGTGGAAAATACGTGGCTTGAAAATTGATAAACCCTTTGCTTTGGGTTGAATCTGAAACAAAATAAAAGCTCTCACTCTAGAGAATAAGGAATTAAACTAGCAGGATGACAGCAGTTGCACCAAATCTTTAATTCTACCCACAACAGTACACCTATATGACCTGTTCAGACCTTTGGAAAAAAAGAAGAAAGCAGTGCCTGGATCACCACCTAAAAGGCTGGGAAATGCCAGAGTCTTCCTAGCATTTGAGTACACTGCTTTGTTCATAGAAACCAATTTTGTGCTTGACTGGTTCCAGGAGATCAGAGCAAATCCATACCTATAAGGGTGAGATGAATTAATTGATATAAAGAGAACCATTTTTTTTAATTGAATAGTGTTTCTGTTTAAAAAAAAAATGAATGAAATAAAATTTGAAGCATGCCCATTTAAAATCCACACAAATCTATTTTGGAACACTGAAATAAAATAAAATAAAATTAAAAAATAAATAATAAAATAAATAATAAATAATAAAATAAATAAATAAATAAATAAATAAATAATAAAAAATAAATAAAATAAAATGCACACAAATCACAGTTTTTGCAAAGGTGACACGTCAACACCTAACCAAATTAATCCTTTCACACACTCAGTAAGACAAATACAAGAAGAAAAATCCAAGAAGTTGAGGCACCTGGGTGGCTCAGTGGGTTGGGCCTCTGCCTTTGGCTCAAGTCTCTGAGCTTGGGCTCTCTGCTCAGTGGGGAACCTGCTTCCCCTCCTCTCTCTGCCAGCCTCTCTGCCTACCTGTGATCTCTGTCAAATAAATATGTAAAATCTTTTTAAAAAGAAAAGAAAAAAGAAAAATCCGAGAAGTTAATGAATAGATTCCCCAAATACAAGTTCAGTGTGAGAAAAAACAAAGCAGGAGGAATGAAGACAAGACAGATAAAAGTAAATAAGTAAGAAAGAAAGAAAAAGAAAAATGCCTGTTTGGAAGCACAGCCATTACCTAATTGTGAATTGAGGGTCTATTTATAAAATGCCTCCTGGCACCACTACTGGTTGCTGGCGGTAATGCTCATGAACTTGTGAAGCTTCATAGCATAGTGGAGATAAAAGATGTTAAACAAACCATCACATAAATTGGTACATAATGATTATGACATGAGTGGTGTAAAGGAAAATGACAGGTTGTTACAGAGAGGCAGACAGTCATCCAATTTAGAAGGACGGGGGCAAGAAAGGTCCTCCAAGGGAGAGACCGATTACTAGGATGACGACATTTCCAAGGTTGTACCTGTTGACCTGGAAGAATTACAGATAACATTCCCTTTTACTCTAAACAGTATCCTGGTTTGGATGATAAATTACATGGTTGCGCTACTTTAAAGTAAGCTGTAAATGGCAGGCTTTAGCCTTTAACAAGAAAGAAAACTAGCCTTCCAGGTCTTCGAAGGAGCTTGTGTGACTCCTCAGGATGGAGAGAGACTGGGGCATTTGAAGACGGCAGGGAAGGCCAGTGTCGCTGCAAAATAGGAGAGAGAATGAATGGTCCTAGATGGGCTGGATGAGTCAGAGCAAGCTGATGTCACAGACTTGGCAATTCATCTTAAGAACAGTGGGAGCTCCCAGAAGGGCTTTAAGGAAGGGAGTAATGTTAATCAGCTTTGAGAAACAGTTTCAGTGGCTTTGTGGGATGTGGAAGCCAGTTTGGTGGCCCCTGCGACAGTGTCTTCAAGAGACGAGTGTCCTGAACTAGGATAGGGCAAAAGAAAGAAAGTGGGTGGTCTCTGGATCTATTTCAGGCACAGAGGACATGGAATGTGGCCGAGGACTGTGCGTTGGCATGGGGGAGAAGGAAAGTAAAGCACCTACTAAGTGTTCGGCCAAAATTTTTTAAAAAGTTAAATGTAATCAGAGTTTTCAACAAGAGCTTACTCTATATAAAGTTTCAAAAGGTCAGGTAAAGAAGTTGAGAAGATTATAGATTAATATACAGATTGTGCAGAAAAGGAACAACCCAGCAGGCCAGATGGCTATCTTTTCAAGGGCCTGTTTACAAAGTCGATCTTTAACTGGACTCTGTAAACTTGGATTTCCGAGGGCTCTCACCATTGCCAGAACTGGTAAGAACGGTGCCTCATGACCAACCTTCTTATATGAACATCATGGAATGGAACATCTGCTTTCCTTGTAGGAGTCTGGAATTTTGGTTCATGCCAGGCCGATGGTGGCTACCTTACCAGCCCCAACCAAAACCCTGAGCAGAGTCCCTAATGAGATTCCCTGATCGGACTGGCAGCACCTCACATGTATTGTGGCAATTTGGTTCTGGAGGGACAATGTCCCCCCTGTGTGTGACTTCATTGAGAAAGGTCTCTTGGATCCCTGATTCTTTCTTTTTTTTTTTTTTTTTAACTTAATTTAATTTTTTCAGTGTTCCAAAATTCATTGTTTATGCACCACACCGAGAGCTCCATGCAATCTGTACCCTCCTTAATCCCCACCACCAGGCTCACCCAACCCCCCACCTCACCCCCCTCCAAAACCCTCACTTTGTTTCTCAGAGTCCACAGTCTCTCATGACTTTTAACCTTTCTTGGATTTTACCCTGTGAACCTTTTCCCTCAGTGATTTTCGCTTTGTACCTTTGTCTTTAAAACACCATGGCCCTGAGTCTTCTTAGTGAACCACCCAACCCCAGGGTGACCTTGGAGACCTCTGACACAATAATCAAATCCCAAAATGGAGATTTTCAGAAGATAAAGAAGGAAGAGTGGACAATGTAGGATCGATAAATACCTCAGAGACAGGACTTCTGGAACTACTTCATCTAATAAATACTAAATGCTAAATGCTAAATGCACCCCAGCCTGGGATTCCCACAGCTCAAGCTCTGGGGCTTTTCCTTCCTCTCTTCAGGGAGATAAAGTCACCCTACCAAGAAAAGGAATTACTGATAACAGTATTTTCATGACATTCAGAATAAATCTTCTAGTATCCCAGTGCCTGGCCTCTCCACTGTGCTGAAGAATTGAGTTTAAATTCTGCACCTGTGGGCCACACAGAGCACTTGGGGACTGTGACAGAGGGGAGACGGGGGCCTGCTGATGTCTGAGAAAAATAATGTCAGGGGCTGAGGAAATGCCTGTGGATTCCCCCGCCCCCCAAAAAAGAGGTGCTTTCTTATCTTGTGAAAATGCAGAATTAGCCATTGCCTACCTGTTCTGGACGGAAGGGGACTGGCACTAAACACAGGGATGTGAATTCTGAGCAGGTTTGGTGCTGGTATGGTGATTATCCATGACTTCTCCAAGCATTTGAAATGATTTACTCCCTAGTACTACATCGAAAAATAAGTTCTTAAGAGGAAAAACTTCTATAAATACAAAATAACAATTCTAGCAATACAGGCAAAAAAGAATCCAAATAAATGTTAGGATAATTATAACATTAACTCTATCCCACAGTCTCTTCTGGCTAGCTTTCTCTTTTTGCTTCTTTTAAATGAAGCTGAGAAGGCTGCTCAGACGAGCGTTGCTTTTTACTCGATCAGATGTGCAAAGACCTTATCTGGTTAGGCCCTCTATTTTCCTAGCCACGTGTTTAGGGGAAAACAGTATTTACCTATTCAGTTTTATAATTAAATAGCTTTATCAACTGTCCAATGTTCAAATTATAGTGCTAGATATTTCTGGAAAGTAATAAACATAGGGGGGAGTCCTTGCTTTTGAAGATTCTAGCATTGGCCCACTACTGTTTGGAATAAAAGGTCTCCCTTCTGACCTGACCCTTCCAAAGCACTCAATACACATTGTCCATATAATTTCCCACAAGTGCCACAAAGAAAAAAGAGTAGCTCTATGGTTTTGGAATTGGGAGAAGGGGTGTCCTTGTTTCTGTTTTTAATTTTTTACACATCAGTACTGAAGGCACTGCAAAGGGAAAACAAGTAACTATTTGCCAAAGAAAGGTAAGGTAGGCTAAGGTATTCCCACTGCTCTATCCGTTTATTCAATCCACAAATGCATTTGCTGACAAGTACCAGGTTCTCTGCTAGATTCTGGAGATTAAGAAAAGAGTATGAAGCCCAATTTACATTACCCTTGATCTAAAAATTGGCCCTTCTGCCTTTCTCATTACTAACGTGACCTGACAATTGTAATGACCAGATTTCTGGCACTATGAGAAATAATACCTCTTCATATATACATAGACACTCTTATCTTATATTCGTTTTTTAAATTATTATTTCTTTTCAATTTATTTGAGAAAGAGAGAGAGAGTGCATGTGCAAGTAGGGGAAGGTCAGAGGGAGAGAATCCCAAGCAGATGCCCCTCTGAGCAGGGAGCTCAATGTGGGGCTCCATCCCAGGACCCTGAGATCATGACCTGAGCCGAAGGCAGACACTTAACTGAGCCACCGAGGTGCCTCAACTTATCCTATTTTCTTAATTTTCACATTATTTGTATGACACAGAAGCTGGCATTGTTTTGCCTGATTTTTTTTTTTTTTTAGTAGTATCTTAAAGTTTTTGCTTTTTCATTTGCTTAAACCGTGTTACTAAACTGTGTTACATAACATAAATTCACCAGTCTTCTTCATTTTTCTTTCTTTAGACAGTAAATATAAATGCTGATCATAAATTTCAAGTTCTCCAGATATGCATGAAGCAGGAAGTAAAAGCCCCAGCACGACTCTAATCCTGTTAAGTTATTAATATAGACTTCCACATGCTTCTATCTCAGCATAAACATAGATACATCATTTTAATAGTATTAAAATAAAATGAATATACACAAAAGTGCACACATCATTGGTGCACACACTCTCTATATTTTCATCCCTCTGCAACTATTTCTCAGATAAAGAAACATTGCAAATATACCACAAATGGGATTCTACTGCCTGCGACTTTCCAGGTCAGTAAATATTCACTAACAATGCACTGCTTTCCTGAATTATTTAACTTAACTCTATTTGATAGGCATTTAGGTAATTTCCAACTTTTCATCATGTGGTGAATCACATAACAAATCCTCTTAGGCATGCAATTCTCTTCTGCTTATAAGGAACTACTTCTGTAACACAAACCTTGTTGGGTCCAGGACAGAATGGTCAGTAGCGTGCTTAAAATAGATGTCATTTAAAGTCCTAGGGCAGGAAACCAAAGAGAGAGGGGGGGAAAATGAAAGAGAGAAGAAAGGAAGAAGAGAAGGGGAAAGGGGAAAATGAGCAGAAAGAAGAGGGACAGAAAGGAATTCCTATACTGGCTCTATACTTATGCCCATGTTTCACTTAGTCACACACAAGTTTAAAACTGAGATTTTATCTTGGTTTAAGCTCTACAATGGATTATTCCGATCTCATTTCAAACAACCATGAACAAGAGGGGGGCGGGGACAGGGGTACCTGGGTGGCTCCGCTGGTGAAGCACCCAACTATTAGTCTCAGCTCAGGTTATGATCTCAGGGTCCTGAAATCGAGCCCCACATTTGGCTCCATGCTCAGCGGGAAGCCTGCTTGAGATTCTCTTTCTCCCTCTCTCTTTGCCCCTGCTTCCTGCTTGTTTTCTCTCCCCTTCTCTCTCTCAAAATAAATAAATCTTTTTTAAAAAGGCCAATTTTGACAGTTTAACAAAGCTAGTTCTTTCCCCTTTCCTTAAAACACACTTCACATAGGTGTCACAAGGTAGTCATGAGACAGCTTGAGGCTTAATGGGTATACCTTCCATGGCTGAAAGACTTTATGGTAACTCAAAGGGGAAAAGAAAAAAAGAGTCTTTCCTGTGCTTTTCGTTTTTAGTAACGAAAGTAAGGCACTCAAATCTATGGGTACCACTGTTGCCATTCAAATGAGGCAAAACCTTGGCTGTTGATGTCTGTAATTTGGGGAATACTATCTGTACTGTGTTTTAAAGAAAGGAAGGTTCCTACTTTATGTAAAATGATACTGAGAATGATCTAGATGATGGTGTGATATAAAAAGCTAAATGCAAGTCATTTCTCACTGAAGATAATTTGAAATAGTACTGTATCAAGGGAGTCACTGGATTACAGAGGATAAAATGTAGGAATAGGTATTCAGATATTTAGCTATATTTGCATAATCATCTGAAGTAGGTATCCCATGTTCTCCTGGGGCGAACTAGCAAACCAAGAACAGAATGGCAGTTTCCTCTAAAAAAACACCATAGAAAAGATTTTTTTAAAAGCACAGAATATATGAATGTTATCAGATAGATCTCATTGACATCCATCTGACTATAAGAAGAAGCTCTACAATTCTTGCTTTTTATAAATATAAATAAATGCTCCAAAAATTATCAAAGAATTATCTGTAGCATGAAGTCATTTTGGTAGCCAAAGCTTGCAAGAGGATAATGTTTTCCCAATTTCTGGGGTAATCTATCATCCATGCAATAGGCCAAACATTGCAACCTCCCCACTCCTGAAGATGTCCTCATCCTCATCTCCAGAACCTGTAAATATGCTCTCTTACATGGCAAAAGAGACTTTGAAGATGTGACTTTGCAGTGGAGGGGGTATCTTGGGTCATCCAAATAGGTCCAATGCAACCATAAGGGTCCTTAAAAGTGGAAGATGACCACGTAACTAAGGAGGGTCAGACAGATGCAAGTTTGCTGGCATTGAAGACGGGAGAAAGGGGCCACTAGCTAAGGGGTCTGGGCAACCTATGGAGGCTGAGAAGTTCAAGAAACAGAGTCTCCCTGGAAAACATCTAGAAATGAATCTAACTCTACCAATACCATGAAAGGAGTCCAGTGAAACCCATGTCGGCATTCTTACCTCCAGAACAGTAAACTAGCACACATGTTGTTTTAAGCTGCTAAGATTGTGTAGTAACTTATGAGAGCAAGGGGACACTAATACCTCCTATTTCTTATCATGATGTTTGAGAACTGAAACTATCACACACTCCAGTTCCTGTGACAAGAAATACCAGAATCAGGCAGAAGGAAATACTTGGTTGGTTGGTTGGTTTGTCTCTGGAAGCAAAAGACCATCAACCAGGTAAAACAGGTGACTTACTGACAGGATTAACAGCTGGCCTGAGATCCTGATCTCACTGTACCCTCCAGACCAGTTTTTACACAAAGAACTCTGCAATCCTAACCAGCTCTTGACTTGCAAGACCTGCCTCAAACTCACCCATCCCAGACTTTTTACCTCATAAACAGCTCCCCTCATTTTCTCTCCTTTTGTGAGACTCCTACGACTCCTCAAGTTGATATTCTTCCTTACTGCAATAAGTCTACCAAACTTATGCTTCATCAATTGTGTTTCCTATTTGAGGGGAAGTCGCACACAACACAGGACATTTCTTGCATTGGCACAACTGAAAATTTCTTTGCATAACTATAAAGGCAAAGGCATACAGATCCAAAGTACACTTTTGACTGAGATGTCACAACAGAATGATAGAAATGAAAATGTACATTGAAGACCACATTTCTTCACTTTTTTGTGTTTCTTTTTTTAAATGCTATACCCAAACTTTACATGTCATCGAAATTTTACATGGAGATGGGTTAAGTCCGTCTCCAACAGCTAATTAGCTTGGCTCATGTTTCACAGAACTGAGGAATTCCATCTGGAGCTGAGGAACAATGACGGAAAGAAAGAGGTCTACTCATCTAACTAGGGAAAGCAAACAGGGTGGCTTTTCCTCACTCCATAACTACGTATTCCATAACATGAAGATGGAACAAATATCTCACCTCAACAGAATCAGTCCAGTCACAGTTTCTTCAAAAAGGCTGTTCCACCTATGCCTAGGGCACCGGACATCCAGCTTTCATCTCCCGCCCCCCAACCAACCACCAGCTCATACCCTGTTGTCCAGTCACAGATGAAAGGTCAGCGACTCAGCTCCCACACGCTCCAACCTCACACAAAACAGAAAGGCTCATTGAATGCCTTAAAGCATTCCAACATTATCACTAAAAGCAACTGCCTTTTGGCATGTGGAATTGAGCTTTTGTTCTCGTTCTTATTGTTTTTTAACTCTCTCAGAACAATAAAGAGAGTAGGCTGGTGCATTGGTTTAACCAGTTCCAATGGCAATGAAGAAGAGTTCTAATCCATTACATCCAAATTACATCCCTCTCTTGGAACTGGGTGTTTACTAGTGAACATGAACATTTAATCCATAAAGGGGAACTAATGAGATATTTGAAAATGGAACACATGCATCAGTAAATTTAGAGAGACTTTGCCCGGATTAATGACATGCCAGAGTATTATCAATGAACAGGAAAAATATTTCTTGAGGATGTTTACTTAACAAAAAAAGAATTTTTGCTCTTTTTTTCCTCAAGTTGTTATATTTTGGTTTTATCCTACCCCTTAAAGATTTTGATTCTCAGAATTTTTGTCTTCAGAATTATTCTTATTCTTCTTATATTGTAACCAATGCTGAGGGAGTTCTCTTAAAAGGACCTTATGAAAAAGGAGCATTGCCACCAGTGATGATAATGTTAACAACAAGAATGATGGCCATAACTACTATTTACTGAAAATTTACTGTGTATGCAGAGAGTTTCAAACCTATTTTAATTTAATGCTCTTAACAGGTAGGAATAACCAGGAGGTATTTTCTCTTAATAGCCAATGATGATTATAATTATGTAGCTATAACTGTATCTGAATATCCACGTACATATTCTTTCTCATTTCCTTTTAACTTCTCATTACTTCTATATACTGCCCCAAAAGACTGACTTTTTTATCAGTCAGAACATTAACTTCTAGAATTCCATTAAGGAGGTGAACCGTGGTTGCAAAATCCTTTCTATACTGCAAAGTCATTTTCAGGCTTGGTAATATACGTTTAATCATGTAAAGAAAGAAAGGGTAAGTTATTTAGAAAGTCGTAATATTCTTTTCCATTGTTATAAAACAGGAAGGGGAAGAACAAGGCATTCGGGATTGTCCGTAATTAGAGTCACGGTACAGTATTGTTTTTTAAAGTGTAGATCATGATCTAGTTCTTTACTACTCAAGGTGTGGGCTGAAAACCTAGGACATCTGTATCACCCCCAACTTCTCAGAAATGAAAAGCCCCAGCCCTACCCCATTTGGGCAAAATGTCCAAGTGATTTGCATGGCCATTAAAATTTGAGAGCAATGACCTAGATTTTTTTCTCTTGTAGGTTGAGAAAGCCTGGAGTTAAGAATAAAGCAGTGCTTCTCTCCTAGCCTCAGCAATGAGACAACAAAAAGAAATAAAAGACATCCAAATGGGCAAAAAAGATGTTAAACTTCCACTCTTTACAGATGACATGATATTCTATGTAGAAAACCTAAAAGACTCCACCAAAAAATAGCTACAAGTGATACAGGAATTCTGTAAAGTCACAGGATATAAAGTCAGTGCACAAAAGTCATTTGCATTTCTATACACTAACAATGATGAAGAAGAAAGAGAAATCAAGGAATTGACCCCATTTACAATTGTACCAAAACCCATAATATACCTAGGAATAAACCTAAACAAAGGGATAAAGGATCTGCACTCTGAAAGCTCTAGAACACATACAAAATAAATTGAGGAAGACACAAAGAAATGGAAAAACATTCCATGCTTATGGATTGGAAGAACAAATATTGTGGAAATGTCTATGCTACCCAACACAATCTACACATTCAATGCAATCCCTATCAATATACCAACAACATTTTTCATAGAGCTGGAACAAACAATCCTAAAGTTTGAATGGAACCAGAAAAGACCCTGAATAGCCAAAGGAATGTTGAAAAAGAAAACGAAAGCTGGAGACATCACAATTCTGGACTTCAAGCTCTATTACAAAGCTGTAACCATCAAGACAGTATGGTACTGGCGCAAAACAGACACAGAGACCAATGGAACAAAATAGAGAAGCCAGAAATGGACCCTCAACTCTACGGTCAATTAATCTTTAACAAAGCAGGAAAGAATGTCCAATGGAAAAAAGACAGTCTCTTCAACAAATGGCGCTGGGAAAATTGGACAGCCATAAGCAGAAGGATGAAACTGGACCACTTTCTTACCCCATACACAAAACAGACTCCAAATGGATTTAAGAGGGGCACCTGTGTGGCTCCGTCAGTTAAGTGTCTGCCTTTGGCTCAGGTCATGATCCCAGGGTCCTGGGATTGAGCCCCACATCCAGCTCCCTGCTCAGCAGGGGAGTCTGCCTATTTGCCCTTCCCATCACTTATGCTCACTCTCTCACTCTCTCATTCGATCTTTCCCTCAAAGAAATAAAAAATCTTAAATAAAAGTGGATGAAAGACCTAAATGCGGGACAGGGATCCATCAAAATCCTAGAAGAGAAAACGGGCAGCAACCCCTTTGCAACCTCAGTCGCAGCAACCTCTTGCTAGATATACGTATCTCCAAAGGCAAGGGAGACAAAGACAAAAATGAACTACTGGGACTTCATCAGGAAAAAAGCTTTTGCACAGCCAAGGAAACAGGTGATAAAACTAAAAGGCAACCTACATAATAGGAGAAGATATGCGCAAATGTCTTACCAGATAAAGGGCTAGTATCCAAGATCTATAAAGAATTACTAAACTAAACCACTTTCTTAACCCATATACAAAACAGACTCCAAATGGATTTAAGAGGGGCACCTGGGTGGCTCAGTTGGTTAAGCATCTGCCTTCGACTCAGGTCATGATCCCAGAGTCCTGGGATCCAGCCCTCCATCAGGCTCCTTGCTCAGTGGAGAGTGTGTTTCTCCCTCTCTCTCTCTCTCTCTCTGCCCCTCCCCCTGCCCATGCTCACTCTCTGTCTGTGAAGTAAATAAATAAAATCTTAAAGAAAAAAAAAAAAAGAAAAGAAAAGAATCACCAAACTCAACACCCAAGAAACAACAAATCCAGTCAAGAAATGGGCAGAAGACATGAACAGACATTTCTGCAAAGAGGACATACGAATGGCCAAAAGACACATGAAAACATGCTCAACATCACTCAACTTCAGGGAAATACAAATCGAAACCGTGAGAATGGCTAAAATGAACGACTCAGGAAAGGACAGATGTTGGCAAGGTTCTCCCAAAGGAGAACCCTCTTACACCACTGGTGGGAATGCAAACTGGTGTAGTCAATCAGGAAAACAGTATGGAGGCTCCTCAAAAACTTAAAAATAGAGCTACCCTACTCCGACCTACAACTGCACTACTAGGTATTTATACAAAGGATACAAACAGAGTTATTGGAAGGGGCACATGCACCCCAGTGTTTATAGTAGCAATGTCTGTAATAGCCAAAGTATGGAAAGAGCCAGATGTCCATCAACAGATAAATGGATAAAGAAGTGGTAAGTGTGTGTGTGTGTGTATAATATATAAAATATATATTCCATATATATACATATATACGGAATATTACTCATCCATCAAAAAAGAATGAAATCTTACCATTTGCAATGATATGGATGGAACTTAGGGTATTATGCTAAGCGAAATAGTCAATCAGGGAAAGCCAATTTTCACTCATACGTGGAATTTAAGAAATAAAACAGATAAACATAGGGGAAGAGAAAGAAAAATAAAATGAAATGATGAAATCAGAGGTGGAGAAAAACCATAAGAGACCCTTAACTATAGGAAACACACTGAGGGTCACTGGAGGGGAGCTGGGTGGGGGGATGGGGTAACTGGGTGATGGGCATGAAGGCGGGCACTTGATGGAATGAGCACTGGGTGTTACATGCAACTGATGAATCACTAAATTCTGCCTCTGAAACTAATAATACGCTACATGTTCATTAAACTGAATTTAAATTTTTTTTAAAAAGGCAGGGCTTCTCAACCTTAGCTGTCTATTAGACACTAGGGTGAAATATGACCTACAAAGTCAGAATCTCCAGAAATCGACTCTAAGCGTCTGTATTTTTATTTTTATTTTTATTTTTATTTTTTTTAAAGATTTTATTTATTTGACAGAGAGATCACAAGCAGGCAGAGAGGCAGGCAGAGAGGCAGGCAGATAGAAGGGGAAGCAGGCTCCCCGCTGAGCAGAGAGCCTGATGCGAGGCTCGATCCCAGGACCCTGAGATCATGACCTGAGCCGAAGGCAGCGGCTTAACCCACTGAGCCACCCAGGCGCCCCAAAGCGTCTGTATTTTTAAAGAAAATTGGACACAGGCGGTTGTGAAGTAAAGTTAGTGTTGAAAACCACAAGTCAAAGTTTTTGTTTTTTATTTATTTTTTTGGTAAAAGATTTCATTTATTTATTTGACAGAGTCACAAGTAGGCAGAGAGGCAGGCGGGGGGGAGGGGGGGGAAGCAGGCTCCCTGCTGAGCAGAGAGCCCGATGTGGGACTCGATCCCAGGACTCTGGGATCCTGACCACAGGTCACAGTTTAAAGAATCTTCTTTCCACCCAGTTAAGAACGAACTACACACACACACCCCCTCCCAAACATTCCTCAGTCTATTTGTCAACTCAGAAGTATAGGAAAGTTACATTTTAAAAAGCAACACAACAAACTCTGAATGGATTCAGGGAAAGAAACTACTCCATTCACTCCAAGAGACTCTGAAGTCTTTTGGGGGAGAAAAAAACTTGCTCATTTTACTAAACTTAGAAATGTTCATATACATGAACTCTATATATATATATTTTTTTTTTCATTTCTAAATGTTGACTTCTTTATCAATGTTCAGATTCTACCTCAAAAGATCCTTAATTCAAATACATTCTGGAACACAACAGTGCCTCTCAATTCAAAAACCAGAAAGCAAAAGAGAACAGCCGTTTAGGAAAATACCATGGAATTTTGAGAACTGAACTATCTTTCATACTTGTTTCATACTTGTTTATATCTATAGCCTGAAGCATGGGGATTGCACCGAATGTTTGCAGGTAAGCCCGCGGACTGAAAACATGCCTGTAGATTGGTAAGAGTCCTAATCCTCACTGAAAAACCACCGTCATGCCACACATCCGCCACTGATCTCTCAGACTGTAAACCCGTTTATTTTGGTTGTAGAAGGTTTGGATTTAAATCCGTGATGCTGTGGAAACAAGGCACCACACCACCTTCGTAAGAACACGCTGAATGCGCTCGAAGTGTGGTGGAGTGAACATTCCGTGTTCTGTAACACAGGGAAGAGAAGGCAGTTTAAAGCACTCTGGATTTGGGAGCACCTGGGTGGCTCAGTCGGCTGAGCGTCCGACTCTTGATTTGGCTCAGGTTATGACCTCAAAGTCATGAGATTGAGGCCCACAGCAGGGGAGGAATCTACTTGGGATTCTCTCTTTCCCTCTCCCTCTTTTTTTCCCCAAACCACAGTAAATAAATAAATAAAATAAAAAATAAATAAAATTTTAAAAAATTTAAAAACTTTAGGGCTCTGAATTAGCATCTGTTTTCGGATCTTCCTTCTTAATAAAAAGCCGATCCCTGAATAGGACTTAAGGAAATACCTCTCCAGTATAACTCTTTACCCATTCTTGATCCTTTCCTCATCAATTTGTGTACGCTCCGTTAGAAATCTGGTATTATTTCTCTTCTTAACTGTTTATCCCATCAAAGGCTGCTTTCAGAAATGAACCAGACAGCATTCATTCACACGTTATCAAAACACCTTAGCTCACCTGTTCCAAAATTATTTTTATTGTTAGTCATAATTAAAATAATAGATAACTTTACTCCATGCTTACTAGGTCCCAGGCACCATCTCTAAACATACGTACTCATAAAATCTGTTCAGGTGGGTAACACAATGATTCCTGCATCATCCCTATGATGATGTCTTCAAGAAGACACTGAAGACCAAAAAGGTTAAGGAAATGGTTCATGGTGGCTCGGGCATCAAGTGGCCTAGCTAGGATTCAAATACAGAGAGCCAGCTCAAGGATCTTCATATTGGATCCCAATCCTGTTTTTTTTTTTTTTTTTTTTTTTGAGAGAGAGAGCGAGTGAGCTGTGGGGTAGGGAGAGGCAGGGGGAGAGGGAGAGAGAGAATCTAGAGAAGACTCCATGGGCCAGCAGGGAGGCCACTGTGGGGCTGGATCTCACAACCCTGAGATCATGACCTGAGCCAAAAATCAAGAGTTGGGCGCTTAACCAACTGAGCCACTCAGGTGCCCCCAATCCTGTTAGTCTCTTGCTACCTCTCATTTCTTCAATGTTAAAGAACTCCACACCATACATCAGTGTGTGTCTGATCCATGCTGTCACTATGGGAGGGGGGCGGGGGGGGCAGGTAGATTCTTTCTCACCATCCTTCATTTGTAAATTACATTCATCACATTTCCTAAGTCACTTTTCATTTTCAATCTTGGACTCCCCCTCATTATCACCTTCAGAAGAGAGTCCCGGTTTTAAAGAAAGAAAAAAAAAAAAAGGAAGCCCCGTGTATATCATTTTTTACCAGAGCTTTCAAAAAAAGGTAAACTTAAATTGTCCCTTCCCATAGTCACAGATCTAGCCACTTCTTGAGTTTGCATTTAATGTGGAAAGCCTCCTGCATGCCACTTTTGATAACAAATAACCCCAGATACTCTTCAATGCCATTTCTTCAATTATATTTTCTTTACTGCTCAAACAAGATAAATGGGGGGAATCCAAACAATTTTTCATAGGTCAGAGATCCAGTGCACCTGCTGCAGCTGGAGTTTGGTTAACAATACAGCAATAGCTCTTCTAAAATTATAACCTAGACATTTTTTTCTCTCCTCGGGCTTTTTGTGCATTTGCCTTTCACAGCACTGAGTCTCCTTTTACAAAAAAATAATTAACAGAAGAAATCACTCAATGTTTCAGTTAGAAAACAATGAGGTGCCGTTGTTAAAAAGGGAAGCAATTGATTTATAGGTCCCGGGGATGAGTGATTTCCTTATGTAAATTGCTAACCATCCATGTGCGTGCGTGTATGTGAGTGTGTGTGTGTCCCTTTAAAGAAAGATGTATCGTATTTCTACTCTTCACTAATAATTTTAATAGTTCCTGATTGAAAAGTCCATCTATAAAGTTGAGCATATGGTGCTCTTACAGAGTTTGGGTTACGTGGTTTGAAAATAAGGAGAGCTGACTTTATGGTTCTTCTTCACCCCAGAAATGTTTACTAAAGAAAGAGAAACTGGGGGAAAGAAGTTAAAAAAAAAAAAATCAAATGAGGCATGAAGTTTGACATTTCAAATAGAGAATAACCTCCTATATTATTCTGAGTAATACAATAATTGTTCCATGCCACGAGACACGCCTGCGAACTGAATTGACAAATAATTACACAGAACACTGGATCCTAGTCAAAAGTGAAAGGGAAGGCAGTCTACCACCACCAGATACAGAACCATCACCTGCGTAGGGTTAGACGTGTCGGAAATGACTGTGAACCAGGAAACGTTCAGCTACAAAGCAATTCCCCTTTTTGTTGGCTAAATAATCTGCACAGCTCTGAAGAGGGTGCCTCTACGGCCGTCTTTGTTGAGAAGAGGAAGGCAGAAGGATGTGGACACAAAGCCACGCGAGTGTGACCTTCTCTAACAGAGTAACCATCCCATTGAAAAATTGGTGGCATGCAGGTTTCAGCTAGTGCAAGAATCTTAACGAGGACCTACAAGAGTCTGTGTGCAGAATGACAGCCTGAACAAATCAAAAGAAATTCACCACTGGGAAGGATCAATACCTTATCACTTGCGTCAGTTTGAAGTGGACTAGACAGAGAACTAGAGACTCAACTGTAAGGAACAATTCCCAGCCTGGTGGAGAGGGAAGGGGTGGGGGACGTCGAAGAGACCCTTCCTATCTGAATCTCTATGACTTCACAGTACTAGCCACACCAAGGGAATTTCACTAAGGAAGCAGTGTGCTTCAAGCAATGGCTTCTTGCCAAAGCTCCTTTGACTTCACCTTGGTATTCCCAGAATACCACTTGGGCTACACTTTCAACAGGTGGCTTGGAGGCTCAAGATTATTCTCACCACCTCCACTGCAATGCCTGTTCCCCAAAGCTCCAATGTCATTTACCACCCTTTCATGCCAATTCCGAAGCGAAGTCCCATGCCTTCCAGCATCCCGGACATTCCCATGCTGCTGTCAGACGGCTGTAAACTCACAGCTCCCAAAATGTAAACCTTTACCTCTATCGATCTCCAGGGCTACACGTAACGGTAGGTAGATAAACCTTCTTTTTTGGGGGGTGGGGGGAGGGAGGGCAAAAATCTCCACTCAGCCTGTCAAACTGAACACTGAGAATAAAATAAACGTAACTTCCGCCAGCTAATTAATTAGCACAATCCCTAAATGTGGGTCAACTGCTCACCTCTGTCTTCTCTTCCACCCCAGTTTGGGTTTGTGCAAGGGCCACCATCTGTAACTTTGATTAAGAGTCTGGCATTATTATTAGCTGCCAAAAGTGTTGAGGGCAACAAAGCCGACACATTTGGAAGCAAAGTTCCACCAAATAAACAGACATTAACAACAGAAGGCACGTTTAGAGGGTTGACTCGTTGGTGTGGACTTGAAAGATAGAGACTCCTTCCAACTTAAATGGGGAAGAAGGAGAGGGACATAAGGCAAGGCGAGACGGAACATACATATACGCTCGCACCCACGTTTATAGCGCATTCTTGTGGCAAATCAAGTCTTCCCTGAGCCTCTATGTGCACAACCTATCTAAATACCCTGAGAGACAGAGTTAATCCTCAAATACACTAATAATTTTCTAAGACCGTCTTATTCTAAAAGTTGGGGTTTTTTTGTTTTTTGTTTTTTTTTAACTACTGTCATAGGCACATTGTTGCACAATGAACTTGGCTTTATTTAAAATGTAAGGACATTTCAACTACCAAACAAGGTGGAACACCAGAAACTCTGCTTTATTTTTTTTTTTTTTTTAAAGATTTTATTTATTTATTTGACAGAGAGAAATCACAAGTAGATGGAGAGGCAGGCAGAGAGAGAGAGAGGGAAGCAGGCTCCCTGCTGAGCAGAGAGCCCGATGCGGGCCTCGATCCCAGGACCCTGAGATCATGACCTGAGCCGAAGGCAGCGGCTTAACCCACTGAGCCACCCAGGCGCCCCAGAAACTCTGCTTTAGTCTATAATTTATTTTGAATCCCACCCGTTCAGCCTCACTTGTTACCATTTCTTCCAAAGCTCAACCACAAACCACACGCATTCACGCCGCCACGCTTCTGCCTGCACTATGTCCCCTAGCTCAGCGGCTTCTTACCTACTTTACTTATCCTTCAAGCCCAGAGGGAAAGAGCTTTCCTCCTGGAAATCTCTCAGCTGACATCAGTCAGGTTTTCCCCTATGAACTCAAAGGAAGGGGTATATAATTATCTAACTTTAATAGTGCTTCTCAACTTGCCTTGCAATGTTCATTCCCTCCGTGTGACTCTGGGCTCCTCAAGGGCATGATCTATTTACTGTAATATGCATACGGATATTCCTAACACTTAACTAGGATTCTTATGTGAAACACTTGTTTGTGACTGCAGGAAATGACACAGATCGGTGAAAACAAGCCAGGCCCTGAATTAAACAGTGGGTGCCAGCCAGGGCTCTGTTTTTACCAGTGGTGAGCTGCTGGATGAACTGTTCAATATCATTGTGACAAAGTTGCCTTATCCGCAAAACCTGGAAGGGAAATTGCCCGACGGCTGAATTGCTTAAATCAGATCACTGATACGAAAGTGTTCCTTCCGTTGGAATGGGTTGTCAGATCACCACTCAGAATGCAGGTTCTCCTCCTTCTGAGCGGGGAGTGTTTTAAGCCAGGTTCCAACTAACGCCTAACGGGGACAGCCTTCTGGCACAGAATACCTGGGACTCTCCATGGAAAGTCGATGAGAAAAGTATTAACAAAATGACACTCATATCTATGAGTGGGAGAAGTGATGATGATCAGGGATATAAACGGGAGGCACACATTTTCACAGGAGCACCAAAGCCACGCTCCCAGTCCCGGAGCACAGAGCACCTCCCCAGCATGCTGAGCTCCAGGAAGCAGCAATGGTAAACGGGCAGGTGTGGCTGTCCTCCTTGAGATGTGAACGCAGGCACAGTCACTGTAAATCTCCAAAGCAAAAATCTCCTTTGCAATTCCTATTCATCTGCTGCAATTTATCACCAATGAAATATTAAAGCTTAGCCTCAAGACAATACAAAAAGATAAAGTACTTTAGCCAGTAAACTCTAAGGTGAATAAGAAAACGGTATTTTTTAAAATAAATAAAATATCTGTAAACTCCCAAATCAGCCAAAGGGAGCATTACTTTTTTTTTTTTTTTTTTAAAGTCAAAAAAATAAGAATGAGCATCTCTGTTCACAGTGATGTAAGCTAAGGACTCCAAACAGGTTCAGTTTTCTCTTAGAAAAAGAGACTTGAGGCAATTCTAAAAATCTCTCCAGTGTTCTTTTCCTCTTCTGTTTAAGGACATCACAGCCACGTAAAGGAGGATAAGAAATACAGTTGTCTGGCCCGAGTTTCATATCAAATAATGTCATCAACTGCTGTAGGGGAAAACACAGACCCCCACACTCCCGGCTTCTGGATGCCTTTCAATTCACCTTGACAGATTTTATCTTCGTCTGGGCAGGACTCTGAAGAACTCCTCAAGGTTACTGGAGATCCCTTTATGGTGGGTCTACCGGGTCAAGGTTTTCAGGCGCTTGTTACCGAAAAATGTATTTGCACGGAAATAATCCATAATTACAAAGTTACTTTACAATCCCAAAAGGCAGGCGAATGCTTTCAAAACACCGCAACACTCACTTCTGATGTCCCTTCCACCCTTCAAACAGGTGATCTTGGCAGTGTTGCTGTCCTCACATCCACTCACCTTTGAAGTTAATGAAGACTTCATATGAAATGCAAACTCTGGCACAGAACCAAAGCAGCAGAAATCTATGACAAGAACGCACGAAGAGGAGACGAAGCCGGGGCTCTGTGAAATCAAACCCAGGCAAGTGTGCAAAGTGCAGGGTGACTATATGCTTTGTGATAAGGCTTTCTGCTAGAATCAAAGGAGCAAAACTTCAATATTTCATGTTACCAGTGTGGCTTGGCAGGGCTAAAAATTTAATAAGTGCTATCTAAACTAATGGCAGTGCTTCCGACTGGGGGGAAAAAAAAGCTGCATGAGATTAAGCATTCTAATGACTACTTAATGAAACTTAAAAGAATATAGATCATCTTTTCTTGAATTAAATTACTCACTCTAAATAATAACAGTTAAGAAACATAATAACGGCCATAGCGGAGTGCTGCATGGGAGCCGGGAGCAGAGCTGGCGATTAGTGTAGGATCTCACCAAAGCTGACACCCTGTGTGGGGGCAGGGGTACGTGTGGCGGAAGGGGCGTGGGGGGGGGGATGCTACAGCTAGAAGGGATCTGTTAACAGAGCCTTAGTTGGCCCAGCTCCTCTCCAGTGTGAATGTCTATGGTTATAAATCACCCAGGATTCAGGGCCCTGGAATAGGTAGCGGTAGAAAGAACAAGATAAATTATTTGGACTCTACAGGCAAAATTTAAGTATCGTTTGCTCAGTAAAAGTTTTCATGATCACCCCAGTCAACCCATAGAGATCTCATTCAGATTCCTAGGAGTTCCCCCTTCCATTCCTCAGGAACATTGAGGAAGCTGATTTTCCATGCTGATTATCATATTAATTTGACTACCTTATATATTTAACTAGATCAATAATTCTTCCTGGTAGAATTTCCCCCCCCCCTCTCTCTCATACACACACACACACACGCATGCATGCACACACATAGAGCTTTCTATTCACAGGGGCTGACACAATACCCGTTCTACTGATTACCCAGTGAATATCTTGGGGGAGATTATAAGGCTAATGGCTAGAGCAAGGATCCCCGAGAACATGATGTTAGACCAACATCAGGGCTTCGTTTTCAGGGCTTCTTTATTTCTCTTGAGAGCAGATCTAAAACCTGCTATAGGTTTAACATAAGAACTATGAGTCAAACACATACATTTTATCAGTTCCCACACAATATACCCAGAGTGACATATTGCTATAATTAGCAGTGTATGTCATTCCTAATTGTGTAAGATCCCAAATCTTCCTTCTTTGTCGAATTTGCAATTTTAAAGTTTGCTTCCTCTGCTTTATGAGATCAAGTTCAAAGAAGCCTTCCTTTCCACTTCCTAATCCGGAAGGCAGATCCTTAAAAACATGAGATTATAATTTTAAAAATATAATCAACATTCAAGGAAATCACACCCCAAAACTCCTTACATTGTATTCCTCACAAAAAGATTTCAACTTCCCCCTAAAAAAAAATCATGCCCTTAGATGCAACACCATTCTTTCCAGGGCCCATACTATAATAGATTCAAATATATTCATACACATTTGTGTTTGTGTATGTGTGTATATTAAATGTATACAAGTATATAATACAAATATATAAAAATGGCAACCTTACTTGTCAAAGTGTACACTGTTCAGGCTATGAGACAAGGAAAAGATATGCTTAAGGAAGCACCAATATTCCCTTTGTCTCTCCTCACAGAAGCCTTTGTGTCACTACAAGGTGCCTTTGTGTAACTACAATTAAGTCACTGGTTTTTCTGACTCAGGGTCCCAAACAGAAACACTAAGGTAGCAGAGAGTCGCTCAGATAAAAACCAACGGAGAGGAAAGGTAGATCCACAGCTATGCATTTGGTACGTGGAACTGGCCGTGGGATTTTAGAGCAGAATACCCCAGAAAGTCAGAAAAACCCACTGCAATCACTCCTGGGACTGTTCTGGGAAAGAGTCATTGTGGACAGAAGCGCCACATCCAAAGAAGACAAAGATAATGGAGGAAGGGAACAGGTAAGACCAGATCTGGAGATGGGAGAATCCTCCAGTCCTAGTAACTGACAGGGGTCAAGAGACAGGGCAGAGATGTCAAGGGCTTCAACTTGGAAGATGGAGGAGTTGGGTGTGATGCCATTTGTAGAGAGGGACAAGAAGAAGGTGGACCGTTGGTGGGAAATGAGCGAAAATGTAAGAAAACAATGTGGACGCTGTCAGAGCAAATGGGAAGAACCCCGGAGAGGGAGAGCTCGGGCACCCTCGCTGAGCAGCAGTGACCTTGGCAGGACACGTAAATCACCCTAGGCTTCAGTTATCTCCTGTCAAATGAGCAGGCTGAATTAGATGACTTTTATTCTTCCCTCAGCTCAGGAGACTACAACTCTAGTGTTATCGCTCCTATTTCCCCAATCAGCAATATAGGAAATCAAAAGAAACATCTATTCTCCTTGACATGGGCAGTAGCTATAAAAGAGAGAGAAAGAGAGAGAGAGAGACACCAGAGAATTTCCTGCTAACCTTCTTTCTGGGGCTCTCTCGATAATCAAGGACAGCTGCGGGGGCACCTCCACGTCTGTGCGACCTGACATTAACAGGGACATGGCCTCCTGCTTTTTTAATGGAATGAGAGGAGCACCATGAGAAGGCAACGGGCCTGGAGTGGTAGGATTCCTAGCCCATCACCACAATTGCAGGGCCCCCTGTTCCATTCCTCGTCCTTCCTTCCATGGTGCCCTGTCACACCACAGAACTTCCACAACCCAGGTGTTTTGACAGAAATACCCAGATTGGGGAACCTGGGATGGTTCAGTCTGTTAAGTGTCCAACTCTCACTGTTGGCTCCCGTCGGGATCTCAGGGCCCTGCGATTGAGCCCTGCCTGGGGCTCTCTGCACTCCGCGGGGAGTCTGCTTGAGATTTTCTCCCTCTCCGTCAATCCCTCCTGTCCCCCTATAAAAGTAAAAGCCTTAAAAGAAAGAGGAAGAAGAAATCCTCTGAACTATCTGGTTCAGCTCTGTCTACGGCTTTCATGAGCCAGTGAAGCTGACTGAGCTCAAAAACGAAGACAGGGAGGCTTGAGCACCTTGTGCTGAGGGACCAAAGTGCTTTCCAGCAGGGGTGAGAACCAGAAACCAGGCCAGGCAGATGCAGCCAAAAACATGGGAGCTGCGCACTGTGGTTGAGGGAGGATGCCTAACCCTGTTAGCAGGAGACACCTGAACACGCCGACTCGGCGGGTAGGGTGAGGTTTTGTCTATGGGCCAAACCGGAGGAGGCAAAACCTCTTGACACCACCTTGACTTATAGTTGGGTAGCAGGAGCATGAGTCAGAGTCAAACAGGAGGGCCAGGCCACACTCTGGGACACAGGGATTGTCGGGCAGGAGAACCCAGGACAAAGGGCACACCCAGGACCCTGGGACAGGAGCTTCTGCTTCACATGTGATCTGACACATCCTTTTCAGTCAGACATGGAACGGAAGGCTTGCCTGACCCTTCAAAACCGGGCAGGGTTCCTCCATCCTTTTTGCTCTGCCTGAAACCCAAGAAGGAGGCTGGAGCCTCCAGGGAAATGCTACAGGAGCACAGGAGGGTAGAAGCCACGTGAAAAGTGAGTCCAAGGTACAAATTTCCTCCATGGGCAGAAAATGGTGCTCATACGGGTTTTCCTATCTGTCAAAAGATGTTCTTAAGGTCCCCATGTTTATGCCCTCAGAGGAAGGGCTGTCCTACCGCACTGCAGGCAAGGAGATAAGGGCGTCAGAGTTAGGAAGCCTGCATGTTTATCCTCACAGGGGAATTTTAAAGAACACTAAAGATATGAGGGTACCAACGGACAGGAGATGAGTAATGAGACAGTAGTAGCTACAAATGATTCGTAATCACCTCATCACCGGACAGCCAATGTCATACAAGCGGTTCTAGGGAGGGTAACACAGGGGCAGCAAGCGCCCTGGATGCCAACGAAATGTCTGTAATATGGTAGGAGGCCAGAGCTGGAATCTCATCAAAAGGAAAGCAGAAATAAAGTATATACAATCGAAATGCACAACTCCTCTCAGAACTGGAAGCCCAAAGCAAACGGCCAGACTCGGAAGAAGAGCATATTAAAAAAAAAAAAAAAAGAAAAAAGAAAAAAAAATGGAGATGTGACCCTTTTGCTAAATCCTTCAGAAAAGTGACCCATGGTGTCCCAGGGACCCAGCAGTATCCACCAATATGAATGTCTTCCCCACGGCTCTCCTGGAGACTCCTCCAAGTCACGTCACCACCTTTCTGTGTAAACACAGAGACACTAGAGGGAAAAGGGCAGACAAATCAAAGGAATTCAAGCCGTCCCTGCACTCCTCTAGAGGTTTACTAATATATTCCTGGGCTGCACAGCAGGCAGCTGGGGTCAGCAGACAAGGAGGTGACATGGGGAGCTTTCCCACTGTGCGGCACTTACAGAAGCACTCCGCTTTAATCACCCCGAACCCAAAGCCTGCAAAGCCGTGCTGCTCACTCTCTCTGCCCTTGTGCTCCCACTGGGCTCTGCAGGAGGCTGCGCACCATGGGAGCCGGGTTCAGTGGCTCCTGGAAGATTTAAAATGCAGATAAAAGACCTATGTTCCACATTACAGGACGGTAGTCCTCCCGCACCTGAGCCAGGGTAAGGGTCTACCAGAAAGCGTTGCCCTGGGACAAAGGCGAGAGGGCTACGGGGCCCCAGCTCAGGTCGGACATCCAAAGGCAGTTCTGTCACCAGGGTCTGCGATGATCCATGTGGCCAAACAAGTATTTGCTGAGCAACAAAGCACTCTGCAGTTGATCATCTGGGAACTGGAGAAGATGATTCCAACATAAAAGAAATATGTAAGAAGTAAGGACTCACACATGGCGACCCAGGTTTACCAAAGGTAAGTAGAAAAGAGAGCAAGCATGATGAGATGGAGTAGTCAAGGACGTTTTTATGCGACGGTTAGGATTTTTGTAGGTACGTGCACTATGGTGGGCTGGGACGATGGCTCCTGGCTAGAGGAAAATCATGAGCTAAGAGAGGAAGGAAGACTAGCTGGGAACAGAGCAGAGACTTTGCATCAGAGAGCACACGGATAACTCAGAGGCAGGCAGAAGGCTCTGTGCATGGATCCCAGCATCATCTGGTACGAGGAGCCACTGAACGGTCTGGAGTTGGGACTGACTTCCAAGAAAACCCAAAGGAGTCACAGACTTGGAGGATATGCCTTGCCACTCTGTCTTTTTCTCAGTGGCATTCATCAGCAAAGCAGCTTCTGCTTTCCCACCTTCCCCTCCAAAGAGCCGTGCTCACTCACATACATATGACTTACTTAGCCCGGAGCCTCTTCCCAACCAAGCTGACCAGCCAGCATTCCGTGGCTTGTACTGACTCGGCCACCGAGCCCTGTATCTGTTCTGTCTCACAAAGGACATCACGTAAGCCAACATCATTTTCTTTATCAAATATTTTACTGTGCAGAAATTCCTTCCGGCCTCTTGTCCAAAGTTATGATAAGAAAAGCCTTTTAAGCAAAGGCCTTCGGGGAGAGACTTAAAATCCCAGTTGGCTTGTCTTTGCTTCCATCACTGGTGCTTCCGTGCTGGCTAGTGCGAGGGAAGGTACAGGATACACAGAACGCTTGTTGATGATCCGCTGACCGCTAAGTGTGAGTGCTCATTTCTGGACCATCCATTGCATTCCACCAATATGTTTCTCTCTCCTAAACTGCCCTGGATAGGTCTTTGCATTAGTCACCAAGGAAATACAAATCAGAACCACAGTGAGCTGCTGCTTCCACCCACCAGGATGGTCAGAATCAAAAGGACACACGAGGGCACCTGGGTGGCTCAGTGGGTTAAGCCGCTGCCTTCGGCTCAGGTCATGATCTCAGGGTCCTGGAATCGAGTCCCGTGTCAGGCTCTCTGCTCAGCAGGGAGCCTGCTTCCTCCTCTCTCTCTCTCTGCCTGCCTCTATGCCTACTTGTGATCTCTTTCTGTCAAATAAATAAATAAAATCTTTAAAAAAAAAAAAAAAGGACACACGATGTAAGTGCTGATGAGCAACGCCAAACCGAAGGGGTTCCCCCAAGAAGAAAATACTCAGTGTGCTCTGCTTACGCTTCAGCTCCACTAAGGTGCATTTAATCTATTTCTGACACATCAGTTTTTTTGTTTTTTTATTTTTATAAGATTTTGTTTATTTGACAGAGAGAGATCACAAGTAGACAGAGAGGCAGGCAGAGAGAGAGAGAGGGAAGCAGGCTCCCTGCTGAGCAGAGAGCCTGACGTGGGACTTGATCCCAAGACCCTGAGATCATGACCTGAGCCGAAGGCAGGGGGTTAACCCACTGAGCCACCCAGGCGTCCCTGAAACATCAGTTTTATTAAAAGATAGAAAGTGGTAAGGTTTTCTGCGAATAATAAAATACACAATATAAGAACTTCTTTGGCACAATGAGATACAGACTGCAGTTGGCAGAAACCCACTTCTAAGATTGTCTCACATTTCTTCGGAGATTCAGGAGGTACAAAAGCACAAAGAATGTTTTTACCTGGAATCTCCTTTTTTTCTTTTTTATGACTTATTTATTTTCTTTTTGGAGAGAGAGAAAGAGAGAGAGAGCTCGCACAAGTGAAGGGAGGGGCACAGGGTGAGGGAGACAATCTCAAGCAAATGCCTTCTTGAGTAAGGAGTCAGACGTGGGGCTTGATCCCAGGACCCTGAGATCACAACCTGAGCCAAAACCAAGTCAGAGGCTTTACCAACTGCACCACCCAGGTCCCCCTACCTGGAATTTTCATATTGAAAGAATCTAAAAATGATCATTTGGGAGTCCAAATACCACCCTGGGTTCCTATTCTGAAGGGATTAAAAATATAATTCCTCTTTTCAAAAAAGCAATTGAACTAATGGGACAAATTTAGTTGCCGAGCAAATCTTCTATAGCTTCAGGAACTGCAGCCTCCATGAAACTCAACTGAAATCAATAGTTTGGATTAGAGAAGAAAATTCTCAACGACCTTTATTTATTCTGTTGCTCTAAAATGTTAGTGATTTCTAACAAATGGAATTCCCACGGTCAAAATTAAATATAGATTGTAAAGCTACCACCATTAATCTTATTTGTTACTCCTGTTATTGTATGAGGATTGGTTTGCCATCATTCGTGCGGTCTGAACTATAACTCACCGTTATGTTTTGTGTGCCTGTTGTCTTTTTTATTAGGTAAAAGCTCAACGGCAGCCGAGGGCTTCTTATAACCATCTCTAATTCCTACAGGTGGATTCCTACATGCACGTTTTCTTTCTCTTCTCTCTCTCCCCCAGTACCGGCAAGTAAGCCAATTCTCAAGGTATGAACTCTTGAGAAAGGCACACTTCAGTGATTCATACTAAATATCTTGATCCTTTAACAAAGTGTTGGCAACAGGCACTTTTTGCTTCAAATACTTTGTGGTTCTTCCGTGGACAGTTTTTAATAGAAAGCAAACTTAGTAAGACCTCTTTCTTCCTTCCTCTTTCACTGTGCGAGAGAGAACGTGAATCCACATGTAAGTAAAATTAGTTTTTCCAATCTAGATTGCAGTTCACATATCTTCCCCTATAAAACAAGCTCACTGCTTTCAACCATTTGTTATAATCTCTAATCATCTGCATATAATTCCTAGCTGACCTCCACCGTGATATTACCCATGATTAAAAAAACACCAGGCAAATAAATAATATAGAAAAGGTTGTAAAAAGAATATTTAGCTCCTTATAATAAAACAAATTTTCTCATTCTCAGAAGGTCCATTTATATACAAAAACTTGATCTGCTAAAGCTAATTAAAACAAGTCTTACCTCCTTCTTAAAGCAGACCTGTGAGCTTTTAGTTCACAAAGCATTCCACAGCAATAAAATATGCTCCAGTTTTTAAATCCCACAATCCAAACTTGCCACCAATTTCACTTTTCCCCACAAAGGGTAAGAATCGATGAAGATCCTTGAAAGTATGTTTGTGACCTCTGTTGGAAAGCAGAGGACAATGAAGTCTAACTGAAGTGAGTCTTATGTGTGTGTGTGTGTGCGCGTGTGTGTGTGTTTCCTGGAAGGGGAGTGGACAGTAACAAGCATTTGGGAGCCTGCTGAGGTTCCACGCGGACCACGGATACAAACGTGGGTGGAAGGGAGTGGGGTCGGAGGCAGGAGGCTGCTAATTTCTAATAGCGTCCTTTGGATCCAGTCTCTTTATGGACCCAACCTAGCTCTACCATACCCAGCCCATCCTTTATACACTAAAAGCTTTATGCATCCTCTAATCTGTATGTTACCTTTTGTCAGCCCTCAGAAGACTGTTTTCATAGAAGCTTCTCATTCTGACCAGAAAGGGGCAAACACTCTTTGAAAAAACATTCTCACTAGTATTTCTTTCCTCCAACTTCTTTTGGACCAAAAGTGCAACTTTCAACCCTTACCGTTACATCATCATCTTTGGACACCTGGCTGGGAACAGCAGACAAAGTCTATTTAAAACATATACATCCTGTCATCATTTAAGTGAATTACTTCCAGTACTAAACAGCAAAGGAACAGTTTATGGTGAAAGCAAAGTAAAAGTACAGCGGTAATTTCTCCAACTGAAACGCAACATCATCAATACACATTTAAGATGTATATAAAACTACCAGTATGTCACCCAAAAAACCCACGATTTCTCTGCAAAGTTCAGGGTATTTTTTGCAGCTAATCCGTTGTATAAAAAAAAATAGTCTTTTCAATGCACATCATTCACCCAATTGCTTATCCCTTCCCTGAAGACAAAATAGTTCCCAGCCCATCTTGGAAAATAAAACACAGCAAAGAAAGACCAGTTTGATCTCCGGAACCCTGGTGCTCAAATGAGATAAGGAAGCCTCCTGTACTGATGTATTCATCGACATATTTTTTCCCCCTATAATGATACCAAAAAGTGAAGACAAGTTTAGACTCATGAATTTTGAGTTAACTCTGGGGTTTACATGTTCACACAGTGTGTAACTGCAGATCGTTGATTCTGTCCTCTCCTCTCAATTCCCTATCCGCTTTCCAGGGTAAGCGAATCCTAAATGCACAGCTGATAAGTTCTCAAGACAGGGTAAATCCAAAAGAACAACATCATCTGCCTTATCAGGGGGCCCCTTGGCTGCATGAACTGTCGCTTTATTGCACCAGAGATAGTAATTAAACCTTCACCGGCTCACGCATATGTCCCAGTGCAAGGAGAACCGGCATGCGGCTTCCTATTATGTGACGCTTATTAACTAGAAAATAAAAGCTGTGTTAAAAAAAAAAAAAATGTGCCTGACAGAAGAGAAGGATAAATATGGCCATGCTTTATTGCTACATGTATTTTTTAAAGAAATGCCTAGTGTACCGTGGAGTAGGTAACATTTCCCAGTATGTTTGAAATCATTCAGGGTAGCACCATATGGTGCGGTAATGTCACTGAACAGTGGGGCACAAATAACTCACAATTCATTTCACTTTGTACTCTTATTTGTTTAAAAAGTAAAACTATTTGGAGAACCGCTGCCATTTGGGGGACTTCAGAATCGGGAAAGGCTGTGCATGAGCGAAGTTCTTCTTTTTTACATAGGAAGCCACTGTAGAAATACAAGAGGAAAGGCTAGCCTTCTGGAAACGGTACCTGCGTTAGCCAGTGTGTGAGATGGGAGTGGACCAGGCGGAGAAAATGCAGATGCTGTTTACCTGGCACGCGACATAAAGCGAATCATTGGCCCCGAACTTGAATTGTATTTTGGCGCTCACTGGGCTGGACAAAAAGAGGATGTGGTCAAGGGACGTAGGAATGGAATGGGTAGAACGAACATATTCAGACTGCCTGACCCGGCAGGAAACTGGGTGCCTATTCCTTTTCCTCCCAAATCTTCATCTTCACACATCAAACGATGGCTTTGTTAGACAAGCCAATGTGGTTCTTCTGCAAAAATATATTAACCCCTAAAAATATACAGGATCAATGCAGTTTCAAAGGGTCCAAAACGGTGAGAAGCCAAATCAAGAAACATATCTTCTCATGTCATTATTAAAGGTCAGCGTAAGCATGGGGGAAGTGGAAGGGATAACAGGACTAGGATCAGAGGCTCAGATCAAAGAGCCAAAGAGCAGGTGACATATGTCCCCATGACGCCTCCTAATCCACCCAGTCAGACAACTGTTCATTTTCATACTTGTTTGATCTGTTCACAAGAACCAAAGCCTATAGGTCCTTATGAAGAACCACCGAAGTGTCTTTAACGCTCAACATCTAAACATCTGAACTTCCTGATGGGACACTATGTCGAAATACTTACCGTAATACGTACTGAGACAGATAAAACTATAACCAAACCAAAAAAACCTCTAGAACTCAGAATTATAAAAGGATGTTCCGGGAGTGTCCGGAGATTCGAACTGCAAGAATTCTAACTGGGACCAACTTCTCTTTCCAGGATGAGGCTTGAGAAGTGCTGAAGTGCTGACAGCTCTCAATACCTAAGACACTATAAAGTGGTTCAAGTTCCATTTCCCAAACCAGGAAAGACAGACCTTCAATCAGCGGGGTTCCTTCTCATCCCAGGCATTTACTAGACAAAGGCGTGACATTGGGTCATCAGCTGCAATAAACCTTCCATACTTTTTTTTTAAAAAGGATAATGCCAATTGAACACACGCCAACACAGAGGACGTCATCAAGTGCAAGGGAGGGAAGTACTGAAATTAGTATTAGCCCGGACAGAGCACCACGATTTTTCATTTCTCTCTTCCACATTAATGGGTCCCAGGTGTTACAACATGACTAAGACGCAACAGTCCAACGGCAAAACAGCTGGAGGCTACATCAGAACACACCTTACCTACACCCTCCATTCCAATGGCTTGATACACTTCTTGAAAAAATAAAAAATGAATTTTGGATGAAATGTAACGGGTACATGATGAGGAATTAATTCAACAGAAATTTTCCTCAGGTTTCTTTAGATGTGACTGACGAGGCTGTTTCAGCACTTTCTTCATGCCTCCATTTATCCTGCCTCTCCCCATGAAGGGGGGGTACCGCTGATTATGCTGCACCCCACAATTTCTCCCGCTGATAGAAAACCATGCTGGTACCAGGCTCCGTACCAACGAATAGAATGGATTCAGGGGCCTCAGCATGGCTGTCACGTATGTTTCATTTTCACGATGAAAGTTACTTTTATTATTAGGTTCCATTTTTTTTCAGCTAACAGGAAATAAAGCAGAAGTTGACAGACTGTTAAAAATATATATATAACATTCTAAACAGCACAAATAAAAGTGAACCATAAAAATCTTGGGGAAATTACTGTTTTTTTCCCCCTCCAACGACAGTTTTAATTTTAAACATTTCAATATTCTTATGAAATCTTCTAGACACAATTACACTGAAAAGGCTTCATACATTTAAAAGAATATGACAGAACACTTAGTTAAATGTTATATTAAAGATTCATTGTAAATTAAATATTAAAGTATTCAGCAGATCCAAGTGTGGTTCAAATCCATCTGTTACTACAAACTATATTTTTTCTTTATCTTAGCATTGCCATATGCCATGGCAAAGCACCCAAGCTCTTTTTTTTTTTTTTTTAATTTTCCATTTGAAATCCTTTCCTAGAAATGAATAGCCATGGTTAATCCTTGGCATTTATTCTGCCCTATAGATTATCACAGAGTCATATTTTACTAGGTTCAAGTGAGAAAGACTATAGATAAAATTTAATTAGCAAAAGCCTATACGACCCCCTACCAACAGGTGTGCTAGCTTCTTAGACACTGTAGATAAAATGCTCATCACTAAATTGATCTCAAGATACAAGAAAAATAAAGAAAGGGAAACACACTTAGAATATTCCTAAGAGTGGAAAACAAGAATGTAGAAAGAAAAGAGATGCCAAATACAAAGCAAAAAAAAAAACCCAGAAAATGCAACCCAGGAAATAAGCAAGCACGCATCCATGGATGAACATAGCCATTTAAACAAACTCAGTCCTACTGGACCAAGCCAAGAGGGGGAAGCTGCCGAGACAGTAGATCTACCCACATGATAGAGATTAGAGCCTTCTCGGGCAGAGGCAAGAAAAATCTAAGCGAACACCTGCCCAACCACTCTTGATAAATATCCCCATTAGTGTTTTCCACCCGACCATAAAAGCACTATCTCTAAGTGCATGTATACTTGAATTCTATTCCAAAGGCCCTAAAACCTGACTATTGAAAGGAGTATAATTCCACCCATTAATTTAAATAAAATGATTTCAAATTACAGCTCCACTCATCAAGTTTTCTGCATCCCACTCAGCATTACTTGGATGCCGAGAATATAAAGATGGCTAGTATGTAAATCCCAAATTACACCTGATCCTTGACCCTTTAGAAGCTCACTCTTTAGGGACAGAGACAACAGGAGAGACAGGTCTTATCATGACCACCTGCTAATCACCAACATCGTTCTATAGAACATTAAGTCCTTACATTGCTAGATAAAGTGTGTTTAAGGTAGGATGAAGATATATTATCTTAAATATATCTATATTACATCATAAAACATTATACGACAATTTTATAGTGGCGTCTTACTGCAAGCTGCTATACCAAAATACCACAGATTCGGTGGCTTCAACAACTCAAATTTCTTTTCTCACAGATCTGGACACTGGTCCAAGATCAGGTCACCAGCAAGGTCAGATTCTGGAGAGAGCTCACTACCAGGCCTGCACAAGGCCACTTTCTCGTTGTTTCCGCACATGGCCTTTCCTCAGCGTGTGCCCTTAGATAGGGAGAGGAAGCTCTCTATTGTCTTTTCCTAGAAAGGCACTAATCCCAGCATAAGGGCCCCACTCTTATGACCTCATTTAACCCTCATTACCTCCCAAAGGTTCCATCTCCAAACACCATCACATTGAGGGTTAGGGTTTTAAAGATTTTTTTTTTTTAATTTATTTGACAGACAGAGATGACAAGTAGGCAGAGAGGCAGGCAGAGAGAGAGGAGGAAGCAGGCACCCCACTGAGCAGAGAGCCCAATGTGGGGCTTGATCCCAGAACCCTGGGATCATGACCTGAGCTGAAGGCAGCGGCTTTAACCCACTGAGCCACCCAGGCGCCCCGAGGGTTAGGGTTTTAACCTATGAATCTTGCAGGATACATTCAGTCCATAATGAATACATTATATAATATATATTATATATGTTATATATAATATGTGATTATATCATGTTATCTTAAATTTATATTAAATATCTTAACTTCAATTAAATACATTTTTATTTTTTATTTTTTATTTTTTTTTAAAGATTTTATTTATTTATTTGACAGACAGAGATCACAGAGAGGCAGGCAGAGAGAGAGGGGAAGCAGGCTCCCTGCTGAACAGAGAGCCCGATGTGGGGCTCGATCCCAGGACCCTGGGATCATGACCTGAGCCGAAGGCAGAGGCTTTAACCCACTGAGCCACCCAGGTGCCCTAAATACATTTTTAAAGATTTATTTATTTATCATAGAGAGAGTGAGCGTGTGTGTGAGCAGGGGGAGGGGGAGGGGAAAGGGAGAGGGAAATAATGTCAAAGCAGACTCCCCGCAGAGCGCAGAGCCAGACCCAGGGCTCCATCCCATAACCCAGAGACCATGACCTAAGCTGAAATCAAGAGCTGGACGCTTAACCAACTGAGTCACCCAGGTGCCCCTAAATAAATTTATATTAAACATTTAAATTTATGTCAAGTTTCTTGAGTGTGATATGATACAATTCAACAGAATGCTTTTGTTTTTAGCAGTAAATATAAGTTCAGGTAAACATTTCTACAAATTTCTTTAAAAGAAGTTAGTTTAAAACTCTGTGTAGGTGTGAGAGAAAGAGAGAGAAAGGAAATGTTACAAAATGTCAGTCAATGGTAAATCTGAATGAGAACTGCACCCAAGTGTGTTTGCTGTTCTTTCAACTTCTCTATAGGTTTGAAACTTTTCAAAATAAAAATTGGGAAAATGGGACGCCTGGGTGGCTCAGTGGTTTAAAGCCTTGGCCTTCAGCTCAGGTCATGATCCCAGGGTCCTGGGATCAAGCCCGGCATTGGGCTCTCAGCTCAGCGGGGAGCCTGCTTCCTCCTCTCTCTCTGCCTGCCTCTCTGCCTACTTGTGATCTCTGTCTGTCAAATAAATAAATAAAATCTTTAAAAGAAAAAAATAAAATCTTTAAAAAGAAAAAAAAGAGGCGCCTGGGTGGCTCAGTGGGTTAAGCCTCTGCCTTCAGCTCAGGTCATGATCTCAGGGTCCTGGGATCGAGCCCCACATTGGGCTCTCTGCTCACTGGGGAGGCTGCTTCCTCCTCTCTCTCTCTCTCTCTCTCTCTCTTTCTCTCTCTCTCTGCCTACTTGTTATCTCTGTCAAATGAATAAATAAAATCTTTTAAAAAAAATTGGGAAAATCACCAAGTTAACTAAAATGATGTTTCAAAACCCAAATAATACTATTATAACTGTGCCATATAAGACCTCTTTCTTCTCGGGGCGCCTGGATGGCTCAGTGGGTTAAAGCCTCTGCCTGCAGCTCAGGTCATGGTCTCAGGGTCCTGGGATCGGGTCCCGCATCGGGCTCTCTGCTCAGCGGAGAGCCTGCTTCCTCCTCTCGCTCTGTCTGCCTCTCTGCCTACTTGTGATCTCTGTCTGTCAAATAAATAAATAAATAAATAAATAAATACCTCTTTCTTCTCCTAGGCATTTGGAAATAAATCACTTAACGGATGTAACTTGATCTATTTTGTTCCCCATAATAATGTTCTGCCACATTATTAAACCACTATTTCCATTAAAGCCAAAAGCAGGATGACATCCGTGTGCAAATGCACACATTCAAAGAAATCTCCCTGTTAATACATTTAAAATAGAGGTATAGAGAAGTATAAAAATACAGAGAGGCAGGGAGAAAGGAAAAGCCGAGGCTATTGTAAGTGACTCAGGGACTGGCAATCTTTTTGTTATGTTCCACACCACACGGAAGAATGATTAACTGGTTTGGTGCATCTGGTCAAACAAGCCTGTAAAAGCAAGCTTCGAGGTTCCTGCAGCCCAGAGAACCGCCGCGATATTATTCACTCTTCTTGCCCATTTTGTTTTACAGATGTCTCTAATGCCATATTTTTTGTTTTAATTGCTGACATCACTGTTATAGATCCGCTGTTTTATACCATTACGGATTCAGAATTGAAGCACTATGGAGTGTACATAGTTGAGATAAGCACGTTCAAGAGTTCTAGCATGTTCCCAATACTTAGGAATGTTTTCTCCCTCCAGGAAGATGGAAGGGCACGTTCTCACGTCCACTCCCAACACACTGGTCTGCAACAGGATTCAATCACGATCAGGTTATTCTGCGCTGGTGAGAAAGTCTAGCATGTCTGAACTCCTCCTTCCTTTTTTTTTTTTTTTTTTTTTTAATATATAGGGAAGAAGTGAGAAAATGAGCAAAGCAAAAGAAATTGAATGGCAAACGAGTTGTGGAAGATCATGAAAGCAGGGGGAGAGAGAGGAGGTAGGAACAGACAATCATTCTTTCAATGGGCAGGTGCAGAGGGAGAGAGAGAAAGGGAAAGAGAATGAGAATCTCTAGTTCCACAAGACGCTGCCTTGTGGGGAGAAAGAGAAAGTGTTCCAGGATCATTGTGCACATAAAGGCCATACACTATACTCGCTGTGAGAGTCGCAGTGAACAGTAGTATACACATGGCAGGCTCAGTTCTCTGCATGGTAACAGAATTACTAGTACCGTTTTAGGTCAAGAGATCTGCAGCTGGTTGTTACTTCCACTGACTAAATTATAGCCCAGTCCGGGATACCCTTCCCCCTTCCTCCCAGTGTGGGCTAGCCCGAGGAAATCATTCCTGCCATCTTTGACCAAGGAAGTTCTCATACCCTTCATCTTTCCAACTATGATGACTGGTAACAGCTCATTGCTTTGTTATCCCTCACTTTTGGGGCGGGGGGGGGGGTGTTTAAAAGCTGCACACTGAAGAGATCATCCTCCACTGAGAGAATTTTGGACAAAGAAGGAATGGGAAGAAATTTCATGAAGGCATACTCTATAAGGACTTTCTAGTAGGGATCTTCTCTCTCTCTTTTTTTAAAGATTTATTTATTCATTTGTCAGAGAGAGACAGATCACAAGTAGGTAGAGAGGCAGGCAGAGGCAGAGAGAGAGAAGCAGGTTCCCCACTGAGAAAGGAGCCTGATGCGGGACTCGATTCCAGGACCCTGGGATCATGACCCGAGCCGAAGGCAGCCACCCAACTGACTGAGCCACCAGGCATCCCAGTAGGGATCTTCTCTTAAAGCTATTCCTTATGTACTTCGTTATTTTAACTTAACAATATATCCTAGAATTGTCTTCAAATAAGTTCCTAGAGACCAACATTTTTGTTATAGCTACACAGCCCAGCTGTATAGTGTGTGTGGATGTATAATTTACAATACTTAATTCAACCTTTCTCCTATGTGCAGACATTTAGGTTGTTCATAATATTTTCCCAGTATAGACAATACTGCAATGAACATAGTTTATACATATGCATTTCCTATTGCTGGGTAGAGGAGAATGTATACATTTTCTACGTACCTGGCTCACTCCTCTAAACTGAAACATAGAAGGCATCTACTAGGCACTAAGGAGAATAGTTACATCCAAGGGGTAAGTGGGAGCAGAATGGAAAACTGTGTACGTGGAACTGGGGTAGAAGGGACAGAAAGAATGACATTCCTCTGAAGATAACTTTTCCTATACTTCTGACTTTAGAACTATGGTAAAGTTTTACATATTGTGTAATACACAATTAAAATAAATAAATGTAGAGGCCCTCGGCTGGTTCAGTCAGTTAAGCACCTGCCTTTGGCTCAGGGTCCTGGGATTGAGTCCCAAGTCGGGCTCCATGCTCTGTAGGGAGTCTGTTTCTCCCTCTGCCTCTCCCCTCTCTCACGTTTGCTCTCTCTCTCTCTCTCTCAATCTCTCCCTTGCAAATAAATAAATAAAATCTTTAAAAAATAAAAATAAGTAAAATAACTAAATGTGGGAAGACGGTATACAAACACTAAGAAATGAACTTAACTGTATTACAAATGAACGGCATCACCATGCTGAAGGCGGGTAACCTCGATCACCCTGGAAAATAATACACTGACTATATAATCTAAGGCTAAAGACAAAAAAGAAATGCACACAAATAGTAGGTATATTTTCACAAGGGCATAGAGAAGCAATTTCAAAACTCCCTGTTTATTCTAGGATTGAAGAAGTCAGTATACTGTGCATAATGGGAGTCAGTCTCCTCAGTGGAAAGGAAGGGAGTTATAAATACGGAAGAGGGAAAGGCTGGATTCCCCTTACGTTGAACCGAAATTAAAGGTGCTGGTATGAATTTTAATATATACACTGGCAGACAGACACAAATGCACACACACACGTGTGTGTGTGTGTGTGTGTGTGTGTATATACCTTCATGTGTTTTGTTTCCAGCTCAGTTCACTAATCAGGCATAAAGCCTATGGTAGTCCAGTAACAACACCATGCTTACTTCCTCTCTTCACAGCTCCTAAACACTATTATTTAATAAAATGAGCCAGCAGTCCTTAGTAAAATGCCCTAATTCCAGGATTCGGGCAACCAAAGTACAAGATGAACCTGGAACATCCTGTGGTCCCTCAGTCGTTAAGCATCTGCCTTCGGCTCAGGTCATGAACCCAGGGTCCTAGGATTGAGGCCCGCGTCGGGCTCCCTGTGTAGCCGGAAGCTTGCTTCTTCCTCTCCCACTCCCCTTGCTTGTGTTCCCTCTCTGTCAAATAAATAAAATGTTAAAAAAAGGGAAAAAAAAGAAAGTGCTTAAAAATTGATGGGGACATACGGAAGGATACAACAGCTAACTAGAGGAGCCTCCCATCAGCCAAATGTGTGATGTTTCCAGAAACAAAATGAGGACAGCAATAGAACTTAGCCTAATGTACAAAATAAAGAAGTCATGAGCTCATACTAATATAACAGGGAATAAGGGAAAAGAAGGTCCTTACAGTAAAATTCCAGCTGATAAATGGAAAACGAATAATGAAACTAAAGATGTACCTTTTGACACACAATATGGTTATAAACTATTTAAGGAAAGAATAAAAAATGAACACTAAAATTAATGGGCAAAAGGATGAACACAGAGTGTCATATACATAGTCTCAAAGTGTGATCGTTGCAAAGGAAAAAAATAACTTTTTTTTTTTAAGATTTTTATTTTTAAGTAATCTCCACACCCAGTCTCGGGCTCAAACTTACAACCCCGAGATCAAGAGTCTCATGCTTTACTCATTGAGCCAGCCAGGCACCCTGTAATGTTTAAACTGAAAATGGAAAAAGAGAAAGTGTACAGTGGAAAAGCCTGGCAGATAACATGCCATCCACGTGACCCATCACCAATGCTAACCACGTTAGCATCACCAATAATGGAATAAATAAACTGCCTGTTTCCTGATGTGGTGCACAGAGAAGGTCACAGTATCACCTCTGTGTTATTCTTAACAAGAACGTACAATCTCAATACAACCATGAAGAACCATCAGAAAAGCCCAGATTGACATACAACCTACAAAATAACAGCCCAGATTGACATACAACCTACAAAATAACAGGCCAATAGGCTTCAGAAGTTTTAAGGTCACTAAATACAAAAGCAGACTGAGAAACTGTTCCAAATAGAATGAGCAGGATGAGGACATGGAGCATGGGACCTGGGAGTGACTCTGGGACCAAGAAAGGATTATTAGTAGGAAAATGGGCACATTTCGAAAAAAGGTCTTAGATCTCACATGTTGGAAAACGAGGGCCAACTGGTCACCTATTTCTAGGATTCAGGCCTTTGGACCACAGCCAGTCCTATTCATGTCCGAATCATCTACAGGTGTTCTTGAACCACAACGGTGATGAGCACTAACGACCGAGACCTGACCTCCAGCAACACCAAAAATATTCATTTTTTTCTGGTCCTTTACAGAAAAAGGATTCTCATCCCTGGGTCAGAAAATAGTACTACATCAAGGTTGCTAATTTCGTGATTTGGGTCACGTCACTGTGGTTCTTGCAAATGTCAGTTTGGGGAATCTGAGAGAAGGGTTTACAGGAATTTCTGTTTTTGCAACTGTTTTGTAAGTCTGCAAATATTTCAAAATGAAAAATTCAAAATAACCTATACCTTGGAGCCTAGTCATTTCCATTGTCAGAGTGGTTCATTCATTTGTAAGATGGATTCTTCCTTGGCTTCAATACACTGACGTTTGGCCCTTCGTGGCCTCTGGCGAGAGACAGCTACTTTTACAAGGCGCTAAATATGGAAATGCAAAATCCATGCACTCAGCCAGAAAGTGCTCTTACCTAGAACACACTTTATGGTCGCCATTTATTCTGTGTCAGGCTCTAGGCTAAGTGCTTAACACCTATTTTCTTGTAAAGAAGTGCATTTGCAAAAAGGAAAATCCATTTACTTAGAGATTTCTAATTCCATAAAAACACTTTTTACTAGATAGTAAAGTAAGCCGCAAGAGCTGAGACGAGCGGTATGAGATACTGACCCAACCATCAAGGACACCACATGAAAGGGTTATTTTTAGCACAATTCCTCCATCCCAACACCCCAAACATATTAATGGAGGCTTTCTGTATCTACTTTACAATGAATATTGTCTGAATAAAGAGACTCCTACCCATACCCTTCCTGGTGATACAGGTTAATCTCACAATCCATCCAATCCAAGATACTAATGATTTTAAGATATACCAGTATTTTACTGACCACAGAGAGAAAAGGCTTTGCCAATTTTACCTGAATATGCCATCAAGTACTTCTAACTTCAGAAACAGTAAAATGTGCACCTTTGAAAGAATTACAGTATACGACATATACTCAAATTTGTGACCAATATATATTTTGGAGGTACCTTTTACCAATTTGGATTGTTCTCTGTGCAATGACACTCCAGGTCTGCCCAAGCAAAGAAAACAACAACTGAAGCAGATGGCCAATTAAAGCTAAGACTCACACTAATGGGAATGCTGGTCAACACTGGAAAATTTCAGCTCTGACGAAAGAAAGAAGCTACACAAGTGATTCTGAGAACCCAAATTACCTCCTGTACAGACTCTGTGGGCTGCAAACTGATGACTTTCTCACACATCTCTGCATTTCTATGAGTGCTCTGTTCCTGGTATCCATGACAGTCCATATCCCACCTGAAAGAAATCAGTCCACTGTCCATATTTCTAAACATTCAGAGCTGGCATCTTGAAGATACTGGGATAAATGGCTAATTTTTTGTGACTTTAGTCCTGAATGTTTGTTGTTCTGGAGAGGTTGTGCAGTCTGATAATTTAAGGTCAAACTATCCTATTTATATCCTTATTTGTTTACTGTCCACATTAAAATCAAGGGCAGCCAGGAGAATTCACAGTTGGATCTTAGATACCCTCTAGTCTGGCTCCTTCATACCACAAAGGAGAAGGGGGTGGGGCAGAGAGGTGCGAATATTTGCATAAAGAAAGACAAGAAAGGAGACTGGGGCAGAGCCCAGGGTCCTCACTCCTGGTCCCATAGCCCATCCACTTCATCATGCAGAGAAGTGAGCCTGATTCCGTGTTTTCAACCACCTTAAAACTCCTCCACTACCCCCATGCCCATTATCACAATCCTGGCAAACATACTTGTTTTCATGTATTTTCACATCCATTAAACTTATTTTCCTTTTTAAAAAAATGAGTCAAAATGTGCTTTTCATGTTTGAGGGTACATATTTTTAAAAATCTTTTTAAAAGCACGTTGTATAAAAATAGAGCCATCTAAAGCAACAGCAATTTTATAATAGTATTCCAATCACAGCTCTCCCACCTGGGGAAACGAACTGCAAAAACACAGTAGGAGTTTTAAACTATTGTCAGTAGCTGTAGTTTGAGTTAAAAAAAATATATTGCCAATTTCCTATCACCTCTTAGAATATGTATTCATATGTATATAGCCACACTTTACACCTACCACCATGCCCATCTAATCTTCCACACTCCTGAAATATGTACTCAGTGAGCAGAAATTAATAGATTGAATTCAAAAATGCATATACTTGACTTATAGCACAGCTGCGGTTAAAATTCAGGTCCATGGAACAGAGAAGACAATTTTCTTTTCAAGTAATGAATGGTAACCTACAGGCAGTGCACTAAACAAGACAGATTATGGAATCCTGGAACACACTCAGCATTCCAGAGACGAGGCCAACCAGCACATCACGCCTATCAGTAGCTCAGCAAAGCCCAAGATCAGAGACCACATCTTCCCTAACTCTGACTTAATGAAGTTCACAAAAGCTACTTTCAAGGGAGAAGGCTTGGACAAAACTGAGAGTACGGAGATTCTCTAATTGAAGTCTTCCGTACTGAAGAAATGGGTGAATTACAGGAATTCAACATGTGATGACCATTTGGAAGGGCTCTTCACAGCCCCACGTGAGAGAAAACAAGAGACAAGGCTGATCTTAGAGATGTGATGAGATAAGCACCATATCGGGCCCAAACTTGATCAATGTGCCGCAGATAGAGCCTTCCAGGATAGGGAGAGAAACCGAGAATGGCCCAAGGGACATTTAGGACAAAAACTAAAACAAACCAAATTTCTAATGCATTCTCATTTGAGTTTGCACAGTAAGTAGAATAATTTCAACTAATTCAGAACAAAATGGAAAGTGATCACCGAGTCAGCTAATGTACAGAAACTCTCCATTAACCATCACTTTCGAGCTTTTATGGTAGAATGATAATTGGTATTCGTAATTTTTAGATCCTCTGCCACTCTGAACCATCATAGGAAATCATCAGAAACATCTGCTTAATGAATGCAAGGCAGAGCATACTTTGAATAAGCTACTGTACTCACTGCTGGAGGACTAGAAGAGACAATGGTCATAATGTGGGTATTAGAAAGAAGGGGAATAACTATTTTTCAACACCAGGCCATCCACATGGGTATAAATGGTAACTTCATTAGTCAGATATGCAATTAACCAGAATACTACAGGCCAAAGAATCCAGAGTTCACATGGATAGCCACATGAACTACAATCCCCCCATACATAGGAGACCTCGTAATATAATAAATGTCCATAAATAAAAATATATACAGGGACACCTGGGTGGCTCAGTCAGTTAAGGGTCTGCCTTCAGGTCAGGTCATGATCCCAGGATCCTGGGAGCCAACCCCACCTCGAGCTCCCTCCCCCTTCCCCATGCTACTGTTCTCTCACTCGCTCGCTCTCCCTCTCTCTCTCTCTACAATAAATAAATATAAACATATACAAAGGGATATATATTCTAAAGGGGTGATGAAGTCTTCTTGTCCCATGATTTGGCAATCACACAGAATCTGGTAGCTGCGTAAAGAATTTCCGCTTTGAGGATGAATGCTGTTCATTTCTGTACAAGGAAGAAAAGGAAACCACAGGGTCACAGAGGTGTTCAGACTTTTGCTAAATGTAAAAAGCAAGAATGTAAAACCAATCAAAACTATGTCCCTTCAAAAACAAATACAATTTCTGTGTTAAAAAAGACATAATCCCTAGGCCCATTTTCCACCTGTAGCTTATATATTAATAAGCAATCATGATTTTTAAAAGATTAATTTTTAACATTAAAAATTAATGTTAAGTAATTTATAAAAATCCAGTTTCATATAAAATTCATATAAAAATCCAGTTTCCAGTTAACCTAGTAAATTCGTACGGTGGTGTCAGCTCCACAGGCATAGAGAGATGCAGTAGTAGTCCCTAAAGTTTTCTGAATAGGGAGGCATGAATAATTATTGAACAAAACTGCGTGTATCAGGGGCGCCTGGGTGGCTCAGTGGGTTAAGCCTCTGCCTTCGGCTCAGGTCATGGTCCCAGGGTCCTGGGATCGAGCCCCGCATCGGCCTCTCTGCTCTGCAGGGAGCCCGCTTCCTCCTCTCTCTCTCTGCCTACTTCTGATCTCTGTCTGTCAAAGAAATAAATAAAATCTTTAAAAAAAAAAAAAAAACAAAAAAAAAACTGCGTGTATCACAAATCTAAGAATGCTTCCTAAGGAAAAAGAGAGTGGGGATGGAATGGCTCCAGGGTTAGAAGAGATCCCATGAAGAGGAGATGAATGTTGCACTTTGTTTGAAAACGTGATACAGCAGATGTAGAACACAGAACTTGACCTAAAATATCTGGAGATTTAAGGAAAGATCTGGAGGCCAAAGAAGAATTTCCCAGACCTTCAAATATGATATAAATACGGAAAGATGCTGTTGTAAATTATAGTATCTTCCCACTCCTCTGGAAGTCAGTCATTTAGAAATCTCAACCGTCTGGATGAAAATAGAACCAAAAAGAGAAAGGAAGGAAGAAAGAGAGGAAGGGAGGGAGAAAGAGAGGAGGGGGGAGGGGAGGGGAGGGGAGAGGGGAGGGGAGGGGAGGGGAGGGGAAAAAGGAAGAGAGAAAAGGCATAGGATGGGAAGGAAAACAAACTGGGCAGCTAGCTGGGTCAAGCACAAGTATGCTATCAATAACAATGGGCAACAGTGCTTTACCCAAAGCACCACTGACCAAAGGGTATTTACTACTAGCTTTACTTTTCCATACATCTGATCCTTCTGTGAGGCCTAGGATATAGCAGGTACTGTTCAAAGCAGGGGCCATAGAGCATCAAAAAACTCCAGTCTCTTACCTCTGAAATGAATGTATCACTGTGTATCAACTCTACCCCAATCAAACAAACAAACAAAAAAACTCCAGTCTTCAGCCCCGCAAGCTTCTAAGAGAAGATACCAGACCAGCAAATGAGCAAAGCCAACGCAGTAACATGCAATCTTACGTATCATGGAGAAAATGAGAGAGTGAATCGGGAGCAGATGCAGGGGAAACCAGGCCTTGGTGGGTCGCAGAAGGCGCCTTGAAGGAACCGTGCTCCCACCTGAGACTTAAGAAGTGAAGGCAAGAGAAGGGGAGGGGAGGGAATGAGGCGGGGAGACACCACGCACACCATGCCTGAAGTTAAGAATAAGCAAAGTATGCGCGGGGAGCAGGAATAGTTCACCCAGTTGGAACCAAGTAAGAAGGGGAACACGGGCCACAGTGAGGCCTGAGTAAAGCAAGGGCTGACCATTCAGAGACAATAAGTTATCTGACTTCAGTGGCAACAGAGCCATTGCAGAAACTCAAGCAGGAGTATCCCGTCACTAGATTTTCACGGTAGGATGAGGACCTCGGCGGCAATGTAAAGAACAAAACAGGAGATGAGACTGTTATCGGGGAAATCAACGAGGAGACTTCGGTTGAACGAGATCTAAAATAGTAACCAAAACAGAAGCAACAGTAAAGAGGGGAGATAAAATGGGTCGGGGGGGGGGGGTGAGTAGGTTCATGAAGTGTAACAGGAGAGTAACTGTCTCATCACCATTCATTCATGTAGCTCTACTGAGCGCTGACCATCTCGCAGAGCCTCTTGGTGCTGGGGAAACAGACACAAACAAGATGCTGAGCCCTCTCTTACATATCCCCCCCAGTCCAGGGCATTGGTTGGTTGAATGACGAGAGCGGAAGAATTGGAAGTAAGCCCCCGTGCCTTGTTAATGGTGGCGCTGCCTAGCGAGGTTCTCAGCAGCTACTTCGATCTGCTTGACGTACCAAGATGGAAAACCAAGAAAGCTATTTTTAAAAGGCTTTTATGGAAGCACAGATAAGCACAGCTTTGGGACTGAGGATCAGGTTACAGACTGCTAGGATGAAGAGGAAGAACAGAAGCTGAATTCAATATTCACAACTCCCATCTAGGCAGGTATTTTCTAATAAGGTCAAGAAGAGTAAGCTGCTTTGACTTGGCACAGAAGCACAGGCCAACTGCTAACAAGGAAGGAAGGTACACTTTGCAGTTGGAGCTGAGTGAGGGCATTTTGAAACTTCCCGATAAAGTCCTTAACAAACCATAAGAGACTCTTAATCCTAGGAAACAAACTGAGGGTGGCTGGAGGGGAAAGAGGTGCGGGGGCATGGGGTAACTGGGTGAGGGACATTAAGAAGGGCACAGGATGTATTGAGCACTGGGTATTATGTAAGACTGATGAACCACTGACCTCTACCTCTGAAACTAATAATACACTCTATGTTAATTAATGGAATTTAAATTTTAAAAAACTAAAGAAAAAACATTTTTTTTAAAAAAAGCCCTTGGGATCCTGTCCAAGCTCCTCAAAAATAATAATTAATAATAATAAAAATAATAATAAATGTTAGGAGGATTAAAATTATTCACTAATTCTTTGACATGCCTTCCATCAACAGGTTGGTCCATGTGCCCTCCCCTTGCACCTGAGTTCAGTGACTCTGAGACTGCATCAGCTAAAGGAATAATGGTAGAAATCACTTGGCACCAGTTTCCAGGTCCATCCTAAAGAGACTGACAGCTCCCACTTCCTGTCTCTTGGAAAACTCACTCTAGGAAACTGGCTGCCATGGAAACAGAGTGACTACCCTGATGCCACTACACTGTGAGCATCCCAAGTTACACAAGAAGGCTCGTGTAGGACAATACACTGCATGGTCAGAGAAGCTGCAGAGAATTGAGGTGCCTCACATTTGAGTGAAGACGCCATCTTGGAAATGGATCCTCTAGCCCCAGCAACAGATGAAAACCAAACCACACAGTCGAACCCTTCCTAATATGTGTACCCAAAAGAAAGTCAGGAGTCACATAAAATGGTGGTGAAAGCCTCTAAGTTTTGAGGTAGTCTGTTATGCAGCAATTATCTAAGGCTAACTGGGATGAAATAATAAGTGAACCAAGAAAACAAGACCACTTTTTTAGGATCCTAAGTCAAAAATTGCTTCTCTGGTATCCAGAGAGCCTCTCCCTGTCCTCAGTGAAAGCATATGAGCAACATAAATAGTGACCAGGCCAATGATGGTCGTTACTATGTAGACTAAGCAAAACAGAATAAATTATGCATAACAAAAAGGAAAAGCTCAGTCACCTTGAAAACACATGCATATGAAATAGCTCAAGTTGCACAGAAGCTCACTACACCCCACTGTTAACATCTTGTAAGATGATAATTTTAAGTGCTTATTAACAAAGATGTCATCAACTCATAAAAATTCCCACAATGAACTTTTGCAATGACAAGCTGTCACTCATGTATTTGGAGCATTGTCCCTGCTCTGCCTAATATATCAGAAGAAAGAAAAGACAAGGGGTAAGAAAGACAGGGGTAAAGTAAAGAAAGACAGGGGTAAGAAAAAAGAATAAACACATGGCCCAGAAAGAAATGACCCACTTATTTCACTGTTTGAAGATGAAGACTTTGGAAAAAGGCAAAAGAGAGACCAGCTCTCAGTGATGCCAATACATTTTCCTGTACTCAATACAACCTGTGAGTAATTACTGAACACACCTGAAACCAACTGTGGGCAGTCGTATCAGTATCTTAATTATATTTAAAGATATATGGGGCACCTGGATGGCTCAGCCAGTGAAGCATCTGACTCCTCATTTGGGGCCAGGTCTTGATCTCAGGGTCATGAGATCGAGTCCTGAGTGGCCTCCACACTGGGTGTGGAGTCTGCCTGGGTGGCTCAGTTGGTTAAGCAGCTGCCTTCAGCTCAGGTCATGATCCCAGCGTCCTGGGATCGAGTCCTACATCGGGCTCCTTGCTTGGCGGGGAGCCTGCTTCTCCCTCTGCCTCTGCCTGCCACTCTGTCGGCCTGTGCTTGCTCTCGCTTCTCTCTCTTTAAAAAAAATTTAAAGATTCTCTCTCCCTCTCTGCTTCTCCACCCGCCCCCCTGTCTTGCTGTCTCTGTCCTTAAAAAGTAGTAATGACACACACACACACAGGCGCGCGCGCGCGCTTTCAGGCCAAGTAATATATTTGTATTATTCAAACTCTAAACTTGGAAATGAGAATAGAAAGAAAAGTCACTTTCCTTGCCCTATCTTCAGCCATGCAGCACCATTCCCTAGGGCAAAGAAATATATTCAGTTTCCTGTGCATACTTATAGAAATATTTTATGCAATGAAAGTACATATGCTTTTATACAATTATATTAAATATATGCCATCTATATGGGGATATATATACATATGCACATTTTATATATAAATTTTATGTACTCAAGTATGAATGCCTGGATGTACAAAACTTTTTTCCCCTTTTCTACACATACAATGTCTTAAACCTTCCCTTTTCTAGTATGTTTTTGAGAGGTTTTCCCATATTAATACATAGAGGTATCTTGTTCATTTCTGGTATAATAATACATAATACACTGCTCTGTATTTAATTGGAGCCCTTGATGACCATCAGATGTTGGCAGTCTTTGCACCTTGCCAGCAGTGCTGTGATGAATGACCTCCTACCTACATCCTTTGCTAGCAAATATCGCTAGCATTTCCAAGATGTGAAGGTTCTGGGTGAAAAGGTACTTGATTGACCTTCGAACACAGGTTTGATCTGTGTGGGTCCACTTACCTGTGAATTTTTTCCTGATAAATAAAGTAGAGTACTATAAATGTGTTTTCTCTTCCTCACGGTTTTCTCAATATTCTTCTCTCCAGCTTACTTCATTGTAAGAATACAGTATATAATACACATAACATATAAAATATGTGTTAACACATTTTACATATTGTTTACAATAAACACTGTTTATTGTCATTGGTAAGGCTTCTGGTCAACAGCAGGCTAGTAGTAGTAAAGTTTTTTGAGGGTATGAAGTTATACAAAGATTTTCAACTGCATGGGTGGGCATGTGGGTTTGTTCAAGGGTAAATTCTCCATATATTTATAATTTGGATAATTACATATAATTTGCCTACATAGAGACGGTATGAAGTTACAATCCCAAAGGCAATGGTTAACTATATCCACAGACATGACAACAGTCTTATTAAATGGTTAGATTTTTTCCAATTTAACAGGCAAAAAATTAGTATTTTGGTAGGTCTTATCTTGTAATTCTCCTATTGATTATTTGTGTATAAGTCATTTGTGCTTTCTACTCTGTGAACCCCTGGCTCATATTTTTTTTTTTCTGTTTTCCTATGGCGTTATTAGTAGTTTTCCCATTGATTTCTAGAAATACTTTAAAGAAATTAGCAGTTTGGTTGTGTGTGATAGGAGTTCCAAAAATTATTTTCCCAAATTGTCCTTTGAATTTGTGTATGGGAGCTTTCTATGAGAACTTTTTTTTTTTTTTTAAAGATTTTATTTATTTTATTTGACAGAGAGAGAGATCACAAGGAGGCAGAGAGGCAGGCAGAAACAGAGGGGGAAGCAGGCTCCCTGCTGAGCAGAGAGCCCGATGCAGGGCTCGATCCCAGGACCCCGAGATAATGACCTGAGCCGAAGGAAGCAGCTTAATCCACTGAGCCACCCAGGTGCCCCAAGAACTTTTTAAATGTAGTTGAATTTATCAAACTTTTCGCCAGAGGCTTGTGTATTTAGGGTCACAGTCACTCAGACTACTTATCTTGATTTATTTTGCTTTAATGAATCCACCATTCTGCTCTACCAAACGCAAACAGATATTAGTCAAATGTTATTAAGAAACGCCATCATTGAGAACATCTTCATATAACAAAAATTTTTCTCATCTCCTTATTAATGAATCCTTTCTTTCTAGCAACATTTAAATCAATGCAATTATAGTATAAATTGAAAAAAAAAAAAACGGAGACAACTTCTTGGTTTTCACTAGACAGCACAATTTTATATAATTTTTGATGTTGACAGCTTTTTACTTTTAAATTATTGAGGAGATGATACTCACAAGATGGAGGGAACAGGGTCAAATAGACAACTACAAATTGAGGGAAAATGGTTCTGGGAAATCTTGGGACTACAACAAAGCAACAGAAACTCTGCAGAGCCCCAAACTGAGGAATCCTACATAGAATAACATAGAAAGCATCTTCCCTGAGTCATCCCATCCAGAATCCAGAGCAGCTTGGCCACCAGAAGCGATCCCTTCAGAGGGATTTCACTGCACCCGGAAAAGAATAGAAGACACTCAGCAAGCTTGACTGCCATAAATGTTTGCAGCCTCTGCTACCGAAGACCCCCCGAGTCTTCACCCACACCAAACACAGCTCATGGAGCTACCCAGAGTCCAGTCAATGCATCTCTTCCCTAGCACCAGAGATATTGCTGCCCTGCACCCCACCCTCAAGGCCCAAGCTGGGCTTCTGACCATCATACTCTGGCTGAACTGCTGCTACTCTACATCCTTCCACCTGGACCCAAGTCAGAGCTCTGACCCACAATAACCATTACAGCTGGACCTTAGATCCTAAGTCACTGCTCTGACTTGTGATCTTTTGTACCCTGCTGTTGCTGCTTTGCACTTGAACCTCGGGGGCCTGAGGTGTTCATGGGCCATCACCAGGGCCATGCCACTGCTCTTCTGCAACTGCCCACAGTAGGTATTCCGTCTTGGCTTTGACCTGCCATTCTTGGGTGCACTGCTGCAGCATTGTGTCCCACCCCAAGGGTTCTATGTTATGGCTTTGACCTGTCATTGCTGGGGAACACTGCAGCTGCTCTGCACCCCAGGACACAAAACAGAAATTACAGAGCTGAGGAATAGAATGAATAAAATGAAAAATACAGAGAGATACTATGGCAGGTTCAATCAAGCAGAAGAAAAAAACCTGAAACTGATGTCTCACTATTAACCAGGAGAAAAGAAATAAGAATGAAAAAGAGTGAGAAAAACCTGCATGAATTAAGGGATAGCATGAAAAAAATAATAATATTAGCAATGTGGGAGTCCCAGGAAAAGAGAGGCAGGAATCAAAACTTATTTTAAAAAATCATGGCTCAGGGGCGCCTAGGTGGCTCAGTGAGTTGGGCCTCTGCCTTCAGCCTGGGTCATGATCTCAGGGTCCTGGGATCGAGCCCTGCATCTGGCTCTCTGCTCAGTGGGGAGCCTGCTTCCCCCATCCTCTGCCTGCCTCTCTGCCTACTTGTGATCTCTCTCTCTGTGTCAAATAAATAAATAAAATCTTAAAAAAAAAAATTTTTTTTAAACCATGGTTCAAAACTTCCTAAATCTGGGGAGATGTATGGCCATCCAGGCACATAAAGCTCAAAGATCTCCAAATGGATTCAACCTAAGGAGATCTTCACCCATACACATTATAATCAAACTTTCAAAAATCAAAGACATGAGAATTTTGAAACTGGCAAAAGAAAAAGACTAATCACATACAATGGAACCCTGATAAGCCTAACAGAAAATTTATCAGCATCAAATTATAATACGAGACAAAGAAGGTCATCACATAATGATGAAGGGGCTAATGGACCTAGAGGACACAACAATTGTAAATATACACATACCCAATACCAGAACGCCTAAATCCAGGGAATTATTTTTAACAGATCTGAAGGGAGAGATAGACAGCAGTGCAATAATAGTAGGGGACTTTAATACCCCCAGTTTCAACCATGGATGGATCATCCAGACAGAAAGTCAATAGGGAAATAATGGAGCTGAACGACACGTTAGCCCAAATGTACCTAACAGACACATACAGAACATTCCATCTCACAGTAGAAGAACACACATTCTTCTCAAACACACACAGAACATTCTCCAGGATAGATCATACAAGAGCTCACCAAATAAGTCTTACTAAATTTAAAGAGACTGACAAAACCACCGTAACTTAGCACCTCACATCTGGTCCCTTGGCTCCTATCAAAAACAAACAAAAACAAGAAGTAACAAGTGCTGGCGAGGATGTGGAGAAAAAGGAATCCTGTGCACCATTGGGGGGAAGGCAAACTGGTGCAGCAACTGTGGAAAACAGTGTGGAGATTCCTCAAAAAAATTAAAAGTAGATCCACCAAATAACCCAGCAACTCCCCTCCTGGGTATATAACTGAAGGAAATGAAACCAATAACTAACTCGAAGAGATATCACACTTCCATGTCACTGCAGCGTTATTCACAACAGTCAAAATACGGAAACAACCTAAATTTTCTTTGATGGATGGATAAAGAAAATGTGATAATATATACACATACACGCATTTGCCCAGTGGAATGTGATTCACGAAATAAAAAAAAAAGGAAACAAATCCTGACATTTGCAACAACATAGATGAACTTAGTAGATGTGACACTAAGTGAAATAAGACAAGAGAAACATAAAGTAATGTGTATTATCACTTATATATAGAATCTTAATTTTTTTTTAAAAACCCTGATTTCACAGAAATAGAGACTAAATTGGCAGTTGCCAGGGGCTGGGGTGAGAGGGAAATGAGGTACAGTAGGAAACTTTCAGTTATACAATGATTAAGCTCTTAGGATCTGATGTACATACTACAGAGTGGCTATAATTTAAAATATGGTATTGTATATTTGAAGCTGTTGAAGAGTAGATCTGAAGCATTCTCCGCACATTAAAATAGTTAACTATGGGAGATGACAAACATGTTAATGATCTGAATATGGGTAGTCATTCCAAAGTAGGTGTACGTGTCAATATGTTGGGATAAAATTAAACACGCAACAAATTATTGCTATGAAAAGCCTGGAAGTATGGACCAATCAAATCAAGCCAAAATTGTTGAACATCTCTCTACCAGAAAAACAGCGATTACTCATATGTATATCTTTCCTGCTTTCTTTCAATGCATGTGTGTATGTATGATTTTTAACAAAAAATTGAACGTGATTATTTCATTTAACATTGTTAGAGCATCCTTCTGTATCAATAACTTCAGAACTCTGTATTTATTTTAATGATTATATAATACCCTCTAAATTTATATATTTTTCCAAACCCCTAATGTTGGGTTTAGCATATTTTTCATTTTGGCAAATACTAAAGATATTTAGATGTGACCTTATGTAAAAACATCTCTGTATATTTACACAATTATTTTCTGCTTCCTGGAAAATTTTTTAAAAAGGGAATATAGAAACCACTTTCAAGGAATTTTGATAATTACTGAGAACTTACCATCAAGATAATTGCCCAGCACCAATTTCTCAGTGTACACGTGTCCAATACCCACATCCATGCCAATGCCAGCACCAGTTATCAAACTTTAAATCCTTTGTTCATCTTCAAAGGGGAAACACCGTACTTTCATATTTTAACTTGTATTTTTTCATTATCAATCATGTTTTAAATAGAATTAAAGTTTAATCATTTATAATTCCACTAACACAAACTATTTCTTACAGTAGGCAACTGCCTGATGAATGTCACCTTAGGGACAATGAAATTAGTAAATTTCATTTTCTGGAGGTGGTAGTTATTTAAAGCAATGAATTTGTCCCTTCCTCAGATAATCATTCTTGGCCTTGACGTGCAGAAGAGCAGCTGTTTGGTTCAACATTCTTCAAGAAAACCATAGGTAGAATGGCCCTGATGATAATTTAGCAAGGAAGAAGGTACCAAATGGTACCATTTGCCATGATATATGAGACTTGAAAAATATTTGCCCTGGCAGATGTCAACCTGTCCCGCTTTATAAAATGTATCGATATCTTTAATATTCTGAGCTCAGCTGCTTTAAATGCCACTATCAGGAATATTTTAGAACTCACTCCATAAGATCACCTCTAACTTTTAAAAGCTATAACTGTTTAAAAGTTACACAAGCCATGTGGGGACTAGGTGAATAAAGAACGAAAAAAGAAAAGAATTTTCAATGATCTTTTAGGGGGGAAAAAAATGTTTTCATGTCTTTGGAAATGTGGACTCTGCTCAAAAGTACTTGTATACATGTGGATTCTTGCAGCTAGTTTTCAGCCATGAAAAGCTAAAGTATACTTATGCCAGGGTTTTCAAGTTGGCTGTGTGTAAAGCCTAAACACACAAATAAATAAATAAATAAATAAATAAATAAATAAATGTGCACGCACACCTACACTCTGCTGTTTTGAATAGCGGTAGAAAGAAACACCCCCCCCCCCCGCCAGAATAACATGGAGCCTCAAGACATAAACTTCTATTTAGAAGAAATTTTTAATTTTCAGAATCCACCATTCCCCTTTAAATAAAATCCGAATGTTTTTCACTTCATAAGTATAGGGAATATAGGAAAACAACGGGAACAGCAGCAAATCCAACAATCCACAAGCACTTGATGGTCACAAAAGAAGAGCGTACACCGACTGTGAATCAAAACACACGCAAAAACAGAAAACAGCATGTTCTAACCCCTTCTTCTAAACCACATTCCCTCCATCCCCTGGTTGATTGAAGGAACGATAAACCTCATTTCCATGAAGACTTCGAAGGAAGATGGAGGAGAGGAAATTTGACTGTTTGTAATAATTATGCCAACACGATCATTTGGAAAATTGGAACTCACTGTTTGAGTCAATTTTAAAGCGAGATGTGAGTTCTGAAATCCGAAGTGGGAAGGGTTGAAGGAGCTTATTCCCCTGGTCCTGTCTAAACATTGTATTGTTTAGTTTTGCACAGTCTTGAAATTTTATTAATGGAAATTATTGATTTGTTTAAAAAACTACTTATTGAGTGGGGTGCCTGGGTGGCTCTGTTGGTCAAGCGTTGGACTGTTGATTTTGGCTCAGTTCGTGATCTCGGGGTTGTGTGACTGAGCCCCACATGGAGCACCACAGCAGGCACAGAGCCTGCCCGAGCCTCTCTTCCTCTCTCCATCACACTTCCGACTTGCTCACTTTCTTAAAAAAAAATTTTTTTTTTAAATTTTTTAAAAGCACTTACTGAGTGCCCATTACTATGTGCTGGGCACTTTTACTTATTTAAAGATGCAAGCATGAATGAAACAGATAACGATATCCACCCTCACAGAGATCACATCTGTCTGTTCTAATCTTTTTCACTTCTCCTTTTACACCTAGTTCCCAATCAGAAGTTACTCTTAGGGACGCCTGGGTGGCTCAGTGGGTTAAGCAGCTGCCTTCGGCTCAGGTCATGATCCCAGCGTCCTGGGATCGAGTCCCACATCGGGCTCCTTGCTCAGTGGGGAGCCTGCTTCTCCCTCTGTCTCTGCCTGCCATTCTGTCTGCCTGTGCTCACTCTCTCTCCCTCTCTCTCTCTGACAAATAAATAAAATCTTTAAAAAAAAAAAAAAAAAAAAAAAAAAAGAAGTTACTCTTAGTTCTGCTTATGTTAGACCCTCATTTGTCTTGTGTAAACTACCCTGGTCTTCCACTGTGACTTGCTTGAGTACACAGCATAAATGTAAATCGAATTCTAGAGTATTCTACAGAGTTCAGATCATCATACAAAAATCACAAATTGGAATGACAGTCAATAATGTGCAAGGAGCACCGATCTTAAGGACAGGTCACTTTCTTTCTTTGCTATCTGTGACCATATCAAGGCTCATAGGAGTGGACGTAGCCAGGAGGGATGTGTTGGGAGTTTGAACACTGCACAAGGGCACTTGAATGTCCTCCAACCAAACCCTAAAGGGATCACATCACGGTTTTAAGAGAATGAGCTCTAAGCATATTGGGCAAGGCGGGAATGACACCAATTATGATGATTCGAGCAAAAGCTCTGCATTAGTGTTCTTAAGAGAATTCTCACTCAACCCAGAGAACACACATCAGCTATAATTAAATTGACCCCATAAATGTATTTGGATTAAATTGAGAATAGACTAAAGATGACTGGTCACTGCCATATTTCAGTCACACAATATGGTACAGAAGTTTAGGTTACAATCCTGGAAAGACAATGACTAAATATACACCCTACACAACTACCACATGGGTAGATGATTAGCTCATGAGCCACCACAGCTGCTGCTCCTGGAATCAGCCTCTGTTTAGGCTCTGAAAAAAAACCTATTTCTGGTCCAAATGAGTCAATTATTTTAACTTATCAATTGGTGGTGATCTGTTGACCACACTTACATTACAAGCCTCCAAAGCCATTTCCCAAAACATTAAGTTGTTCTTCACTATCCTTTTAAGAGCGGCGAGCATCCCTCTCTTACATTTGCTTAATTTCAGTTCCACTTCTGCCAAGCTTCAATTAACCCAGGGAATAGTGGCTATTGTGTTCTAATGTATAAATTGTCTCATCTACATTGATGTATTGTGCTACTCTGAAGAGATCCAGGGTGGTTTTGCAGAAACAAATACAAACAGAAAGAGAAAATCATTGCTGTGGATGCCAACACCTGACACATAGAATCATTAGGGGAAAAATACAAATATAAAAGGTGTACAGGGACGCCTGGGTGGCTCAGTTGGTTAAGCAGCTGCCTTCGGCTCAGGTCATGATCCCAGCATCCTGGGATCAAGTCCCACATCGGGCTCCTTGCTCGGCAGGGAGCCTGCTTCTCCCTCTGCCTCTGCCTGCCTCTCTGTCTGCCTGTGCTCGCTCGCGCTCTCTCCCTCTGTCTCTGAAAAATAAATAAAATCTTTAAAAAAAAAAAATTTAAAAAAAAAAAAAAAGGTGTACAGATGAAGGAATAGTGAAGGCTTACTGACTCCTCAGAATAGTCATACTCATTGTAACTCTAATAAAGAGATTAATGTTTAGGATGGTAATATTTCACTATCTACTATCCAGATGAGCAACTGATTACATTGTACACTCAAGACAAAATTTTCCTCTGATTCTTTATTGCATTCATATTTAAGCTTAAAAAATTTTGGTTATATGAAGATGCAATATTTATACATATATACTAATATCTATATTTTAACATAGTTTATATATATACATATATATGTTTGTGTGTGTATGTGTGTGTGTGTGTGTATGTGTGTGTATATATTTCTTTATTCCACAGTTGTATATTTTTCTGAAGATGATGACTGGAAATTGTTCTCTGCTATATTATCCCTCCATTTTTTTTTTTTTTTTTACAATTAAGCCTGCTTCAACTATATAATGTATACACTGTCCAATCATATATTGGAAAAAAGCAAAATCACACATATGTTTAAAGATGAAAATACACCTCAAATTCCATGTCGCCAGGGTTTTATGTTAATCCTTCAAATCTCTGCAGCCCTCACCAGTTTTCATTACTTTCTCTATAAATATATATTTAATTAGTCATTATTATCACTGGACATCTCTAATCAGATTTGCAATTCCACACAAAGACAATGACTGTTTCCACAGGATTCCTCTGTCAGCTCCGACTCATCTAAAGGATGATATCATGGCAGCCACCAACCATTTCTGACTACTTTATACCAAGCTAGAGTTCATTTCCTCTTCTCCCCTGGAGAATATACAATAGAAAAGGAGCATCAGGTAGAGCAAAGTGTTTTTGAACTTGAAAGACCCCTGCCCTAGAAAGTCCCCTCCCTTAAGAGATAGATAGGAGAACTAACCGCTTGTTTGCTTTTCTGTGAACCGCTGGCTTTTAGGTATAAGGTTAGATTATAAATTGTGTGATGAATTATATAATTAACTGCTCTTTTGCCTTTCTGTAACCGCTTGGCTTTTAGGGTATGACACTTGTCGCCTGTTCAAACAAGATATCTTCTGCTAAGAGGCATAGTCATGTAGGCAGGGGGCCACATAGTCAAGTAGGCAAGATATTTTCCTGCTGAGTAATGAGGCCCAACCCCCCTCCTTGCTCCCCCTTCGCGCGCACAAGCTTTTTCAAATGTACTCCCCCTTCGCGCGCGCGGACCCCCGAAACCAATCCACTAACACCGAGGGTGCCTCTTTCAAAAGTTCAAATTGTCAGCCAATCAGCTCTACCCCACCCAAAACCTGTTTGTGCCAATCTATAAAAAACCCCGCTTTCCCCTCGGTCGGGGTGCTCGGTTAGCTGGAGCTGCCGACCACCCGCCGGTACCTGCGTCCCAATAAACCTCTTGCTGTTTGCATCCAGTGGCAGTGTTGGATTCTTGGGTAAGGGGATCCGCGGGTCTTTCATTTGGAGGTCCCACCGAGATCATCGGACTCCTGCCCCAGGGATCCAACGGACTCCCACCGGGAGGTAAGCTAGCTGGCCAGCCCTAGACTGTCCCTTCGTTTCCTCGTCTTCTGCTTCTGTTCTGTCTCGTGTTCTCTTTCCGCCGTTGTCTAGAATTGTACCTCTACGCGTAGGAGGGCTTGTATTTGTAGGCAGCTTGAGAAGGAGCTGACGAGCTCGGACTTCTCCCCTGCCAACCCTGGAGGACGCTCCAGGGTGCCGAGGGGCCCAATTTTTTAGGGCTCCTCATTTGTCCGAGGGTTAAAACCGTTTGTCCGTTCCAGAGGAACCCCTCGGCCCTGGACGGAATTTGTCCACTGAGAGGAGGTCTCGAGACTCCTTTTGTAGGCCAGTGGAATTTGTACGGTGCACCGCAAGGTTTTTGTCTTTGCCGGCTCGTTAATTGTTTTATGTGTCTTTCACATTGCGCCTTGATTAAGGTTACATTCTGTTTATGGGAGGGTGTCTAACCCGTGTGAATCTGAGGAGTGCCTGATTGTATGAGTGTGTTCGTGCGGCTCCACGGCTTCGGCTACGGAGTCTGAGTGGGCTGCACCCTGATTCTCGCGGAACGTCATACGGCATAACGGTCATCTACTCCTTGGAGTAGCCTGGTCCGGGGTTTATACGGATAGACCTTAGCCAAGACGCTCCTAAGCTCCCGCGAGGGACGCGAGCAGGACAGCACCTGAAAGATCCCCCTCCCCTTGTCTGCGACACCATACATTGGGAGGGAAAAATAAATACTAAGGTCAATAGCTCCACCTCGCGGCCATCTGAAACCTGAAACTCCTCCCCTGTCACCCTGGGGGACGGTCCAAGGCTCTTTGGGGCCCGGTTCTTTGGGGCCCCACAACTGTCCGAGGGATACATTCATCTGTGGGCCACAAAGGAAGCTCATAGTCCCACACAGCTTTCTGATCCATCTGAAATCATCCTGTCGGTATTACGCCGAAATCGCGCAGTGTCCTTTTTGTTATTTGTTCTGTGTGTCCTACTTATTGTCTTTGGTGTTATTTTAGACTCTGAGATGGGGCAAACACTTACCACTCCTCTAAGCCTCACTCTAGGTCACTGGAAAGATGTTCAGAACCGAGCCAACAACTTATCGGTGGAAGTCAAAAGAAGAAAATGGCAGATCCTCTGTACCTCTGAATGGCCCACCTTCAAAGCTGAATGGCCCACAGAGGGAACCTTTAACATCAATGTTATTTTGCAGGTCAAGGAGCGAATCTTTAATCAAGGACCTCAAGGTCATCCGGACCAAGCACCATATATTATAGTCTGGGAAAGTCTAGTCAAAGAACCCCCTCCATGGGTCTCTCCTTTTGTCCCCTCTTGCCCTCCCTTAAACCCCTCGACGCCGCCTCCATCAGTTCCCTCCGCTCCACCGGCTCCACTCCCCACACCAACTCCTAGCGACCCCTCAAAACCCCCCATCTCTTCTAACCTATATCCTATGGTCCCTATTGACCCTCCCTCTTCTAACGATGCCCCCTCTCTGCGACGCCCCAGACAATTACAGGTCCTCCCTTCCGAGGAATCCCCTTTGATAGACCTCCTAACCGAGGACCCCCCACCTTATCGCCCTCTTAGACCAGCACCAAACCCCATAAGGGAATCAGATCCTGACCCTTCGCCATCTCCAATCGCAGGCAGAGTTAGAGGCCGACAAAGACCGGAAAAAGAAGAAGCTTCTAGGCTCCTACCCCTGCGTCAGGGGGGGGAACCAGGAAGCCTCCAATATTGGCCCTTTTCTGCATCTGATCTATATAACTGGAAGTCTCATAACCCTTCCTTTTCACAGGACCCCGTGGCCCTAACCGCCTTAATTGAATCTATCTTAATTACCCATCAGCCTACCTGGGATGATTGTCAGCAGCTCTTGCAGGCTCTCCTCACCACAGAGGAGAGACAAAAGGTTTTTCTGGAGGCCAGAAAGAATGTCCCAGGGGATGACGGAAGGGTCACACAACTTCCTAATGAAATAGATGCGGCCTTCCCTCTGACTCGCCCTGACTGGGACTTCAATACGGCTGCAGGTAGGACCCACCTACGTCTTTACCGCCAGTTACTCATAGCAGGCCTCCATAATGCGGGACGTCGCCCCACTAATTTGGCCCAGGTAAGGCAAGTGACTCAAGGTAAAGAGGAATCTCCAACCGCCTTCTTAGAAAGGCTTAAGGAAGCTTACCGCAGGTATACGCCTTTTGACCCAGATAGTGATGATCAGAGAGGGAATGTCTCCATGACATTCATTTGGCAGTCAGCTCCAGATATTAGAAACAAGTTACAGCGTTTGGAAAATCTACAAGATTTCTCTTTGCAAGATTTATTAAAGGAGGCAGAAAAGATTTTTAATAAGAGAGAAACCCAGGAGGAAAAAGAGGAACGACTTAGGAAGTTGCAGGAGGAAAAAGAGGAAAAGCTAAGGAAGGAAACTGAGGAAAAGGAAGAAAAGCGAGAACGTAAACGAAACAAGGAACTTAATAAAATCTTGGCCACCGTAGTGCAAGGCAGCCAGAGCTTAGAGATAGGAAAGTCAGACAGAAAGGGAGACATAAGGAGGCTTCAGATAGAACGGGACCAATGTGCCTATTGCAAGGAACGAGGACATTGGGCCAGAAACTGCCCGAACAATCCTAAGAGAAGTACTAAGCCGGTCACAAGACTCATGGCTTTAGACAAAGACTAGGGGCGTCAGGGTCAGGAGCCCCCCCCTGAACCCCGGATAACCCTAACCGTTGGGGGGCAACCAATCACCTTTCTAGTAGATACAGGGGCTCAACACTCCGTTTTAACTAAGGACCCGGGACCACTCAGCAACCGGACGGCCTGGGTTCAAGGAGCCACTGGAGGAAAACAATATCGTTGGACAACAGACAGGAAGGTACACCTGGCCTCAGGTAAAGTTTCTCATTCCTTTCTTCATGTTCCTGATTGCCCCTATCCGCTCCTGGGTAGAGACTTGTTGACCAAACTCAAAGCTCAAATTCATTTTGAACCACAAGGGGCCACCGTGACCGGCCCCAAGGGGACTCCTCTACATATCCTTACCTTACAATTGGAAGAAGAATATAGATTACATGAGGAGCCCCCTCAGCCCCAAAAGGACATAAAATCCTGGCTTGCATCTTACCCTGATGCCTGGGCAGAAACAGGAGGAATGGGACTAGCTATCCAGCAGCCCCCCATTCACATACAATTAAAGGCAACCGCCGTTCCTGTCAATGTTAAACAGTACCCTATGTCCAATGAGGCCTATCAGGGCATCAAGCCACACATACGGCGGCTACTAGACCAAGGCATTTTAACCCCATGCCAGTCTCCTTGGAACACTCCTCTGTTACCCGTTAAGAAGCCTGGTACCAATGATTACCGACCAGTTCAGGACCTCAGGGAAGTCAATAAGAGGGTAGAAGACATCCACCCTACGGTGCCCAACCCTTACAACTTACTCAGCACCTTGCCTCCAACCCATTCCTGGTATACCGTCTTAGACCTCAAAGATGCTTTCTTCTGTTTAAGACTGAGTCCCCAGAGCCAGCCTCTCTTTGCCTTTGAATGGAGGGATCCGGACTTAGGAATATCAGGCCAGTTGACCTGGACTCGGTTACCACAAGGGTTTAAGAACAGCCCAACGCTGTTCGATGAGGCTCTTCACCAGGACTTGGCTGACTTCCGGGTAAGGCACCCCTCCCTGATCCTGCTTCAGTACGTCGATGACATCCTACTAGCAGCCACCAATGAAGAAGACTGCCGTACAGGTACTGGGGATCTTTTAATGACTCTAGGCCGATTGGGATATAGGGCATCTGCCAAAAAGGCCCAGATTTGCCAGGCTAGAGTCACCTACCTGGGCTATGAACTATATAATGGCCAACGATGGCTAACGGCTGCAAGGAAAGAGACTATTCTTAACATTCCTGCGCCTCAAAACCATAGGCAATTGCGAGAGTTCCTAGGAACAGCGGGCTTTTGTAGACTATGGATTCCGGGATTCGCAGAAATAGCGGCCCCTCTATATCCATTAACTAAGCAAGATACTCCTTTTGTATGGACTGAACAACAGCAGCAGGCGTTTGATCATATCAAACAAGCACTCCTTAAATCCCCAGCATTAGGCCTGCCAGACATTACAAAGCCCTTTGACCTTTTTGTTGATGAAAAACAGGGCTTTGCTAAAGGGGTCTTAACACAGAGACTCGGACCTTGGAAACGCCCTATTGCGTACCTCTCAAAAAAATTAGACCCCGTGGCAGCTGGCTGGCCACCATGCCTAAAGATGATAGCAGCAATTGCAGTTCTCATCAAAGATGCCACCAAACTGACACTGGGGCAGCCCCTAACCATCCTGGCTCCACACACAGTGGAATCTCTAATCCGCCAACCACCAGACCGCTGGTTGTCAAATGCCCGCCTGACACATTATCAGTCCCTCCTCCTGGACACAGACAGGATCCAATTTGGACCTGTAATGACTCTTAACCCTGCAACCTTGCTGCCCACTCCGGGAGAGATACCATTACATGACTGTCACCAGATCCTTGCGGAAACACATGGGACACGACCGGACCTAACCGATCAGCCCATGAAGGATGCGGACCTGACTTGGTATACAGATGGCAGTAGCTACCTGCAGGATGGGAAACGACGGGCAGGGGCGGCCATCACGACCGACTCCCAGCTTGTATGGGCAAGCGCGCTACCAGAAGGTACCTCAGCTCAGAGGGCAGAGCTGATAGCTCTAACGCAGGCCCTCCAACTGGCAGAAGGTAAGAGTCTCAATGTTTATACAGATAGCAGGTATGCTTTTGCTACTGCTCATGTCCACGGAGAAATCTATCGGAGGAGGGGACTGCTAACCTCAGAGGGCAAAGAAATCAAAAATAAAGCCGAAATATTGGCCTTATTAAAAGCCTTATTTCTTCCCAAAAGGCTGAGCATAATGCACTGTCCTGGCCACCAGAAAGGGGAGACCCCCGAGGCAAGGGGAAACCGTCTAGCTGACACAATGGCTAAACAGGCAGCCTTGGGGCCCCAATTGCTAACTGTCACTATACTTACTGAGACAGAAGACATAGATAATGCCATCATTTGGAATTATGAGGAAGCCGACTTGGACTATGTACAAAAATTGGGGGCTGACTATAATCCAGCCCTCAATCGATGGGAATACAGAGGGAAAGCTATAATGCCTATAAAAATGGCAAAAGAGCTAATCAATCACCTCCATCGGCTAACTCACCTGAGTGCAAGCAAAATGAAGGCCTTAATGGATAAGGCCAACTTAGAAAGCCATTTTCCCAAACAAAACTTCCTTCTTCATCAAGCAGCTGCTAATTGTAAAATCTGTGCTCAAGTCAATCCTGGAAAGACTGTTATTGGACCTGGAGTCCGGGTACGTGGACAACGTCCTGGCACACATTGGGAAGTTGACTTTACCGAAATTAAACCTGGCATGTATGGATATAAATATCTTTTAGTTTTTCTAGACACCTTTTCAGGATGGGCAGAAGCTTTTCCTACCAAAAAGGAGACAGCTAACATGGTTGCCAAGAAACTATTAGAAGAAATTTTCCCAAGGTATGGAATACCCAAGGTGCTAGGGTCCGACAATGGGCCTGCCTTTGTCTCCCAGGTAAGTCAGTCGGTGGCCAAGCTACTGGGGATCGATTGGAAACTACATTGTGCTTACAGGCCCCAGAGTTCAGGGCAGGTAGAAAGAATGAATAGAACCATTAAGGAGGCTTTAACTAAATTACTGCTTGAAACTGGCTCTAAAGATTGGGTATCACTCCTACCTCTAGCACTCTATCGGGCTAGAAATACCCCAGGACCTCATGGCCTAACTCCCTTTGAGATTCTCTATGGTGCTCCACCCCCCGCTGTCACTTTCTTTGCCCCCGATATTGCTGCTCATACCCCCTCCCCCTCTGTACAGGCCCATCTGCAAGCTCTGCAGCTGGTGCAACAGGAAATCTGGAAACCCCTGGCAGCCGCCTACAAGGAGAAACTTGACGTCCCACTACGGCCACATCCCTATAAAATAGGGGACACCGTCTGGGTTCGCAGACATCGGGCCACAAACCTTGAACCCCGTTGGAAGGGACCCCACATAGTGCTCCTGACGACACCCACAGCACTGAAGGTTGACGGGATTGCAGCCTGGATCCACGCCTCCCACGTGAAAGCAGCGCACCCGGAGAAACAGACTGATCCCCTTCAAGATTCAGAATGGACCGTACAACGCTCCCCAAATCCACTAAAGATAAGACTTGTGCGATCATAGCACTATCTATTTTTACTTTGGGCATTCTGGGTTCCCATGGGTCCCCCCACCATGTAAAACAGCTCACCTGGCAGGTCCTGTCACAAACAGGGCAGGTAATTTGGGAAACCTCCCAGTCACATGCCCCGTTTACATGGTGGCCTAACTTGTACCCCGATGTTTGTAAGTTAGCTATGGGAGCTCCAGCCAATTGGGACGTAGAAAATTATTTTGACTTAAACAAACCGCCTTCACAGCCATCTCCCCCAGGACGATTAGGACTAGATCCTTGGGGGGGCTGTGGGGACTGGAGTCAACGAAGTATGTTACGGACTCTAACCTTCTATGTATGCCCCGGGTTTCACAGACCCAAAGGATGGACCTCATGTAGTGGGGCATCCCATTTTTTCTGTCGCAATTGGGGCTGCGAGACAACCGGTGATACTTTTTGGAAACCCACCTCAAATTGGGACTACATCACCGTGACGGCAAATTATTCTCATGCCAGAAGCAGCCCCTGGACACGAAACCAAGCCTGTAAAGACCAGTGGTGCCACCCACTCAAAATAGCCTTTACTGAGTCAGGAAAAAGACAACTTAACTGGGTAAAAGGATATACCTGGGGCCTCAGGTTCTATAAAGAACGTTACGACGACGGTCTAACGTTCACTATAAAACTTTCTATAGCAACCCCTAGAGCCACCGCTATAGGACCTAATCCAGTCCTCGCTATACCTCCCCGGAGGCCAAAGCTAACGCCAAGGCCAACACCGTCTGCAACCACAACGGCTCCCACGGCTCCCACGGCTATACAAGCCAGAAAGACCCCAGAAATACCTGGGACGGGAGACCGAATTATTAATCTAGTAAGAGGAGCCTACCAGGCACTTAACCTTTCTAGTCCTGAAAGAGCAAACAATTGTTGGCTGTGCCTCAATCCAAGCCCACCATATTATGAGGGCATAGCCCTCTCTGCCAATTATACTAACTCCACTATCCCCAGCACTATATGTCATGGCCAAGAACATAGCCTGACCCTTTCACAAGTCTCGGGAACAGGACTATGCATAGGTACCCCACCTCACCATATTCAAAAGACGCTCTGTAATTCCACCCATAAAATATGGCCTGGATCCTATTATTTAATCCCACCCAACGGAACCTATTGGGCATGCAACACCGGCTTAACCCCTTGCATATCCGCTACAATCTTAAATCAAACCACTGACTATTGTGTGTTAATACAATTATGGCCCCGAATAACCTACCACACAGATGAATTAGTCCTTAGTTACCATGAATGGAGTGATCTTACCCGAGTAAGGCGTGAACCCGTCGCTCTAATCACCCTAGCTATGCTGTTAGGGGTAGGAGGCATTGCAGCCGGGGTAGGTACCGGGGCAACGGCCCTAGTCCGAACAGATCAATACCTACTTTTACACCATGCTATGAATGAAGACCTTAGAGCCTTAGAGCAGTCAGTGCGGGCCCTTAAAGAATCCCTAACTTCCTTATCAGAGGTGGTGTTACAAAACAGAAGGGGCCTAGATTTACTATTCCTTAAAGAGGGTGGCCTATGTGCCGCTCTCAAAGAAGAATGTTGCTTTTATGCTGACCAGACTGGAGTGATAACAGAAACTCTAGACAAATTAAAAGAAAGGCTAAATAAACGTAAAAGGGAATTTGAATCCCAACAATCTTGGTATGAAGGAATTTGGAACCGCTCACCTTGGTTAACCTCCCTGATAACCTCCTTAATAGGACCCTTAATGCTCTTAATATTAATTCTAACTTTTGGGCCATGTATTATTAACAGGTTGACCCAATTTGTAAAAGACAGAATATCACTTATCCAAGCCATGGTACTAACTCAACAATATCAATCAGTTAAGCTAACTGACCCATTAGATCAATATACCTAATGGATATAGGATTCTATCCATGTTAAAGAAAAAGGGGGGAATGAAAGACCCCTGCCCTAGAAAGTCCCCTCCCTTAAGAGATAGATAGGAGAACTAACCGCTTGTTTGCTTTTCTGTGAACCGCTGGCTTTTAGGTATAAGGTTAGATTATAAATTGTGTGATGAATTATATAATTAACTGCTCTTTTGCCTTTCTGTAACCGCTTGGCTTTTAGGGTGTGACACTTGTCGCCTGTTCAAACAAGATATCTTCTGCTAAGAGGCATAGTCATGTAGGCAGGGGGCCACATAGTCAAGTAGGCAAGATATTTTCCTGCTGAGTAATGAGGCCCAACCCCCCTCCTTGCTCCCCCTTCGCGCGCACAAGCTTTTTCAAATGTACTCCCCCTTCGCGCGCGCGGACCCCCGAAACCAATCCACTAACACCGAGGGTGCCTCTTTCAAAAGTTCAAATTGTCAGCCAATCAGCTCTACCCCACCCAAAACCTGTTTGTGCCAATCTATAAAAAACCCCGCTTTCCCCTCGGTCGGGGTGCTCGGTTAGCTGGAGCTGCCGACCACCCGCCGGTACCTGCGTCCCAATAAACCTCTTGCTGTTTGCATCCAGTGGCAGTGTTGGATTCTTGGGTAAGGGGATCCGCGGGTCTTTCAAACTCACAGAATGTTTTTTCTCTCTTAAGAATTTCGACTGGTAAAGGAGGATTCGGAACTCCTCCACTGAAACTATGTACCATGACCCAAAAGGTCAGGGTAGACTATAGAGAGACCTTAAAGACCACCAGGAATTTAATGTGCAAAATCTTCTTTCTCTTTCAACTCATGGCTGATACACCTCACAAAGAGAGGACTCTGCTTTTGAACTTCATTTTTTTCTGTCAGGTCTATATTAAAATCATAAAATCCTTGTTCCTTCCTTTGGACATTATCCATTTTATTAGGCACTTTCATGCATGAGTTTTTATTCAGTGTTTGAGGCCAAAAAAAAAAAAAAAATCTAATATGTGTTTCATATTCTCTAAATTTTTGTGAGCACACAGAAGAACATTTAAAATAAAAGTTAATAGCAAAGTCCCAGAGATATAAAGTTGGCATATTGTGTTTCTGTGCACACAGCTACGTTTACTTTTCTTCCCATGCCTTATACTGTCAAAGATGATGAAAATTACTTTCCCAAATAAAAGAAATCCCTCTCTTTAAATGAAAATGGAGTCAGAGGAAACTTACCAACATTGAGATGTGTTATTCAAATGTACCTAAAGCAGAGTGGGGCAGAGTTTTTGTTTTTAGAACCACATAGTAGGAAAGCTCTCTCAGGGTTCCCTAGGGAAGATTTGAGTACTTTCCAAGAGACATTTTTCTCTCACACTTCTGCTATTTAATAGCAACTTATTTTCTCTTCTAATGTAAGCAAGGGGTCATGGAAAATTCTCAAAGAAACTCATGAAATGAAGATACAGCAGGTCAGGAATAAATGTAGGCATTATGAAATGTAAACAGCACTGGATACAATTAGATATAATTAGATTACAAGAATTCTTTCCGGCTCCTGCAAGGAGAAAAATATGCATTTTGAGGTAAATGCCTATGATTTAGCAAATTCAGAAGTTAATATATAGATTAAACTCTGCCATATTTGAAACATTAGGTGTAATTGAGTTGCACCGTGTAACCCTTCTGGCATTTACTACTGCAAACACTTTATTCAATAGGCCAGAGACATAACCATTATGTTATTTCTATACAAGCACACAAACCCACTTACAGAAGAACTAGTATTTACCTAGGATACTAAACATTAACACAACATCGCCTCACATTTTGAAACTTGTGGTTCTTACATAAATTTTGTAACGATTAACAATACCATGTCCTCACCAAAATGACAACCCCTCCAAGCCCCAAGTTAACATTCAAGTTTTTAAAAAGATAAAACATAAATGGTTTGAAGCATCAGTGTACTGGATAACCATTCGGAAAAGCAAAAGATTCTGTGTAGTAAACCTCTTTACGAGACTGTAGTAGTTGGAGATGAAATTGTACATGGGGAAGGGTAGATTGCTTTTGATTTAGAAAATTGTTGCCATTAAACAGTTTACAAAGAGCCTACTGTTTCTGCATCATTATCCCCAATGTGTCAAAGTCAGCGTTTTCACAATATTTAAAGCACTCCCAACTTCCTCATAAATATCATTTCTATTCCTGCACAGTTTTTCAGCATATCAAGGAGTATCATTTACCATCTTCTAAAGTTACACCGTATAATTATCTGAGCCAATGCCTGTGAACCCAAAATAAAGACAGAGAAGAAGGCAAAATCCTCTCCAAGCAGAATCATGGATATCAAGTACTTTTGCCGCCAAGGATGACCCAAGACTCAAGCTATCATGTGTTTTGCATGTGAGGAGCAGCCCAGGTCATCTGGCCATGTCAGTCTCGATACTGGGAAACTGAATTATGGGTGAAAGGCTGGCTCAGGTACTGGCACTACCATTTATTTTTATATATTTGCTTTGTATTGGACGAGGTCTTTCTCGTGTCAACCTTAACAGTAAAATGCACAGTTATTTCATGAGCAAAGTGAATTTATTATGGAATAGCAGAGGAATGGCAATTAGGGACATGCAAGGTATCAGGAACCATAGGCAAGACCAAAGAGACAGAGGAAGGGTCAGCTTTTCTAAGGTTTTAGGAACAAATCGAGGAAGGTTGTTTTAAATAAAATTCACTGTATAAGAACAAGAGTTTGAGGTTGTGGAGGGTTCTCATTGGCTACAAGTGGTGGTTCCTGTGTTGTTGATGAGGCAGCAAAGGATCTTCCTTCTTTTGCTTAAAAGCAGGGATGAGGGGCACCTGGGTGGCTCCGTGGGTTAAGCCTCTGCCTTCGGCTCAGGTCATGATCTCAGCGTCCTGGGATGGAGCCCTGTGTCAGGCTCTCTGCTCAGCAGGGAGCCTGCTTCTGCCTCTCTCTCTGCCTGCCTCTCTGCCTGCTTGTGATCTATGTCTGTCAAATAGATAAATTAAAAAAAAAAATCTTTAAAAAAAAAAAAAAAGGCGGGGATGAAATAAATTCCTTTGTGGAAAATGTCCTCCCTTGTCAAGATACTTTTTGGGGGGTGGGGGTAGAGTCCATCCCCAACACGGGGCCTGACTCAGGACCCTGAGATAACGACCTGAGCCCAAATCAAGACTCCGATGCTTAACCAACCTGGTGCCCCTTGTCAAGTAATTCTTACCTTCTTTCTCTCCGCTGGTTAGAAGGGCTGCACTGAATGAGCGACAAGCGCACGAGAGCGCCCCCTTCAGAGCTTCCCAACTCCATTTTAAATGGTTTCCTTTATTTTCACACTTGCTAAAGAGAAAATAGAACCAGACTCAGAACTGCCTTTCCCTACCTCTCTACCTCTTGAGACCCCAACAGAGCCATTCCAAGTCACTGCCTCCACGAGAAGCAAGGGTTCCACTGACAGTGGTCAAAGCCTTCTCTAAAATCCTCTGGCATTTGTTAACACCAATTTTGATACGCAATCTAATATAACCTTAGGATGAATCCTTCATGACATTTCTGTGTAGGCAAATAACTGTAAGCCGTGTGAATGATAAAAGCAGTCTTTAATGGGAATCTGCAAACAAATTCATTTATGTTCGAGATAGCAAAGATAGAGAATTATAAGCGCCTTCTGACATGGGAAGCTCCGAAAAACAGTGGCCACCACAGACAAGATGCCTCAGGTGCTGTGGCGGGAAGAACTGAAGCCTGCAGCAGACACAAGGGAAAAGGGAACCAGCCAGCAAAGAAGATCTTTAATTTGTTTATTAAAAGTATAACTCTTCAAGTAGCCAGTACAAAAGCTAAACGTGCTAAAAAGAAAATGCCAAGGGTGCCTGGGTGGCTGAGTCCATCAAACGCTGGGACTCTTGATTTTGGCTCAGGTTATAGTCTCAGGGTCCTAGGATCGAGCCCCACAGCGGGCTCTGTGCTGAGCTGGGAGTTGGCTCACCCGTCTCTCTGCCTCGTCCCCTACCCCTCCTCACCCCCTGCCCACGTGCTTTTTATTTAAAAAAAAAAAAGTCTTTAAAAAATAAACAGAAAATGTGCAAACTGGGAAATATTTCCCATATATATATATATATATATATATATATATATATATATATATACACATATATGTATATATATAAAAAATATATGTGTATATATATATATATATATTTTTTGCCTATTAAGCCCCCCCAATACAAAGCATCAAGACTAATGACACCTCCCCAAAAAAGTAAGCTACAGACAGAAAAGCAATTTGCTCGATGAAAACGGAATTTTCTAACATACAAAAAGAAAGTATCAATATTGAGAGTGGTCAAAAAAACAGACGTTTTACAAGATATTAATTATTGATTTGTTATTTGCCTATCCGACCAACAAAGACTAGGACAGAATGATGACCTCTTGGGTTTTTGAGATCCTGGCAAAATCACCATAGCCATGTTCTGCTGGAAGGTAAATTGGGAACACAGATCAGAATATTTGAAAAATGCTGTCTCCAACCTTGCAATTCCACGTCTGCAAATGATCCTCAGGAAATTATCAAGTCAGCATATAGATATGTAAACAGCATAACTTATTACAGGAGAAAAAAATAGAAATACCATACATGCCCAGTAAGAGACTGGGCAAATAAATTATAGTCTTTCATTGAATCTATGATACAGTCTTGGATTGAGTCTGTGAAATCCAAGAGTAGTGATGACCGGACATACATAATTCTTAAAAAGGAAAGTATTCATGCATCACTAAGTGGAAAAAAAAAAAAGTATCACCAAAAAATAAGGCATGTTATAAATATCTGTGTAATAGAACACATTTTATTAATCAATTAATGTCTTCAGATCACCCTAACCCCACACCCTGCTAAGGGAGACTGGGGATCTGCTTCTGCAGTAACTTTCCTCCCAAGCTTTCTAAGGAGGGACCCAGATGTCAGTCAGACATCTTCCTTCAGACTGCTTTTCCATTTCTTTTTCTTTTAAGTTTTATTTATTTTCGAGAGGGAGAGAGCTCATGCACACAAACAGGGGGAGGGGGAGAGAGAGGGGGAGAATCAAAAGCAGACTAGCCGCTGAGCAGGGAGCCTGATGTTTTAGCTCCATCCCATGACCCTGAAATCAAACCTGAGTCAAAACCAAGAGTCAGATGTTCAGCTGACTAAGCCTCCAGGGCACCCTTCCTTCAGACTTCTAATATCATGTAAATTTAGGAACAAAAAGAATGGGAGTAGAGAATAATTTGATACCAATCTGATTCTGGGTAGATTTGTGTGTGTGAGAGAGAGTTTTAGAAGAAGTTGTACTACTAAAAAGGAAAAATTGTGGAGCTGCCCTAGGATTTGACAGGTATGGACAGAAAAAGATATATTAGAAGTGAATTACCATGTTTCACATACTTAACCTTTAAATATTTCAAGAAATACAATTAAAGAATTTGCACTACTGTAATTGCTTCTCTGTTGATGGATGTGTCCTTTTGAACACATTACAGCTCTGAGATTAGACTCTGGGGGTCACGGTTAGGGGTATGAGATGCTATGTCATTTGGCCCCACATTCACCTCTAGATGCTATGTGACTTAAACTTTTAAGTCTTGGTAAATGAAATTTCTAGTTCTTCTATAATGAAGATTCGTTTCTAGTAAAATAAGTATACTTCACAAAGAATTATTAAAAAGCTGAGTTGCTATAAAAATGTTTCTTAGGGGGGCGTCTGGGTGGCTCGGTGGGTTATAAAGCCTCTGCCTTCAGCTCAGGCCATGATCTCAGGGTCCTGGGATCGAATCCCGCATCGGGCTCTCTGCTCAGCAGGGAGCCTGCTTCCCTTCCTCTCTTTCTGCCTGCCTCTCTGCCTACTTGTGGTCTTGTCTGTCAAATAAATAAATAAATATATATATATATATTTATATTTATATTTATATTTATATTTATATTTCTTAGGTGCTCATTCTACTTTCCTGCCATTGTTTAAGTTTTTACTCCCCACGCCTGAAGCAACCTATGAGACAGGGATATAAGCGAAAGTTGGTTTCTTTGGGATGTATTTCGAGGAAGCACGGGCACGCATACGGGTAATGGCAATGCCTGGAGGTACAGTGAGGGAAGGAAGCCAGTACATGATAGAGATCAGACCAGGTTGCTCTGCACCACGGGTCCGGTCCTGCTGGGAAGCTCTGAGAGATGCTGTTAGATGCTTTCAGAGCTATCCCTGCCTCGAGGTATTCATCCACCAATTCTCTTTATTTCCTTGGAAATTTCCATCTCCAACAAATACGCCCTCAGGTCCATCACGGTAAGCCAGAGAAAGCCCACGGCCCTACCTGTTCTGTATAAGAAAGCATCAGCTACCTAGTGACAATGCCATACATTATTCCGAAAGTCCCCTCCTTCCCCACATCCTCCCAACAGGAGTACTCAGACTAAATAAGAAGTGTTACAGGGGCACCTGGTGGCTCAGTCAGTTCAGTGTCTGGGATCAAGCCCCACATCAGGGAACTGCTCAGTGCGCAGTCTGCTTCTGCTTCTCCCTCTCCCTCTCCCCCTCCCACCCCACTCATGCTCTCTTGTTCTCTCTCAAATAAATAAATGAAATCTTAAAAAAAAAAAAAAGTGTTATAAGATAACACTAATCTCACCCAATACATCTGGGTCCTAGCTCTAATGTCCTTAGAATGCAAGCCCTTGCAGAGCAACCTGCCCCAAGAATGCTGTGCACTGGGGACGCCTGGGTGGCTCAGTTGGTTAAGCAGCTGCCTTCGGCTCAGGTTATGCTCCCAGCCTCCTGGGATCGAGTCCCACATCGGGCTCCTTGCTCAGCAGGAAGCCTGCCTCTACCTCTGCCTCTGCCTGCCACTCTATCTGCCTGTGCTCACTCTCTCTGTCAAATAAATAAATAAAATCTTTTAAAAAAAGAAAGAAAAAAAGAATGCTGTGCACTGGACTTGGGTCTTCATCTGTGTTCTCACCCAGGGTATTTGGTTCTCGGCTGATGAACTTAGTAAACAACAAACAAAAAAAGAACACATTTGATGAGAATACAAATATATGGCATAATTTAAAGTGCCACTCCATTCTCATCCAATTATAGAAATTAGAGGCATTAAAAAAAAAAAGAAAAGGAAGTTAACAGACTGCACTAGAAACAAGTTTTATTTTTGTTTTTGTTTTTTTACTTATTTTGAGAGAGAGCACCAAACACAACTAGGGGGCAGGGCAGAGGGAGAGAAGCTTTCAAGCAAACTCCCTGCTAAGCAAGCAGTTCGCCCACCACTCAATCCCACAACCCTGAGATCATGACCCGAGCTGAAACCACGAATCAGATACTTAAGTGACTGAGCCATCCAGGCAACCCAAAACAAGTGTTGTTTTGTTTTGTTTGAGTCCTCATTAAACACAATCTGTATCTCAACACGCTACGAGAGATTCTCTTCTCCAAGTGTCCCCAGAGCAGCAATGTCAGTCTCCCCCAGGAACCTGTTGGAACACAAATCCCTAGGCCTCAGCCCAGACCCACTAAACTTGCCAGAAACTCTCTAACAAGACCTCCAGGAGATTCTGATGCATGCTCAAACTGGGGAACCACTCCTCAGAACACTGGTTTCAAATTGTAACTTATTATCATGCGGCTGCAGAAACTTGCTTGAAATGTTACATGTCAAGTGGTCTGCAGCTGACTTTGTGCTGCAACAACATCCCCTCTGCGTTAGATAGAAGAGATACAAAGAGAATCTGGCAAATAACTGTAAATACAGAGTACATGACACACAGTCTTCCCAGAAATCTTATTACAACAGGTCTGTGCTCAGGAATCTGGGTTTTTACCAAGTATCCTGGGTTTTCCTTGGGATGACGGCTTGCATCCCTTTAAAAGAGCATGATTAAAAAACACTGCTGTAGAGAAATTCCGTATTTCTTAGTATATGACAGATTTGGCAGACCAGTCATCTACCTCGGAAGATACAAGCAATTTATATTTGACAGACCAACTCCGCGGATGGTTTTATGGTGTGTTTCTCTGGCCCACGCTCCCATTATCTGCACACAGTAGTTACCAACAACTTCCTGATGGTTCCTATTTTCCTGCACCTACCACAGAAGACCATAATCAATTTGTTTTGAATCAGAACACATGCAAAACTCGCCATGTGGTCTCTCACTAGAAGATCAAGTCAGTCCCACACAATAAATAAGAATGAGTTTCAGTGGATACAAGAACAGCCTTCCTTCTTTCTGTCCATCCACAAGACACAATCTGACTTGGGATTCTCAGGTCACACAGTGGATGAATACCCCTATCTCCTAAACACAAATAATGGAAGGGGGGGGGAAGAACCCACATGCTATTGCATGAACCATTTACACATCTTTTCATATACGTCTGTCTCATAAAGCTGAGTTAACTATGATTTTCTCATTTTTAAAAACGTTAGCAGGCAGCTGCATGTTTCACTATTAATTCCATTTATGCGAAATGTTTGTCACATCACTGGCCACTTGTTAATAACATGTTTTGTTAGTAGTTATTTCTCCTATCAAAGATGTGTCTGTTCTGCCTAATTTACATGATTATTAAGCATCTTGACTTTCTTCTGAGTACTTGTGTAAAGGTTACGTCAAGATGACGAGCTAAAATGTTTTAAAATGGGGGAAGAGAAGGGGAAGAAGAAAATGCAATGCTGTTAGCATACCCAAGGATCACTTCAGTCAACTTCATTCAAATCTGTCCCTTCTAAAAACAGAAGCTTCTCCCTGACACTCCTGCCTCAATTTTGGTTCTGGTTTGTCTGCTCACTACCTGGAAGACCCGCTGAGCAATAAGTAAGTCAGAATTAAAATCCATGTAACGCTGAACTCGACTCAAAGACAGTTGTTGTTTAACTTAGCCCTGGCCTCTATCCCCCTTAGATAAATAAATATCAAAAATGGATGCCAAATGTCTTAGATTTCACAGATTCAGTTTTGAGTACTTTTAGAAATCATTTCTAGATTAGAATGGACAAAATCATAACTATTTCAATATAATTTATATGGTAGAAAATCCTAGGGGTTTTGCTATGTTACAGCTCCCCCAAATTGGTATCTTGGTGATTTCCTTGTGTAAACACAGAATACAGTAAGTGAATAATCCCAGAGAACTGCTGTTCCAATAGTCAGAGGTCAGGGTTATGTTCCTAAGTTCTGAAATAAACCATTTTTAAACTATTAAAGATAAGATTTAGAAAACCATTCTATTCTCCTGGAAATATCTTGTACTCTCAGGAAGAAGGTGGGTATGAAAGGAATAGATTTTTGACCCAAATACTTTTTACCCACCAAACATCTAACTAGAAACATATGACCTCTGAGCTTCAAGGCTGGTAATCAAGAAATCTTTTTGTCCCCTTGTGTGGCTACTATGTATATCCCAGCTATAGGGTCACAAAGTCAGAGTCCTATGCTATCCATGCTCTGCACACGGTCATACACACATTCGTATTTTTCTCCCAGGGGTATATCCCATATGACCAAGCACACTGTGAAGAAGGGAGCAGAGACTTCAAAGACATGAGTGCCAGAGACGTTTGGACCTAAATTCTCTATACGTTGCAAATGGAATATCCCAAATTACCCCAGTGACCATGAAGAGATACTCACTTTCTCCAATGCCATCTGCTGCCTTATTGTTTTTATCTACACTTTATAATGCCCACATAAACCTGCAAACACACCAAACTCATGACCATATTGCAAGTAAAGCAATCTGTCACCAAATAAAACCCCACAGAGTCAGAACAGCTCTGGTCCACACACGACCATGTGCTGGTTGATGTATCTGTCATTCAACAGTTTACAGTATTCTCCATAATCCCGTACAGGGTGTCCAACAAGGCATTCCCAAGAATATCTGCATTTAGAAACATATATTCCTGCTATCAGACAGAGAAGCATTTTGTACTATAGAGATAAACTGATTTTGCATCCTTTTGTGAGCATGGGGTGTGCAAAAGTGCCTTTGACAATTCTTTCATCAGTCCTGGCCTGCCTTGTTAAATGTGCTCTGGATGGTGGCATGGGCCAGAAGGAGGGTAAGGTAAACAGCAGGTGTGAAAGCAGTGAAGAAATGGAGTGTTTCTGAACAATGAGGTGGGAACAAAAGCATATCGAAGTCAGAGACAGAAACAGAACTTTTCCTCTGCCCCAGTGTCCCAAGGCCAATCCTGCATTTTCTCTAACAGAAAATATCCAAGGTCACAGGACAATCTGAATACGATTTATGCACCGACTGCTCTTTGGCTTAGTTGATCTGGTTCTTAAATCTGTCCTAAGGAATCAAACATGGTTTTTTGGCAAATCATCTCATGGACCTTTCTTATTTTACACACACACACACACCACACACATGAAGCAAAATTTGATTAAATGAATATTGCTGAAGGCATCACTGAATTGTAGACACAAATCCCTCCTCCCAATTGCTATTAGTTGCTCAACATTTAAAAAACAAAGCAAAAACCCTTAAGAATAGCAAATTGGAAAATTTGGACAAATCTCCCTTTTGGGATACTGGTATTTGGCAGCCTATCCTGTGAGAATAGGTTCTAGGGGAATTTCTACACTCTACAGGAGAATATATTACCTTTATGTTAAATGATCATTTAATTCCCCAGAAATTAGGTTAAAAAAGTAAAGACATTCAAGAAGATAAATGGATGAACATTGAAAGGTTTCATTCTGAGTTTCCTTTTAAAACATGAACTAGCACACTGATTATGAATACTGTACAACAATTTTAATATAACCATTTGCATTCTGCAAACATTTTAAAGCAATGAGAAAGCAAAAGGCAAATTAAATTTTTACCGCATGCCAATCAATTTGGATAAAGCAGAAGTGAAAAAATATCACAAACACAGACCTTTAATAATTTATAACTTTGACAGTAATAACTAAAAATATGATTAGCACTTTGGAAATGTTGAAATTAAATCAACAATTGACTTTCTTGACTATCTGATTTGCCTTTTTTATTTTTTTTGTCCCAGAATAGGGAAAGATAATATAGTTTTTCCATATTTGCATAGAATGAGGCTTTTACAGTTTTTCCAACAAAGATGATCAGAAGTTCAGTTTGTTTGAGAGAAAATATTCTAGCGATTTACTGAAGGGAACAAAATTCAATGTATGTTGTGTACCACACTGGAATGTTAAAAGGAACTACCCACAAATTGGGACATATTCTCTGAACTCAGTAGGAAGAGCTGACTGCTTTCTTGATGACTGGAAGCCGAAGTCAGTGCATGTGCTCAGTCCCAGCGGACCCACTGTATAGGCTAAACGCATGAATAAAATGTCAGCAGTGGCCCAAAACATCACTTCATTATGTCAGAATGGAGAAGAAATCATTCTGTTTAAAAGCAAGCTCTAAATAAGATACTGCCAAATAAACTTACTCGGCCTTTGAGGATTCCTCAAATAAAGTAACCGATTTTTAATTGAAGAGATACTTGCAACAACCTTGGAAATTCCTATCAAAAATCCTCTCCTGCAGATGGCTCTGGTGGTCCTGCGGAGATGTGGGGGCGGGGAGACTGAAATTTATTAGAGACACTGATGTCTCCTCAAGTGTGCCTCTGAAAGAGACAGCGTTAATATCGTTCTGCAGTTCCAGTCTTTGATATATTGTATCAGAATTTATAACCACTGCAGTATTTCTAAATCATTACTCTCCGACAATGGGGTCAGCGTTTTGAATATTACTCAGGGAAAAGCAGCTATACATATAAATAAATAAGTAGGAAAAATGCAAATAATAGTCCTGGCAAAATAGTGCAGGGTGGTTATTGGACAGCAATAGCTCACTGGCATCTGTTCATCCAGCTGCTAGTTGAAAAGACAGACAGCAGGTGTCAATTTAAGTGCAGTGTTATGGTTAATTTCATATAAGGCACTGCCGAAAAGAATATCCAAACAACAGTACAACTAAAGTAGAAGAAAAATCAGCGTTTCCTTATGTCTCTCTGCGCTTTGTGTCCCAAAAACCACATCCTCAGAAGGGGGTTTTTCTTTCACACACTATACCACGGTTGGGAGGAAAGAAAAATGACTGCGAACTGCTCACTTCTAAGAGACTTTCAAGCAAACTCAGAGGGAGGGCAGCTGCCCGGTTCTGACCCTCCGTCAGAGGGGATAAAACCTGAGAGCTCAGCTTGGTCTCCTGTGATACCTGGCTGGTTTTCAGCATGCAGACCAGAAAGATAACAACAGCACTGAACCTGGACACCCAGTGCGGACTTCTGCATGAATGCATTAATAGCTACACCTCTCCTTAAGTAATCATAAAACTCTCTATGGGCATAATTTAAAAAGGACTTCAACTCAATGTTTAGATTTGAGGGAGTGTGCCAGAATGGCTAAAGAAGTATCTCGTCATATACTGTGTCACAGAATCATAGATTTTTGAGCTGGAGGCTAATTCTTCGAAGTAGCGGAGAGGTTAAACGATGTCCCCAGAGCAACACAGCTAATAAGGAAAGCGGATCCCTTCTCAATCTAGAGATAGCTCCTCAAGTACTACACCACAACTCAAGGAGAAGCTACAGAACTGCATGTGCTTTATCTTAGCTCTTTTATCATTGACTTTTCATATATAAATGGGTACTTATTATTAACCCTCATTGAACAGATTACAAATTCCGTGCATTTTAATATATGGATAGTCTTTTGGAAACTGAAATCTCTCATTTACTCTACCATTTCAAAGGGTGCCAGCCTGGTAAGCATTCTATGTATTTCTTTGGCTGATAACCACGCGCACAGCACATCACTCCTGTTAACAAGTAAACGTATCTTTTAAGTAAAGTATTTATTAGATCCGCCATTATGTAGCATAGCAGATTAATCCCTTTGCCCGTGAATGAATTTCCCCGAGAAATAAAGCTAAGAAATTTCCACAATGAAATTTTCTAAAGTTTTAAAATATTTAAAGTTTAAAAAATTATAGTGAAGATGATCAATGTCGCTCCCAAAGTTTCCCACCTCTGAACTCTAGAAGCCAGGCACAGGGCTCAACACTTCTCATGAATCATATGACTGAATCCTTCGAACAGACTTGTGCCTTACATACCGGAGATTCAATGACTAATGCAATGTCATCAACTACTAAGTGGTACAACAGAGATTTAAATCCAAATAGTCAATGTACACTTAGCATAGGACCCGGCCACTTCCCTCCTAGGTATTTACCCAAGAGACTGAATGCATGGCCATACGAAGACTTGCAAATGAAGGCTCAGAGCGGTTTTGTTATAGCTGAGTAGTGGAGGCTACCTAACATCCACCATAGGTAAACAGATAAACTCTGTCACATGTACACACAACAGAATACTACTCAGCAATAAAAAGTAATGACAAATGCATGAAACTCAAGACAAGCTGAGTGAGAATTTTGACCAAAAAATAAAAAGAACATATATAATTCCATTTATATAAATTTTTTAAAGATTTTATTTACTTATTTATTTGACAGACAGAGATCACAAGTAGGCAGAGAGACAGGCAGATAGACAGGGGGAAGCAGGCTCTGCTGAGCAGAGAGCCGATGCAGGGGCTCGATCCCAGGACCCTCTGTGACAATCTGTGACAATCTGTGAATGCCTAGAAGGTGAGTACACAGTAGGCAGGGACAGACTCATAACAGTGTGAGGAAATGTTTGAGGGTGACGGCAGTTTATTAATTGAAGTGACAGTTTCACACGGACAATATAGGTCAAACTTCATCAAACTGCCCTTTAAATGTGTGCAGTTTATTGTACATGAACTGTATCTAAATTTAAAATGCCAGCATTCCAACTCGAAAGCTTGTGCATTAGCCCACACACACACATAGAGCCTCAGATATGATAAAATTTCTACCGTAGCAAAAGAAGCATGTTGAGTTTAATTCAGTTTTACCTAGTGCAACATCACTTATTTTCCTCTATTTAAATATAAAGGGCTAATTGATGCCTGTTGTTCTAATGTGTGATTGTTACCTCCCTGCAATGAAATCCCTAGGGACAATCTCAGTTTTGATCAATTCGCTGCTACCCTGAATGGCCCCACGCAGCTGCTCCGTTCTCGCTGACGCAGCCCACCTTTCCCAGCTGTGATCTCTCCAGTTTTGTTACGTTTTGCTTCTCTACGTGGGTCTTTTCTCTTACTTATTCTTTTCGTCTATTTTCCTCGCTGCCTGCTATTCTAATCCCTGGGGTTGTGAAGTTACGTAAAAATGGTAAGCACACCCTGCATATAAAATTTAGTGGGAAAAAATCTTCAAACTGGATCTGTGCTGAAGGAGGCTGTCTGCCCCACGTTACCTACATAAGGAAATGTTAGAGGCATTTCTATGGATGCCGATGGCTAATTCACTTAAGAGTACTTGGGTTTGAACCTGAGGCCCTCCCACATTTTCCCACATCTGAACACCAGGTAACTGGTCATCGACACAAGTCACAGTATTATTTTAACATTTTAAAACATTGTAGTATAAAGCACCCTATGTTCTAAACTTAACTTTGTCCTATAAGGTTTAGCCCAAAATAAGGGTTAAAAGAAATACTCATAAGGATTAAAAGAAATACCCAGCTTCAGAGAGAGCTAAAAGTTACACAGTTTGAGGGGGTTGCTTTAAGACCACAAAATGACAAATAAAAAATTTCGTCAGGATATGGAACAAGCCCCATGCAAGTAAGAGGTATAAAAGCGTAAATGTCTTCAGCTGCATGGGAACTCTACCTCTGTTCTCAGAGCAGCTTACTCCTAAAGTGGATTAGGACCTGTTCCTCTCTCCAGTGGGGCTGTGATATCAGGCAGCAAGCGCCTGCTGAGAGCTGGAGGTGAACCCCATTCAGAAGAGGGATTGGGGGGGTGCCTGGGTGGCTCAATGGGTTAAAGCCTCTGCCTTAAGCTCAGGTCATGATCCCAGGGTCCTGGGATTGAGCCCCACATCGGGCTCTCTGCTCAGCAGGGAGCCTGCTTCCTCCTCTCTCTCTCTCTGCCTGCCTCTCTGCCTACTTGTGATCTCTGTCAAATAAATAAATAAAATCTAGAAGAAGGGGAAGGAGGAGGGGGGAGGAGGGGGAAAGGGAGAGGGAGGGGAGGGAGGTAGCAGGAGGGCGGGGGGAGGAGGAGGAGAAGAAGAGGGATGGGGATCTGGAGCTCTGATGGGTACCTTTGTGGGACCAGTGAACGCGGGGGTGAGAACCTGGCAGGTGGCGACGCTGCAGCTTCCCAGACCTCAAACTAAACCCCTTCCTCTGACCCCAGGGCAGTTACTGGGCGAGGCTGGACAGAGAGTGGCATTTAGCACTCATCAGTGGTGGCCCATTAGCAGATTTCTTAGCCCAGAACTGAGACATCCAGAACCTGCTTGGTCTCGAGCAGGTCTGGTCTGCCCCTATACAACTGAACGTGGATTGTGTGCAATACTTCAGGTTCTTAACTGAATAATAACGGAGTGACACCTGCTTGGTGTGGTGGTGGTGACATTGCCACTATCCTCGCTGGAGCCTGGGAGATATGCCTTTGGGAATATGCGACCAGGAACTTTGAGAGCGAGCTCTTTTTGAACCTGCTCTGCTGCATTCTGGTCGAATCGTGAAGGCCTCCGAAAAGGATGCAGCCTGGGCACTCCACCTGCATTTGACATTATATAGTTAAAAAGTGCCAAGGGAGCACACTCCTGGCACCAAGCCCACCCTAGTTTTTAGCCTGTCTGGGCCTGAATCAGCGATCTTAGGAGTTGGGTCCTCACGAGTCATTCCAAAGTTCCAACTCACAGTAGATGGTTCAACTCCAAGGCCTCCCTCCTTAAAAGAAGAGTTTGCTCCCTTCAGGCAAGAGTGAGAACAAGTGCAAGTGAAATAATAATGACTACCAAATATTGAACCTGACCTACACGCAAGGAACTAGGACTTATGGGTACTGCACCCACCTCTCGCAAGATCTGCCAAAGGAAACGTAGTGTTCCCCTTTTCCAATGAGACACAGAGAGACAGAAGCACTGGGAAAATTTCCTTCCGTCCGTAGTGCTCGAGGCAGGATGTAAGGCTGAATCCAAAAGCCCACTCTTATCTTGTGTCAGGCAGCTGGACAGGGTTCATGTCACTTTCATTATCCTTCTTGGTGAGAACAACTGGCTCAGGGTGGGAAGGAAACATTCTAAAAATGTGTATGTGTTAGGGCTGAGCTCAAAGGTTGGTCCATGTTCCAAGACGGGTGCAACTGACTGCTAACAGAAACTGCTTTCTCTCTGGTTAGCTACTGACCTATCAGACAAAGTGGTGCAGATGACTGAAGACATGAAGATCAGACAGACAGACAGACACAGCTCCTCTCTGCTCCTCCAGTCTGCAGGTCCTCTGGAAGCTTTGTTCCACTGCCACCTCCATGGACGGGACAGTCCACCATATGAGAGGAGCAAAGGGCTCTGTGAACATTCATGGCTCCGAGGCTGGGAAAGAGGCGATGCCCACACTGTGGGGTCTATAAACTGCTAGAGAAGCAGTCATGGTCATCAACTTTGGTTGATTGATTGATTTTTGGCATCATTGGACTTCAAGCAAGCCCAGCATCCTCCCCAAGATACCTGCCTTGTGCCTTTTTATGGTTTCAAGTATCTATCTATAGGCTTATGACTTAACATCTGTTTCTCTCTCTCTGGTTCTTTTCTCTTTTTCTCAGCTCGTATCTTTCTCCATCTTGCGGCCTTTATGTTTCTGCCTCTCCACAAATCACCTTTGAATAATAATGCCTTAAAAAAAAAAACAAAAACAAACAAAAAAAACTCCGGACTAAGATGATCTCAATTTAGCAAAAAACAAACAACCCAGCCCATCAATGGCAACCCTGAGCAACCCAGAAAGCACTTAAAGGAAAGGAAATGAGGCTGCCTTACATTTTTGGTCTCCCCAGGGCAAAATGCTTTACAGTATGACAGTGCACTTCACTTATACAATCATTTTTAAACTCACTTATCACTTTATCCATATTTTGTATAATGCAGCGAAAGAATACACTTGAAAGCCAAAGCATCTGCGCATTAAGGAGGCCTGTCATGGTTCATATCGGGTTCAATTTTAGAGGTTTGTTTTTTTTTTTTATTGCAGCCCCCCAGCTACGCCACTGTATGGTAATCAAAGTCAGCCTCGTTCATATCATCTTATGTATATTTCAGATTTCCAAACTCAGGGTTAGAGGCCTAAGTGTATTTTGTTTTTCAAACATTCTGAAAAATGATAGAGGCCCTGCAAAAACGTATCTAGATTGGATCTAAATGGAATTATGCCACTCCAGCTGAAGTGAAGACCGAGTGGAATAAACCCGTAGCTATTTGCACACCACCTGCCGCATCGGCGGACGGTTCTGAGTGATTTTCCTAGTCCCCACTCCTCACTGTATTCGTCAGCTTTTAGAAGAGAACTCAGAGCTCATTAAACCCCTTCCGCCGCATTTTAAAGCTCAAGAAAAAGGGGGTGCGGAGAGGTGATGTGAATTATTGGGGTCACAAAGCAAAAAGTGGTGAATATGCAATTCAAACCTTGACCTTCTGATGATTATAAGCCTGTGGTCTGCTTCAACAGAATTCAGTCTCACTCTTCTCGATTTGAATAGCCCTTCCGAGCAATGACTATGGAACAAAGATTGGGTCATAGAAGGGATATCTCGTGCAGGGACTGAGACCTTGGAGTCAGAAGAATGAAGAGTTGCAAGCTGACCGGCCCACCCACTATCTCTGTGGCTTTGGGCAAACCACTTAGCACCTGTGAAACCTCAGACAAGTTACTAATGTCCCAATGTTATCCCACAGTCACCCTCTCCTTTGTGAGTGTGAATAATTAAATGAGATAATGCACCTACCATGTTTAACACAGCGCCTGGAATTTAGTAAAGGTGTATTAAATGTTAGCTATTGTTATCATCAGGTGAAGAAAGCATTGTGCATACCTGCTCGAGGGCTATAAATGCAAGCCTCGAGACCAGCAGAGAAACGGGAATTAATAATGGAGTGAGTTCAGAACAGTCCCAAAGGCAAATGCAAAGGGCAGAGATGCCACTGATTTTAGTTACTAGGAGGCACCCTTGGGCACACTGGGCAGGGTTCCAGATTCAGACTTTTTATTTATTATTGTTAGTTCCCAGGGTTTTGTTTTTACAGGTTCAACTATATAGCAAACCTGACTGTAGCCTAATACACAGAAAGGAATCAGGGAGAAGGAAATAATGAAACACAACTGAAATAATGAATGAGACTTTAGCCATTCTTAACAGAAGTTAATAACGACGGTTCGGGTGCTTATCTAGTCTCTGGTCTCATTAGAACTCCAATCTAATTTATCGCTTTTGGGATTGACATCTAATTTTTCTTTTTTTCCAGATATGTCCCCTGAATAAGAACCAGGAAATTGGGAATATTCCCTACTTACACTTCTTGCCGATGCTGGCAGATGCTTATCTTTCTTTTTTTTTTTTTTTTGATCAGGAATATGTAATTTTCTTAAACGCAGGAAAAGGGGAGAAGCACTAGGGACTACACCATGGAGGGAAAAAATGAACTTTGAAGGTAGACAATTCTGAAATCGAATTTTGGCTCTGACTTCCAGCAAGTAATTTAACCTCTCTGAGCACAATTTCCTGTACAAGAGAAACCATATCTATTTTACAGGAGCTGGTGATGAGTAGCAGGTATAATTCACATCAGAGAGGAAGCAGACCAAACACAGAACAAAACCAAAAGGCTATCCTCCACAAAATTAAAAAAAAAAAAAAAAAAGCAGAACTGGAGAGAAAGAGGACTTTATAAGTATGGGAACACTGCCAAGGCCCTCCCTCATCAGTATCTCAGAGAGTAAGATTGAGATCATGAACTCGGGCATGAGTGTGTGTATTTTTAAAGCAGCGATGTGGGGCTGAGACCAAAAAAAAAAAAAAAAAAGAAAGAAAAGAAACAGAGAAAGACAAATAGTGTAATGAGTATGTGTGTGTGACTGGGGAAGAAACAAAAAGAGAGCCCTTCCAAAATGGATCATGGAAGAACCAGTCCATACAAGTGATAGGCTCAAGCCTTTCTCCCGTTGCCTCAAAAGTCAACGCAGCTCCCGACACAGATGGCTTTGGAAAAACAGTGGACACATCAGGCCAGTCCGACCTTAGTAAGTTTATATGTGATGTCTCAGCTGGCGTATTAAAATTTTCTCTCAACTCTGATTCCTATCTGCCTTGGCAAGTGACATCATAAGGCCCAGTATGTCCCATCGGGCGGCCTGATACCAGCGAAAGTTTGCAAGAAGGGAGATCCACAGACATATTTTGGGAGTGTAATTTGCCTAATTATTATAACGGGAAGAAAGAAAGAGTTTGAGGTTCCGTGGTGACTGGAGCCAATTAGTTCATAGAAACAAATTGGGCCTAGGGTCCCTGCCAGGAAATGAATGTCAAAAGGCTTCCTCAAAGCCAATGTTTAGACAATTAAAACAAACAAACAAACAAAAAAGAGTGTCAGAAATAATGATTTAATTTTACTTCCCTGGGGAGGCTGAAAGGGCTCATTGTCTAAAGAGCTTGACTGTCCTGAACTCTATGGTCTGTGACTGAAAAGGATTTGAACCAATGCTGTGTGCAGCTTTTCTAAACTTTAAGATCTTATTTATTTATTTGAGAGGGAACACACACATGCCCCAGAGAGAGAGAGAGAGAGATTGCACAAGCAGGCGGAGCAGCAGGCAGAGGGAGAAGCAGGCTCCCCGCTGAGCAGGAAGCCTGATGCTGGGCTCGATCCCAGGACCCTGGGATCATGACATGAGCCAAAGGCAGATGCTTAACAGACTGAGCCACTCAGGTGCCCTATGTGTGTCTTTTCAAAAGGATTACCTAATTACTGTTAAGGCAGCATTAGGCACATGCAAAAAAAGTTAAACCTGCTTTAAAAATGATTTCCATGATATCTTCCCTCTAGAGTTTTTACATTTCTCCACAAATACATACACAGACATTATAGAAGGGTTATAGCCAATGAGACACAGGGTCACCCAAATCTTTTCAGGTGTTATTCCAGGCACAAGTAAGAAAGAAACCATCCTGGCATGGAAACAGAGAAACGTCCATGGAGATCTTCCCTCACCATGACTTCCCAATCGCACAGACCAAAAATTAACAAATGAACCCACTATCCTCTATCACAGGCTGTCTTATCCTAATCTCCTGTGAGTTATTTCTCTAAGCAATGTGTCTAACAGCTGTCACCTCAAACATCTAAATCTCTGGGTTCACACTTCTGATAAATGACTCTTGCAACATTGTACTTGTGAAATCAACTGACCAGCTGGGAGCTCAGAACTTTCACTCAGCCTGTCACCTTCAATCCATCACCGCGGATCGGAAAGCAGTCATAGTTCCACCACCAAGCTCAGAAAGTTAAGCGGGTTAGGAACCCAGCTTTCCAGGTTCCCCCTGGAAGAGATAAGCATCCTGCATCTGGACAGTCAATGCAGAAGAGCCGAGGAGCCCTGTCAGTCCTCCTGGAGTCACAGAAATCTGGAAGGAAAAGGGTCTTCCTGACAAATAGGGACTAGGTGGCATTTTCTAGAAGTTGGGGACTCTTTCTTAGAGCACAGGAGGTTGGGATGAACGGACACCACTTATGCACAGGTCCCTGATAGGAGGTGGGTCTGCAGACGTGCCACCTGTGACATACACATGCAGAAAATGCATTCCGGAGCAAAGGGCATCACTATAATCATTTGAAAAGGCCATTTAGTCCATGAGAAAATTAACTGCTACAATTTACATAGTCTCAAGTAAGTGAGCTGTATGCTCATCACTGAAATATCCTTTGGGAAACATGATTTAGAAAATATCATTACGGCTGTATGTTTCAGAGCTCTGTGGGCGTCTAATTTTAACAGGAAATTCCTCCTGTTCATCTCTCTGCCGACACACTTGGGTAATGAGCCTTCAGTGCTCGGCCCTTCATACAGGTACATATCCGACCACTTCCACTGATTCAGACAAATGCTCCCCCCCACCACCAGTCAACCCAGTCGGGGGCAATGTTCATTACAACCCACCGCAGCTGGACCTTAAAACAAAATGATGTTACTCCAGAAGTCAACCTACGTATACAGAGTGGAGCACCCAGGACCCTGTACTCCACACGCTGGTACTGTACCTGTCACTGGGGACTGTGGACTCTGCAGAACTTCCCCTCTGCATCAATGCTCTCCAGGTACTGGTGACTTGTTTCTTTTTTTTTTTTTTTTTTTTAAGATTTTATTAATTTATTTGAGAATGAGAGGCAGCACAGGCAGGGGGAGCAGCAGAGGGAGAGAAAGCAGCAGGATCCCCGTTGAAAAGGGAACCTGATGAGGAACTTGATCCCAGAACCCTGGGATCGTGACCTGAGCTGAAGGCAGACACTTAACCGACTGAGCCAGGCTGACGGCTTGTTTATTTCTTTTCCACGTGAGACCTAGCTCTCTCGGCTCCTCTGGGCTACTCTGTGGGCCCTCCCTGCCTTGCCTTTTAAACATATCTCCTGGTTTCTCAAGGTCTACCCTGAACTGTCCCTTCTCTGCCTGCCTTCAGTTACCCTCCTTTGTTTCCAACGTGCTAACTACACTTGATGCTCAATGGTTGCTCAATCTGGGTGTATTCATAAAATCAGGAAACATACACTTTCAGGGTTGGAAGGGATATTAGAGGACATCATCCACAATTGTCCCTAAAACACTCCCAGTTGACAGGACATCCTGCTTTGGCCAGAGTAATTCCTTTCCCATATAAAAACCTCTTGAATGGTAAGAGAATTTGGTAGAAAAGAATTTATTATATTAACCTAAATCATTGTGAAAGTTTCTGCCTATTGGTTTCAATTTCTAACCCCCGAGGACAGAACAAAGTGGAAAATAAGGAAGATCGGCATCGAAGGCCAAAAGATCCTAGCTGGGATCATGACAACACAGGGTACTTCTGGGGTGAATCTGTGCATCACACCCAACCTCTATAAGCCTCATTTTCTCAACTCCATACTGAGCAACCATGATTTTCTTTGGTGAAGCTTAATTGCGGCATTTTAGTCTCTACAACAGGGCCTAGAACACAAGGGACGATACACAGATGTTCTTCCTTTTCTATCTCCCCTTCTCCCACATAAAAGCCAGTCCTTCAGACATGTAAAGGGTCATCAGACCTTCCTTGAACAGTCTTTTAGTTGCAAATGCCTTCATACTAGTGGAAACTTCTCCTTCTACTTGATGATATTCTATTATTTTTTAAGATTTTATTTATTTATTTGACACAGCGAGACACAGCGAGAGAGGGAGCATAAGCAGGGAAAGTGTGAGAGGGAGAAGCAGGCTTCCTGCTCAGCGGGAAGCCTGATGCGGGGCTCGATCCCAGGACCCTGAGATCATGACTTGAGCCAAAGGCAGACCCTTAATGACTGAACCACCTAGGTGCCCCAATACATTTATATTCTTAACATGGAACCCAGAATGGAATGCATTACCTCCTGTGTGTTCAGGCCAGTGCAAAGCCAAACTGGGACTTGTTTGGTACTGATGCTACACTTCTAATACACTCCTGTGCCGATTCACACACCCACCATGCCTTGGTCACTCAACGCAGACACCTGCCCAATCCTCCCTCTGCCCCGACCCACTGGCCATGTCACTCTGAGCTTCCTCCGTCGTACTTTTCTGCCTGTGTTCCTTGACCTGGCCCTTGTGTCTAGTTACATGTCACAAAACCAGGTATGATCCTCCTCCAGTTTCACTGAGGGTCTCGGAATTTCAACCTAGAGGTATGTGGGGAGCATGATCAAGTTAAGTCTCTCTTCAGATAATCACCAGAAAGTTTGTTTTTGGGTCTCCAACCCCCAACCTCTATCCACTGTGGCTTTAGAAGACCTGTCTTGAAAATCAGTTCCTTAACCATTGACCCCAAAGTGCAAAATTCCTTACTCACTGATAAAGATGGCTTTGTCATTTCCCCACTGGATTCCACTTGTCTGCCTCAGCCCTGAATCCAAGAGTCCGCCATCTCTTGGCCTTTACAGGCATCCATTTTTCACTGGCAGGGAACAACCCACCTCATCTGGAACCCCCAGTCTTTCCAAGGTTTGCTTCTACTTTGAGAAACACGATCATCTCTGGTTCGGTCCTGCCTGCAAATGAGGTGATGGGTGGTGTCATTCAACACAGCTTCTGGCACACGACAGTGACCCTCCCCTGTCCTTTTCTCCTGCAGGTGCCGGTAGAAAGAAAGCAGGAACAGTCCTTCAGAATTGAGACGGCTTTACAAATACTGTCCTGGGGCAGAGATAGGCTGCCTTCTGCAGAACAGAGAACTAATTAGCATTCATTTTCTGTAACAAGCAAGCTGCTAATTTGATAGGAAAATCCAAGTAAATTTGCAGCTTCCCTTCATCATATAATATGCATTTTCATTTAGCAACATGGCCATCTCATACTGAATATTAGTTCTGAAATTTTAATTGACTATGTGTCTTTTACTCAGTAACCCCAAACACCAAGTTTAATCATTTGGATGGAATATAAATGGAATGAACAAATGGCCAAAGTTACCTATGAGGAGGGCACGTGAGATGCTGTTCAATAAAACAAGCAATGATAAAAATACAACCTAATATTTGCACAGCGGTTTAGAATTTATGGAGCGCTCTTTATATATCTACATTACCCATTTTAAGTACTTTAAAACAGCAGGAAAACAAAAGATGGAAATGATGTAATGAACTGCTTAAACTGCGTATGAGATTGGGAAAATGGTTTTTATTATTCCTCTTTTTGGCTGATATCACACTTGGCACATAGTAGGTACTCAATAAACATCCATCTAATGCATAGAGGGTAGAATGAACCACCACTATTCTCACGTTTGCGCAGAACTCAGGTACAAAGGGCTTGCTCACAAGAGCAAGGACAGGGAGACTTTTCCTGACAAAAATAGCTGACTGGCCAACCTGTGAGCAGGACAAAGGCAATGACTTTGTTGTCAGTTACTTTTGTACAGCTGGTTACATGTATATTGGATTTGTCATAAAGAAAACCACAGGCTCGAAAGACAGTCACTTGTGCTAGGCCACGTCACCAAACTGGGCTTCACACGTAACCTGGACGCAGTGGCAGCCTCCCCACCTCAGAAATGGAGTTTCGCTCAGTCAGGAATTCTCTGGTAGGCACCAAGGAGGTAATCTGCCACAAGGACCCTCCCAAACCCCCAGTGGATGCTGAATTAATCTGCCTGCTGAGAGGCCCTGCTTGTTCCCTCTGAGGGAAAGTTACCTGACCCGAAACAATCCTTTCTTCTCTTTTACTCCTAACATCCATGTTGCACGCTCCTTCTTCTAAAAACCTTCCATCTGGGGCTCCTGGGTGGCTCGTGGGTTAAGCTTCTGCCTTCCGCTGTTCATGATCTCAGGGTCCTGGGATTGAGCCCTGAGTCGGGTCTCTCTGCTCAGCGGGGAGCCTGCTTCCCCTTCTCTCTGCCTCCCTCTCTGCCTACTTGTGATCTCTGTCTGTCAAATAAATAAATAAAATCTTTAAAATAAAAATAAAAACCTTCCATTTTATACAACTCCTAGGAGCTCCTTTCTACTGGCTAAATGGACCGCTGCCAAATTCATGAACTGCTTAATAAAACCAATTAGATCTTCAAGTTTACTGGGCTGAATGTTAGTTTTTGACACATTTAACAGGATAGATTCTGGAGATGGGCTGCATGGGAACAGATTCCACTCCAACCTGGAAAAGTTAACCAGCTCTCTGTGTTTCAGCTTATTCTTTGCTAATATGGGAATAGTAATAGACCCTGCCCCATGTGGATGTTCCTAGGAAACTAGATTAATTTACGTAAAAATGTGTAAAGCTCTGTTCCCCACACCATCAACATCCTCTCTGTCTGGAGTTAGCGACAGTAGTACTCGGAGCGCCCATACCATGTTTGCCACGAGGAGCGGCTCCAGGGGTATCTGTGAATCAAGAAATGATCCTTCAGACCTGTTTCTACTTGGAAAACCTATATTTTTTTTTATAGTTTATACTGTCCAGAATGACTCAAAAATAATAAAGAACTAGAAGGTGGGCAGATGAGTCACTTTGCAACTCATTGCAGATGGTATGCTGCATTTCCTTAGAAGGCCAAGTGACCCAGAAGAAAGGCTGCGTCAAATACATTGTACAAAACACATAAAGATCCCAATTAGGTAGCCTGTTCCCAGTCTGCTGAGGCAGAGACTAGTAACTGGTTAGTTCCTCAAGATGGTTCCAGGTCTCACACTGTCTGAAGACAGGCTTTTTGACAGTTTTGATTCCTGTTATTAAAAAAAGAGAGAGAGAGAGAGGAGGAAAAAAAAAAACAGTAAAATGTCAAGCTGTTTTTTTTCTAATGTCAGAAATGGAAATGATGTAATGAATTAATATCTACTTTCTCTGATGAAGAGTATTATTTCAGCTTTCAGATTAAATAGTGTGTGATTCTATTCTGATATATGTGAAGGTCAGACGAGCCCTAGTTAAAACTGGATTGCCAAAGAAGACATGTCTGGGCTCAAAGAAAAAAGCCCAAAGATGTATCAACCAGAAATACAGTTTGCTTAATGGAAGGACCTGCTGCTATAACTAGATATTATGTGGCAACAAAAAAAAAGTACTGTATGATTTGTCTCTTTAAACCTGTCAATCCAACCTCTTCGGAGAGTAGTAAACTCATCAAATCATTATAACGATTTAGAAAGATCATTTAAGAAATCATAGTACTAAGCCAAAACCTTGTGCCATGATTAGGAAAAATTAGAAGCATTAAGTTACCTATAAATAGGAAATCAACATATTAACCTTTACTTTATTTAAAGAGGCAGACACAACATGCATTGCAAATGAGGGACATTCGCATACACTTATTCCCTATTCACATCATGATTAAGTCCTCCCAAGGAAGCAGGGTCAGAGACGGGATTAAAGCACAATGTTTCCTTTAGTCTCCTGGGGGAATCCAAAACTGTATAAATGTGTAAAAGCAAGAGACTGACACAGGGAGTATGTGACCACAGGCAAAGGGACGTACCCAGAGCAGATGCTAATCCCAAGAAGCTAAGAAGGTGAGTATGTAAAATGAGGATTTACACATGCTTTGTCTTAGTTGGTTCAGCATATACTCTTGCAGGAAAAAAAAAAAAAAACCATTCTTGTCTAATTTAAAGAAACAGAGAGAAAGTGAGAGAGGACCGAAGGGAAAAAGCAAGGGAGGGGGGCAGCCAGAGAGGAGGGAGGGAGGGAAGAGAAAATCCTTATTTGTTTTCGATTCTTTAGGTCAGGAATAAGAACAATTAAGTATTTGAAATTCAGCCTGTCTGAGAACTGAGCAGAAGGAAGGAAAGATGGCAGAAAAGAAGGGAGGAAGGAGAAAATCCTTGACCAAATCAATAAATAACCCCTTTACTGTAGCTAACTCTTTATTTGTCTGACAGAGAGAAAGAGCACACACAAGCAGGCGGAGTGACAGGTAGAGAGAGAGGAAAAAGCGAAGCGAGATGAATGCGGTCCCAGGACCCCAGGATCTTGACCCAAATGGAAGGCAGACACTTAACTGACTGAGCCACCCAAGGGCCCCTGTAGCTAACTCTTAACACCAGAAGCTGCTCATAGGATGATAATACATACAATGTTCATAACAATTGTTCAAAATATTTTTTGTCCTCAACCAATGATTGATCACGTGGACAATAATAAAAGCTAATGTGTACTGTGTTTAAGGCACCAGCCTGAGCATTTCACATATATGTCCCTAATGCAGTCCTTGTAAACCCATGAAATAGGTACTGTGGATTTTCGTTTCCTGCCTACAAGACAGGGAGAAATACCTACCTAACAGTTCAAAAGACTTTCTTTTATTTTGCAGAAGTATTTGTTAATCAGTTTAAGGGATGGTGAAATGAGACATCATCACGGCAGAGAAAGCCAGCAGCTTCCTAGCATCTTAGAGGAAGCACTTACAATATAAAATCCTGGTGACCCAGGGACCCCAACTTCAAGGGAGACTCTGGCCTCTGATCTGCTTATATAGTCACCCGATCCTATAATCTGTATACCCTTGAACCTGCTACAGAGGTAACCTTCCATACCCCCAACGCTTGCTGCTGCCATGAGGACAGAAGGTCCGACATAAGCGACGGAAAAGCTGTCTAATAGTTTGGGCCTGCCTCCTAACAGAAGTTTCTGTGTTGAACAGAGTTTGGTCTAAGACCTACTATCCTTATAGCCCATTGTCCAAAATAAGTCATGGTACAAGAAATAAATACACAGTCCCCACTTCTCCTTGGTCTCCGGATGCTACTGATATTTCCCAGAAGAACACGAGAATGACGAAGGCATATATCCTCTTCGGTCACTTTACAAAGTTTCAATCCTATCAGTAGTTTATGGCCAAAATACAGTCTTGTTCTTTTCTGCATCTTCACTATGTAAATTGAAGTCAATTTATCTCAGTCTGGTGGTTCGCTTAACTAACCACCGTTTTAAAGGAGAAAAAGGCAGAGGCTTATGGAAAGGAAGTTGGTAGTGGAGTGGTCTTAACCCAAATACACTTTCAGAGAGACAAAAGCTATTCTATATCATAGAGAAATAAACAATCTTATTAAGGAACACAGATTAATCTGACCTTTATCCAAATGCACGCTGTACCAAGGATTCAGACAGCCTTACATGCATCTCTTAACTGGGCTGCTGCTTGTGTAACAACAAAAACAAAATGTGGGCTGTTACTGACAAGTGAAGGAGCAAATTAAAAATGTATCCTACAAACTGTAGCAAGTCAACACTGTTGAGGCCAGTGGGGGGCAGAGGGAGATATGTTCATGTTTCCATAATAGAGATGTTAAGTGGGCCTGAAGGGTAGATTTTAATAGGAAGTTATAATGTGGTTGTATGCTTCATACAAGGGGGAAAAATCCAGACTTTATCACCACAACTTGTGCAGCTGAGCTGGAAGATGCCTTGTCAGCTAAGTGCTAAACACAGACACACAGACAACATATGGTTATGAAATGCTACCATGGGAGATCATCCGAATCCTTTCTTTTTCTAAAGACGTGAAAGAATAGATGACTATTGTTCAGGGAATGTTGATGAGGTCTTTCTCTAAGACTCTATGCGCTCAGGCAGATTGGCTGTTAAAGGAAACTCCTAAGTGAGGATTAATTTTTGTGTGGTCTAAGGATACACTCTCAGCTACATCTTGAATAGATAAGTTAGAGCGATTCGAGAAAATCGCATTGTTACAGTTTAGGGATCTAAAGGTCTCTGGTGAAAATTCATAGTCTTATTGTGACAATTAATACGGGGAACCCTCACTAAGAGGGAGCCGGGAGGGCAGAAGGGGAAGCAGTGCCACCCAATGTCAATTATACAAAGAACTGTCAATTACAGACCCCCACAGAAGACTCCTCCACAGGAAAGAATCGTCAATGACACAACCCAAGAGGAAAGGATGCACACTGCACCCCTTACAAGGAACCGCCTAGCCCTGCAACCCAGCCAATGAGAAACCATTATCACCCTGAACTCTTGCTTTTCTCCAGTGGACTTTCATTCAAAACAGCCCCTCCCAAAATAATGGTCCTCTCGTTTGTTGGACTTGCCTACGGTTTTGCCATAGCTTGCATGTTCCCAATGGCAATCCTCTGCTGTTCTGGAATACACCCGCTTTGCTGGTAAAATACGTTTTATTTTTAAGGTTAACATCACTGAGAAGGTGCTACATTGAAGCACCCCCTGCTCGGTTTTCAGGCCTTTCTGACTATGCTAAGGATAACCAAAGGTCTTAGCCAACGTGAAGTTACTTTTTCCATCTTTAAATATGAATACTCTATAGTTCTCGGGTAGACAATATAAAATTAGTAAACATCTATGTGGTAGCCATACTAATAAAGCCTTACATGTACAGAACTGCTTTAAATCTTAACAATCTTAAAAGGCAAATATCATTAAAATATATATGAAGGGCGCCTGAGTGGCTCAGTCGGTTAGGCATCTGATTCGGCTCAGGTCACGATCTCGGCGTCCTGGGATTTTGCCCCGCATGGGGCTCCCTGCGCAGTGGGGGCCTTCTTCCCCCTCTCCCTCGGCCTGTATGTCCCCCACACCCACTTGTACTCACTTGCTCTCTCGCTCTCTCTCTCAAATGAATAAATAAAATCTTTTTTAAAAACAAAAATAAAATGTTATATATGACAAAACAGAATGAGATGCCCCACGTCACAGTTGGTAAGAGGTGAGGCCTGCTTCAACGTCTGATTTCCAAGTCCATCTTTTTTGTCCCTATGTCAGGGATTCGTGTATTTCTCATGTGTTTACTTTTTATACTGCTTACAAGAAACAGAATCCACCAGTTTCACTGCTATTAATAGGGGAATGAGAATTAGTACTTATGAAGGTTTGCTGAGCACCAGGAAGATAACTGCTCTTTCCATCAGTCCAGCTAATCCCCTGGCAGAGTCAACATTTATGTAGAATCTGGACTCCAGCTGAGGCAGGGCTAGAGGCAGAATGCAGAAATGACAATGAGGTGATGTGGTACCTTCCAAGAATTGGCAGGTAAAGGGAATTAGGTTGCCTTGCAAAAGTTAAATAGTAAAAGGAGATGACAGACATGTAAAGCCCCCTTTCAGAGAGATCTCTGCTGCCTAACAAGACTTGGGAAAGTATTAATACATGTGATGGCTGGGGTTGGGCAGGAGTAGACACCAGAAAAGATGAGAGTTGGAACTTGCAAACATGCCAGCTTTGGTCACACCTTTTGGTCATAGTGAGCAAAAGGTGTGTTATGCATGCCTCCAAACCACTTGTCCTGGCAGAAGACAGTCCCACAGTAGACACGGACAGAAGAGGCAATGTTAGCTTGGCACTGTGAAATAACTGACAATTACCAATACCTATTCTCAGTCTAACTCTGAGCATGTCAAGTCACCTGGTTTCCCAGGTCAGTGCACACAAGAGATCCAAAAGGATGTCTCCTTTGACTGATGGTTTCATTCCTCATTGTAATGCAATGAGCTGATGAACACTCTGCTTTCTATCTGTAAATGTCTTCCAAGTATAGTTAATGTGTTGTAGCATCCTTAGTCAAACACATCCTGTATACTGTCATCGTGTAATTTTTGGGCTGGTAAGTAAAAAATTATACCTCTGACCATGACAGACTTACCCAGATACTGTTACAAGGTCCTTCCTAGACAGTGAAGTCAGCTAGCCAAAACAACCCAGGGTGCTTTCTTCTAAATAGCTTCAGAACCACGTAACTACTCAAGGAGAGATGTTCTCCATCAGCAAATAGAGTTCTTCACTTTAGCAGGAATGGGCCCACACTCTTCTGAACATATTTGGGGATCAATTTAATCATAACTAAATGATAATGCGTTGGATGAAAAGTAGAAAGCTGGGTTATTTCCCTAACCAGGCTGCTAATTGACAATATAACCTTGGAAGTGTTATTTAACTGTTCTGAACCTGGATATCTTTATCCATAAATGGAGATATTAAATAAATGCTGTCCGAGGTCCCTTCCAAAGCTCTAATGTTCTCTCACTTTAAGATGTTAGCTGATCCTCTAAAAGTCAGAGCATTTTATTTTATGCTGAAATGACTTCATTTTCTTTCAAATATTGGCTCTTTGGCTGTTATGGCTGCTCTCGGTGATTAAATGAATGTCCTCTGGTGGCCCTTAATATTGCCAACCCATCTGACAGTGTATTTCCTGAAAATGCAACATAATATAAGCAATGAAGAAAACTAATCTCCATAGTCTCTGCCTTATCTCTGACCTTACTTACTCATCACACCAAAATGCAGGCTCGATAAAAATGTAACCTAAATAATTATACTCTCGATTAAGTCTGTCATTCTTTTTCATTTGGGCTCACATGAACCATCCCAGAAATCAAGAGGCTACGAGTTGCTAAATCAAATAAGATAACAAAAAAATCCCTCTTTTATTCTTGAGTAGTTAGGGCAATGCATCTGATTTTTCTAAGATGCTCAGTCAGTATTCCGTAAAAATGTATGTTCACACCTTGCGACTTAGTTTGGCAGATGGACAATCACAAAGGAGTTTTGTGTTCACTGAGTAAGTGCCATTTACATGTTTCCCTTATAGACAAAGAATAGCGACTGGCATCTTTACAAAGCCAATTAGCAAATGTATTCGTGGAAGTCCCTTTCACACCTCTATTGTCAACTTCAATCATTTATTTATATCAACTAAAATCATCTGCCTTGATTACTCATTATTGACTAAGTAATGATAAAGTAATTGTACTTCCCGAAGTGTGTTACGAACCCACAATCCCAGTTTTCCCCGGCTACTAACAGCCAGTCAATAGTGTCATAGAGGTCTGATCATTTTTAACACGGCATTTCCTTAATTTAGATAAAACCATACAGCTATCCAACTACTACTACCTTAGGTCAGTCTTCGTCAGCATCCTGACAGATTAATATACTGAGGAGTAGGCTGATGCGTCAATTTTCAATACGGTCCTCCGAGAATTAATTCCCCATCATGCAATTCTACTGATCCTTCCCAGCTGTAAAGATGATTGTGTTAGTCTTCTGATCATCATTCTTCCCTCAGGATAAAAGCCCAACTTCTCACAGTAACATACATTGTTCCTCGTAGTCTTGTACCTGTCCTACCTCTTCCCAAAATGCCAGTCAACTACAGTGGGTGAGAATCAAGAAACAGTCTGCCCTGTTGGAAAATCCCAGACCTACCACTTGATGCCTATGTGACTTTGACCAAGCTAAATATTCCCCATACTTTAGAGATAACTGGGGTGGACAATAAAAGCACCTACCCTCAAGGTCTATTTTTAAGTTGTAGCAGATTACAAAACTGGTCATACATATTTTCACTTTTCTCAAGGTGTGAAGTCATGTCTCTCACACCCTTCGATCCGGGCTGACCCTGTGGACTTGCTTTGGACATTAGCAGAGGCTGTAAATGTGCTTGAGCATTGAGAGCAGTCCTCCTGCTGATCTTCGAACCCTCTGACTGTCGGGTGAACAAGTCTGGCTTACTCGCTGAATGACCAGAGACAAGGGGTCAAGTCTTTTGCGCTGCCCCAGACAAAAGCAAAGCAATTACTGGAGATGTGAGTGAGATCATTTTAGACCATCTGGATTAGATGAATCATAACCAGCTGAGCAGCGAAGAAGATAAGATGCAAATCCAACCAAGACAATCCAAGCCTTGCCGTACCAACAGTTACCCTGCTGACTCCTAAACTCACAAAATAACAGTAAGGGACTGTTGCAAGTCACTGAGTTGTGAGTTTATTATGCAGCAAAACTATGGGATAAAACACAGTTAAATGAATTAGTAAATGAGTTAGTAAAGTAAAACACTTTCACATGTACCAGACATACATGAATATAAGCTATTAAAAACTCAGTGGTCTCAGGGCGCCTCGGTGGCTCAGTGGGTTAAGCCTCTGCCTTCAGCTCAGGTCATGATCCCACAGTCCGACGATCGAGCCCCACATCAGGCTCTCTGCTCAGTGGAGAGCCTGCTTCCCCCCTCCCTCTCTACCTACTTGTGATCCCTCTCTGTCAAATAAATAAATAAAATCTTAAAAAAAAAAAAAAAAAAACCTCAGTGGTCTCTACCTCACATTCTATTGTTACTTGGACCACTGGTACAAATGGTCCTAGAATACCCACATGCTCCCATCTCTGGGCCTTTCCATAGTTTATCAACCTAGAATACCAATGCCTCTACCCTAACTTCACAAACTCCTATCCCTTTGAGTTTAATTATAGCCTCTTTTGAGGATCAATGGCTGACACCATTCTGTGGTGTTAAATGTCCTTCCTGAGAATTTTCGAGAACACTATGCTTACACCCCTCTGGTATATCTATACCCTGCTGTTTTTACTTGTCGATTTGTCACCAACCCTATGCCACCAGCTCTTGTCACGGCTGGGTATTAGTTACCGTTTTTACCTGAGACTCCTCTTTACCACACCCCTTAATTCAACCTTATCTAACCAACCAGAGCTGACTCTCCAAAAGAAAACTCTTTGCATTTAAAGTTTCAAAGCGTTGTGGGTTTTTTAAGTTTTTTTGTTTTGCTTTTGTTTTTGTTTTGTTTTTTTAATTCACTTGACAGAGAGAGACACAGAGAGAGTACAAGCAGCAGTGGGGCAGAGGGAAAGGGAGAAGCAGACTCCCCACTTAGCTAGGAGCCCTGCATGCGGCTAGATCTTAGGACCTGGAGATCATGACCTGAGCTGAAGGCAGGCGGCCAACTATCTGAGCCACCCAGGCACCCCAAGGTTCAAAATATTTTTAAATAAACTTTATTAACCCTAGACTGCTTTACTATTGTGAGTTTTTAAAAAAATAACTATTTTACATATGTACCATTGTTCTATTTTTTTTTGAAATGTACATTTGTCATCAACATCAGCTACCTTTCTGAAATGTGTCACTCACATAATATGCATCTTTCCCTAGTCTTCATGGAAACCAGGGATACAAATACTGAATGAAAGGGGCAAAATAACTGTACTTTTTTAAAACTGAGCTATGCTGCCTTGAGAATAACAGTCATTCTTGTGGGATTTTACCCACAAAAATAGTAACTATTTGAACATGTTTTTTTTTTAAATTTTGATCAAAATATGTAACGAAAGCATCCATATACCTTGCAGAAATCCCAATAAGGCATCTCTCTTCCAACAACCCCAGTAACTCTTTCCAAAAACGAGATTAGGCTAGTTTGAAACGACTTGCTTTTAATTAACACATTATGATGGTGGTGACCACCACGGTTTTTTGTGAGCACTCACGAGCCATCTGTTTAGTAATTTCAACTAGAATTTTTCAAAGGAGAGACTGTAACAATCTATTATTTTCAGAATCCAAATGTTCCATCAATTTAGAAAATTAGAACATTTCCATTCTCCTGACACCTTCCTCGTGCTCAGCGAAGCATCAAAAAATTTAATAGTACTTAACTTCAACACATCAATTTATATTAACAAAAGTTATAATAATAATGGCTAAATTTACTGAGTTGCTACTATGTGTCAGGCACAGCTCTCAGACAGAAAGAAACATAAACTCGTTCAATCTTCAAAATAATCCTATAGGGTTGTGCTACTATTACGATGTCTATGTAACAGAGGAAGAAACTCACACACAAAAAGGTTGTAACTTGCCAAAACCACACAGTTCCTAAGGGGCAGAGCCAGTGTTTAGACCTGGGCAGCCCCATCCTGTGTCCATCCTCTTAATTACAGTGGGGGTGACAAAGCAAGGCAACTCAAATCAGTCCCTGATGGCTGGTGTCATCAATCAGGCCTCCCACCTCTGCTCCCTCGTTTGGAAGGTGGGTCAGTGGAAGACCATCGCAAGAGTCTGCCCATTGCTGGCGTGAAGGATTGTTGGATTCTCTTTCAGCCAATAATCACAAAACTTCCATGTAGAATGGGATAATTAAAGTAATTTTCTATCACTTGGGACATGGCTCTATTTCGTTTCATGGAAGAGAAAATTTGATGAGCAGTCTACGATATGCTCCCATGTTTTCTGTGCTTCAACTCAGCACAGTCGAATGCGGGATCACAGAAACAAAGCACCATGATATTAAAGAGCATTACGGTACTCAATGACAGAGAAAAGATTTCCATGAACTATATCCTTCGAGATAAGTATTTGAATGGATGCAACATATTTGCAATTTACAGGAGCTTGCACTCCTTGTATTTTAAGAAAAGCACAGTCCATACTAATGACATATCATGGTTGAACTCTGATAAAATACATGTGAACTAACTATTCCAGTGGTGGCTGTTCCACTCCCTTTAAGTAGACATCGCCGTTGAATTTGAACTGATTATTCCTTTCAAAGGACCTGCTGAATTATTTTAATGTGGTTATCCAGCTGTTAGATGGAACTGTCTTGCCATCTGATACCAGATTGCCAAATGAATGTCCTTTGATACAGCCAGGTCCTCTGCTGGTCCAGGAGGAGGCTGGCAAGGGGGCACTAATCTGACAATTTGGGCTATGAAGCCAAAGAGTAAATAAATGTTAGACAACAGTGACAATTTAGTGAGAGTTTATATTCGGGAATACTGTCCAAAGTCGCGACGCTAACTGCTAACATAGAGGGGAAATTTCAACACAAATTCAACACTTCCTTTGATCCCAGTGAATCTGTGCGATGATCTGACATCCTCCGAAGACAGCTGGTGTCACTACAGTCCATAAGTATTCTGAGATGCTAATCATTTGTTAGGAAGTCTATTGAACATGTCAAAATTCATCTTAAAATATTACCCAGTATGACAAACCCATCCTTATTCCCATCAAAAGATCCTTGTATCCAATTTCCACATCTAATAACTCTTAGTCACACAGCCGGGGCTGGACAACTCTGCATTCTTCCCAAACTTGAAATGTACTGTGAACACACAGGCAGACACTTCTTGATACACAGGACATTAAACTTTAAAGTCGCCGAGGAGAAATGATGCTTTTTTATCTTGGCAGAGGATGTATTCTGGACATATATTTAAATGTTCGACTTGCCTGTGGTAGTAATTTCTGACATTTTCAAATGGTAGTGAATGCTACAGGCAGTAAAAGCACAATTACATATTTGACAATTATGTCATCCTGGTTAAACATTTTGGATATTACTATAAGCTGTGTCGGATCTTGCCAGGAGAGGTGCTTTCAGAAGCCGAGTGATGACAGCAAGGCATCACAGTGATTTATGGCGCTGGTGACAGCACTCAATTAAATTGTTCTTAACTGATTTTAATTAATTGAAAAACAATGTTAGTTTGGGAAACATGACTTTACCTCCGAGAATGAAATACTGATTGATTGGAGTACAGTGTGAGCATAAAAGCAAGAATTTAAAAAGAAGGAGGGAATTTAAAAAGACAAAAGAAAAAGAACGGGGGATCCCCCCCCATCGCTCTAGGAAACAGCTGGAAATGTATTATGCCAATGTGCAGTGAGGAGTGTTGAGACCAGGACTCAATCCGACAGATGAAAACACATCCCACTAATTCTTGAGGACCCAACTGAAGATTCTCCACCTTGTCCTGTTAAAATGGCTGTGATCTGTTTTCTCTGCCTCCAGGACCCTCCCCCAATTCCTTCTCCGTCAACTCCTCAAACTCTTGGCCTTGAATGCCGGGGCAGATGATGTGACAATGTACTGTAAATCCTATGTCGTGTTGATCATTTTCATATTCTTTTTTTTTTTTAAGATTTTATTTATTTATTTAACAGAAAGAGATCTCAGAGAGGCAGTCAGAGAGAGGAGGAAGCAGGCTCCCCGCTGAGCAGAGAGCCCGATGCAGGGCCTGATCCCAAGACCCTGGGATCATGACCCGAGCCGAGGGCAGAGGCTTAACCCACTGAGCCACCCAGGCGCCCCTCATTTTCATATTCTTAAACCCCTGGCCGGAGCACCACACCTACCATATAGTTATTTGCTGAGTGAAAAAAATGATCTCCCCAACACGGGGTTGAGTGTCTGCTGTAGGCAAGCACATCAGATGCTTTCTCTCCTTTGCTCTTCAGAACAGCCTCCCGAAGATGGGGAGGCGCTAGCCCTATTTTGGAGCTAAGGAATCTATGGTTTGCTGAAGGTAAGGAATTTACCTCATACAAAACCCTGCGTCGGATGGAGTCTGAACTTCTGACCATTGCTACAGGATCTACAACCCAGGGATCATGTGACTCCTCCTCACAAATGAGCCCCTGTCCTCCAAATCACTAGCATGGTGTCGACCTTTTCTAACATTCTCTGAAATAACTTCTCAGCTTCATGCCCTGCTACTTCTCTGGACACGTCCTCACTTTTATCACTTCTATGTGTAGATGCCCACGTAGGCGACTCCCCGGCCCCTCCCCTTGCCCCAAGTCTCTGCCTCCCCTCCTTTTACAAAACCGTATTTGGCACCACAGACTGGTTTAGAATATAATCCCCTCCACGAAGCTTTCCCCACTGGGTCCTATGCCAGCTTTGCTCTTCACAGGTTCTGTCTAAACTCATCATCTTGGGCGCCTGCGTGGCTCAGTCTGTGAAGTATCTGCCTTCAGCTCAAGTCATGATCTCGAGGTCCTGGGATCGAGCCCCGTGTCGGGCTCCCTGCTCAGCGCAAGTCTGCTTCTCCCTCTCTTCCCTGCGTGTGTTTTCTCTCTCTGTCTCCGTCACTATCTGTCTCTCTCAAATAAATAAGTAAAATCTAAAGAAACAAACAACAACAACAAAACTTGGTGAAATAAATTAGAAAGGAATTCATGATTTACTCCATATACAAGAGCAAGCGTCTATGCAAACACGTTTGCAGTATATAATCATCCAATGCTTCTCCCTCCTTTCCCTTTTCCTTCCTTCTTTCATCCTTTATTCTCTCTTTTCCTAAATAACAGTTAAAACTCTGTGAAGACCACTGTTCTAACTGCTGTATCTATAATGTGTTTTCCCCTGCAGATCTCTGTACTTTCAGTAGCTGTAAATTCCTGAAGGCCTAATAATTTCAGGAAATTTTAAGTAGAGCTCCCCCTTCATTCTGCATCTTTCATTCGCTGTATTTATTTATTGGGAGATTTCTTTTTTTTTTTTTTTTTAAGATTTTATTTATTCGACAGAGAGAGATCAAGAGAGAGAGAGGGAAGCAGTCTCCCCGCTGAACAGAGAGCCCGATGCAGGGCTCAATCCCAGGACCCTGAGATCATGACCCCAGCCAAAGGCAGCGGCTTAAGCCACTGAGCCACCCAGGCACCCTGGGAGATTTCTTTTTAAAAGACAAAAAAAAAAAAAAATCACATTCACATTGGATTATACACTAAAACACAAAATTAAAAAGTTACATATTAACTGTTATGGCACTGTGTTCTTTCTGAAGAAAACAACAACAACAACAACAACAACAACAAAAAAACCACATAACTTTCAAGGAATATTTGAATAAAGTGCCTAAGCATAAAAATCGAGTTATCAGGGAGTACATTACCTGGGTGGCTCAGTGGGTTAAAGCCTCTGCCTTCAGCTCAAGTCATGATCTCAGGGTCCTGGGATCAAGCCCTGCATCAGGCTCCCTGCTCAGCTGGGAGCCTGCTCCCCCCGCCCCTGCTTCCTCTCTGCCTACTTGTGATCTCTGCCTGTCAAATAAATAAATAAAATATATATTTTTTTAAATCGAGTTGTCAGAATAGAGGCTGAGAAATGAAGAATCTTGAGGAGCACCGAACTAGGGAATTACAAGGCTGTAATTCACAAATTTCTCAGAAAAACAATGACTAAAGTTTTAAAATAATCAGAATTCAAAATCAGCACACTTGACAGATAAGTCCCAAAATGTTTTTTTGATTTTTTGTAATAGAACGACCTAGAACACCGGCTGAACGCGTCACGTCTTGGGCCCCGTGCCATCAGGACTCGACAGCAATCTCTGGGGCCTGTAACCCCAGAATCTGCACCTTAAATAAGCTCCCTAGGAAAAGCTTTTATCTTTGAAAGTTCAAGAACATTCCAGATTATTAGGTAAAAAATGACAGATACCTTGTACTGACAAAAATATGAGTGAAATGATTCATGGGAACCCTCTATTTCAGCACAGAAAAAAAAAGCTTTTAAAGCCACTAACTACCCACAATTAACCTTTCGAATTAATATTTATGCTGTAGCATTCTGAGTTTATTCCAAAGCCCACTCACACTTAAGCAATATTTACAGTGACAAAGAAAAGTTCATTTTCCAGACACATATTTCCCACTTAACATCGTCAAAGACCCATGAGAACTAAGAACTCGAGTAAGTGACAAGGCTGAAAGACTGGACAGGAGGTGACTCTGCGCACTGTCCCGAAGCCAATGCAGCCATGAGTGACCATGTAATCTAACCCTCAGCTGAACTCCTCTGCGCCTCAGCGCCACCTCTGCAACACAAGTGGGTAGAGCTGGAAATCACTGCAGCTCCTTCTACTGAGGAGAGAGTGTGCTTGGGGGTCAAGGACATTCATTGGCCTCATGCTTCAGTTTCTAAACCCCTACATTGAAACGGAGCTCTGTTCATTGGCAAACATTAGTGTCTATTGATACCAAATTTGTGAGAGAAGTTGCCAAGCATTTGAAGGTTCCAGAACTGTTCACTATTGAGGAATAAGAAAGAGCCCAGCTAAGCTGGGATCAGCGCTCAACCAGTGTTCTTGTGGACAGCAGTTTTCATGGAAGGCACCAAGGACAAAGCAAGTGGGAAGTAGCAGGGCTGTCTTACCATCACTACCCCCTGTGTGGCTCGAGGTTATCTATTGTCTCTCCAACCTGGCTCTCCCCCTCCAATTCTCCTGCCTTCCGTCAGGGAAAGCACAGGTTTCACGTCCTCTACTTTTCATAGCATAATGGTTCCTTCCTATTAAAGACTAAAAACATCCATGGCGTGGGATAATCGTTACTGACTCACAAATCATGGCTATGCTTATAATTCTAGTATAAACACTAACCATGCGTTCACTGAAGTTGAAACGGTCCCTTCTCAGGAACTGTCATTTTGTATGTATAAATATTGATTGAGCTTTGGTTCCTACTACCAGATGGCAGACCTGTGAAATTCTAATAGAGTTGAGGAGATTCAAACAGATTATCATTCGCTGACAGGCACTGGAGACCACAGTGAAGGCCAAAGTTTTTATTTCAAAAATAAGTAATTAGAGGTGACAGCAGAAGTGTAAATAGGGCCCAAATGAATAAATTTGTTAATTGGACTTCCCCTTGGTAGTTGTTAACCCAGGCCTGTTTGGTCATAAAACATGTTCGCATGTCCACAGCTTCCCTGGAAGAACGTCCTTGGATTCATGTCACAGAAGGGGGTCCCAGGTGGGACGAGCATTGTATTAACCAGTAAGAATGTGGCTACTAATTTGTGTCTACTCCACCTAAAGCTCTGTTAATTACTTACTGACAGAATGTCCTTCCGACAGAGACCCCTGATACACAAAATGCACGATTACAGACGCACGTCTATCATTACATAGAAAAGGCTTAAGATAGGTAACTCTGTGGCTTCTTGCGGCAAACACTTCCTTTATTTTAGTAAGAAATAGATACGACATAACCCAAGCAGTATGAAAAACTGCTTCTATAGCAAACGAGAAGTGAATCATCACCGGCCTCAGCATGTATCCTCAAGATCTCCCCAGCAGTCAATAATTAGGGCTTGCACTTTCATACACTCCAAATGAAAATTTCAGGAGGTTCCCCCCCATAGTCTTTTCCCTTGCAATCAATGTGGTGCTTCTGACATTGAATCAATATTAATTGTAAAGTCCCTGCATGGCATTTCCATATGCATGTATAGGAAAGCAAGGTCAATTTTTTCCCAGAGCATTCTCTCCTCGCCTACCCCAAAGACTACACCAAGTGGAAATGCAAGGTTAATTAAAACCAGGTACACCGCAAATGATGACGCATTGCCTTTTCTGTTACAAACTCTATCATTTCGATCTAAGGCCATTTCAATGATTTTGCACTAAGGGGACATCCCTTCCCCCAACTCATTCCTTCTCACTCTCTTTTAACCAAAGAATCACTGGTAAGTCTTCTCATCATCCCATTAGTTAACTAGCTCCAGGAAAATGGCTGGGTAGCAACCGTCTCGGAGAATACTAAAGATTACCCAGCTACTTAGATTAACAATGCCACCTCAGCCGAAACTCTTGGGAAAGAGCAGAACGAGAGAACAGCAGGCAGATAAGAAATCTTAGGATGACCTGTAACCAGTGAATACTAACGAGGCAATGCAAAGTACACCGCTTACCTCAATGTAAGTCCTGTCCTTGGATTTTAAGCTACCGTGTGGACTACCATTTTCTAAGCTCCAAACTGTGAGTCCTTTTCCTAACAAACTGTGAGAATTGCCAAACTGTCTTTCAACTGAAAATATCAAGTGACAAACTAAAAACAAAAGTGCAACAACAGAGTAAATGGAATCAGTAATGTTTCAAATTTCCCGTTAAACAAGTCTGAAGTATTTCAGACATAAATGGAATTTGGGGCTGAGAAAAAAATGCCCATTCACCCCACAAGTGAATTCCAACTCAGTAAATACTCTTTGTAAAAAACCAAAAACCCTATGTCAAATTTCAGAAATGTTTCATGATGGTGATGATTTATTATGGGAGGTCTTCTTCCTCTAATACCCTTACATAAACTTGAACTAATCCCTTTCCAAAGGTAGTTCATAAGTTTTACCAAGCTGGTTGGTAACAAAGAATTGCTAAAATTTCACCAGGCATTTAAAAACCTAAATAATTAAGAAGACTCACTCAAAACAACCCCTTACAAGGGATACACATCCCTGTCTCACTGTGTCTCTGCCTCTCACACTCTGTGTACATGTCTCAATAATTTTTCATGATATTCAGATAAAATGACACTGCTTACAGCATCTGTCCCTTTAAAACGGAGTGATTTAAAAGATGACCAAGATTATGTCTAGAAAAGTGTATTTCAAACCTGAAAACATAACTGGCAACCTCAAGAAACAGAGAAATTAAGTGGATATTTTTAAGCCAGTGAGTCAAAGGGTGATCATTAGGTGAGAACATACTGAAAACACCTCATAAATGAAAATAATTAAAAAAAAAAAAAAGCACATGGAAAACATCTGCCTCCTCTTTCAAAGGTCATATATATCCGTGTGTGTATGTGTGTGTGTGTACATACATATTTATATATTTTTTGCCCACCTTGCATCATTTATGCACTCCCCTGTACAGTTTAAATCAGCTTCTTGTTCTTTTGCCATTCCAGATAAAGAAAAACACTTCACTATCTTTATGTTAAAGTGATATTTAAAGTTTAGCAAACAGATCTATATATATCACAGAAAGCCTTATTAACCTATTTGAATCTCTGCCTATAAAGGAAAAAAGTATCATTACCTTCTTTTTAAATACATTTAGAATTGATATATTTATACATTAAAATTCCTCCTACCACGCTCTTCCTAGGTGTGCATACCTACATAGCGGTAGGAGGAATTTTCCCAAAGTCATGATATCCAAGTGGCTCGCTCACAATTCAACAGTATTTTGCTACAAACCCAGGCTCCCTCTAGAGGTCTGATTTCATGGGTCTCGAGACTGGAAGTAAAAGGACTTTAGATGCTTTCTGTTGTTGTTTTTAAATCCACCTATCCAGTTACCTAATTCTGAAGACTCTCTGGCCTTAAAGGACGCGACCTCCCAGGACACTGAGGCACCGGGAGCTCCTCCGCTCTCAAGGAATTCCTTCTACCTTTAGAGAGTTCTGCCCATGATCATGACTTCCTTATATTCAATTAAAATCTGTGTTGTCACTTCCAGCCATTGATCCTGCCTCTCCCACCCGAAGTCCTACAGAACAAATAGAACCCCTCTTCCATAAGTCTTCAAATATTGGATGACAGCTATCATCATTTGCTTATATATCAAGTAAAATGAAAAGGCTGGAATGACCACATTTCATGAAGATGACCTTCAGGATAGAGCTGGATATGCGGGGTGGGGTTGGGGGTGGGAATCATCAATGGCACAGCTTCAATCCTTCAGCCTAAAATAATATAATACATTTCTCTGGCTTTCAAACTAATATAAATGAATATAATAACTTCCTTTTGTTCATGGCCAATTACATTATATTACAACAGCACGACTTCCAGGACTAGCATGCAAAAGTAATTTATTTTTCTCCCACATCTGTAACTATTTGGGAGAACAGCTAAGTCTTCATAATTATGCTGCAGACACAGTAAATAGAGCAAACCCAATAGGTCACCCTGTGACTCTAGTTCAGGGAGAGAACAATTATTTTATCCCATATAATTTGCATCCAACATTTCATATATAAAACTAAGAGAAAAACAAAACACTGGCTTACAAAATTATTACAGGGTTTTAATATTCACTCTTTTTTTTTTCCTATTTGATGGCTTTTCTGTTTGAAATAGGAAAACATGCACACAAAAATGACATGCCTGAATAATTTTCATTAAAAGGTCATTTCCTTTTAGGTTGTGATTCATTTTATTTTGTCTGATGTAGATTAAGTTATTATGAAATTAACTAAAATCCCATGTCATTCAATTTCTCCTCTTTTACGCTTTTCCTTCTCTGTGTACAAAAACAATTATTCACCATCTGAAGAATGGTCAAAGTCAAGAAACATGATTTTCTGTTTTCATAGACAGATACTGCCCAGCACGTTTTACTTTCCTAAGGAAAACCCATTGTCAAAATGCAAATCACTAACAGGCAAGCGTCTATCCTAAGAAACATGCCCATAACAGACAGGTCAGCTTCGAGAAATGAAACCAATGTGTTTGCACGGTTCCTAAAAATATTAGTAGTAGTAAGAAATATGAAACATCAAAGCGATTCTCTAATGATGCTGAGTGGGGGGGGGAAAAATCAAGTTCATGGCAATTTTCTCTGGCAATTAAAGGATTTGTCTAGATTTCTCTTGTTTTAGAAGCCAAAACCCCTCACTGGGGAGAGATCAGTGTGAGTCCCTTGAGAGGAGGAATCTAACTGCCTTTTGTTTTTTAACATAAAAAAGCCCCAAAATATACAAAATAAAAATAAAAAAAAAATATGACAAGGACAAACAACTCAGACTCTTAAGGAAGTTCCGTGGGGGAACCCAGGTAAAACAGAACCAGCCTTCAGAGTGAAATGGTTGCAGCAAACCATTTGCATTTTTGTCTTCATTGCACTGTGGTGATGACTGGGATTGACCAAGAAATACATTAGCATTTCTGCCTAGGAACTGTGTTTGCTTGATCCTCTCGGAAGGATCAGAAGGAAGCTTGCTCATGCTTATAAACAAGCCGCCTCACAGTGGACAACGGATTAGAGGCCCTCGGCCCATCAGCTGAAATACAATCACCAAAAAGCAGAGGGGAGAAAGCCTTCAACTATGCAAACTCTCATGACCACCCAACTTCTGCTAAGCAACGGGTATTTTCCCACAAGAAGTTAGAGGGAAGATCATGAAATTCTGAGCCATGTTCATTCAGATTTAAATGTCAGTTCCAGCACTGATGAGCTCTGAGGTCTTGGGTAACTAATTGTAATTCTCTGAACTCATTCTGTCCCCTGTGATCTCCATCAGCCACATGTTGCTACTGGGCACTTCAAATGTGGTTAAGTGTGACGAAGGAGCTGAATTTTAAATTTTATTTCATTTTAATTAATTAAAATTTGAATTTAAAAACAGGTAACTTTATTCCATTACTGGAACAACTCTGAGCATGTTGGAACAACCTGGGTATATAAGTCTGTTTCAGCGGTACATTTTGTGAAATCTAAATACAGATCAACTATTTCCAATAAAAATTTAGCATCCAAACTGAGATGTCAATGTATAAAGAAGTGCCAATTTAAAGACAGAGCATAAAAAATGTGAAATATCTCATTAGGAGTGTTTTATATAATTACCTAGTAAAGTGATATTTCAGACAAATTGAGCTAAATTATACATACAGTCAAAATTAATTTCACTTGTTTACCTTTTTAAATGTGGCTACTAAAAATTAAAAATTACAGGCGCATCTGGCTGCCTCAGTTGGTAGAGTGTGAGGATCCTGATCTCCGGATCATGAGTTCAAGCCTCATGCTGGGTGTAGAGATTACTTAAAAATAAAATTGTAAAAAAAAATTTTCAAGTACATATGTGGTTTGCATTATGTTTCTATTGGACAATGCTGCTCCAAACATTAGATTCTTTATCTGTCAAATAGGAGGATAAATAACTACACTGTAAGGTTTTATAAAAATTAAAATGCACATATATAAACAATATTCCCTAGTGTCTGGCATACCACTCAATAAATGGTAATTTTTATTAATTCTACTACCTTATTACACAATAGAACGGCCTACTTATCTTGAACATTTAATACCTTAAAATCCTAATTAACTATCTAAATTTCCTAGATCATTATTTTCTTTTTAATACATTGCAATGCAAGATTTTTGTTAATGCTTAACATGTGTTCTCCAAAGAAGTCAAAGAACTTTTAATAATCTCATCTTCCAACCTGTCTTCAGATAGTATCCCTTCAAAGTCCCTGCTCTGTTCTACCTTCTGCATTCAGATACACACACACAGCTACCGCTATTATACATGGTCCTGAAAAGAAGGTTCTTTCAAGCAGCTTTTGAAAAATCCCCTAAAAGTTGTGATGTCATACAGCATCAGAGAAAAGAAAATATGTAATGAGTCCAGCAATTCTTGCATTTGGGAACAAGGTCATTTTGTTACACTGCATTTCAGTTGCATTTGGGCTTAGCTTTCCCCTTTTATAATGCAGGAAACATCCAGAATCCTAAGGAGAAGAGTGGAGAGATTGAATTTCTCCCATGAAAGGATTTGCTGGATTTGGCTCTTGGCCCATCTCTATTTAGAGATTTGGAGCTTCTCTCGTTCCTCGAAACCCAACAGCACCACTGGGCCGCTCAATGCTGAATAAGTATTTCAAGCAGAAGGGTCAGCTGTTGCATTTACCCAAACTGGATTAACAAGAGTCAAATTCTACCCTTTCGCCCTCCTCCCAACCCCCACTATCTCTCACCCCACTTCATCAGGCACAAAACTGTATGTCTCTCAAACCCATGGCTTCCCTGCTGAAATTTCCAAATCGCCTCCCAGGCTCCAGATCCATTATGTCTCCCCACAACTCTTTCTAATAAATCTAGGCTTACATTGTACCAAGTGTTCCTCCCAAGAGCGAACGAACGGTGGTTTTTAAACAAAACATATTCAAAGAGGCCATGGAGCCAAAGTTTAGGGGTGAGGTAGGTTGGGAATGCCCAAGGGTGAGAGAAGGCCAACAGCTCAACTGGGGAGACAAGACTGGCTTTTCTGGGAGTAGGAAGGAGCCGGGGGGGGGGGGGGGTGTTTGTAAGAGTCTTAGATCCTGCTTGTATGCAAAGCACACAAGTAGGAAAAGGCTCTGACCATAAGAAGATGCTGCTGCCTAGAGGTGACTTTCCAAAGGAACGGGAGAGGCCCCTGTGCGTGAGCCTAGGGTCTCATCCTGAGGGAGCAGCTCATTGAGCAGCATCTCTGAGATTACTCAGAAAGAACACCAGTGCTGAGTGTGAAGCTAAGGGAGAACCGTACTGACCAAAGACCAGGCTCCTACCCTCTGTTTTAGACACCAAGAAGCTCCATTTTTTAACCCATCCAGGGGAAGTCATGGGACTCTCCAAAATTTGAGTGACACTGAGGTCTCAGCATTCTTGGTACCCCGATGAGTGTAGATATTTAATTTGCTAAAATTTAAAAAAAAAGATAAACAGAAGAGTTTACAAATCATACTTGTCACAGCTATCACCTATTAAATGCTAAAGGGAAAGGACTGAAACTTTTCTATGCACTTTCATCATTAAGATTAGGTCCACTGGAGGACAAGCGGTAACTGCTGGCTTGGGGTAACTGCTGGAGAATATTCTAGGTCCCTCTGGCTCTTCAACTGCCCAATATGGCCTCGGTCAGCCTCTTTTTTTTTTTTTTTAAGATTTTATTTTTTATTATTTTTTATTTATTTATTTGACAGAGAGAGATCACAAGTAGGCGGAGAGGCAGGCAGAGAGAGAGAGAGAGGAGGAAGCAGGCTCCCCGCTGAGCAGAGAGCCCGATGCGGGACTCGATCCCAGGACCCTGAGATCATGACCTGAGCCGAAGGCAGCGGCTTAACCCACTGAGCCACCCAGGCGCCCCAATCTCGGTCAGCCTCTTGAGGGGAAAAAAATCTCCTTAATGGAGGTAGACTCCAACATATAAATCCTTCTAACCTCTGCTACTCAAACCACTGGAAATGAAGGTCCAAGAAACTAGACACAACATCATTTCAGAAACATCTCCAACCTCCTAGCAGATTGTTTTACTGATTTCTAGATGCTTGTAATTTATTGAAAAATGAGAAAGTTTGTTAAGTGAAAATTTAGAGTAATTGTTTTCTTAAAAATGAATCCAACAGTCAAAGAATACTTGTATGACTAGTTATGAGAAATTTTTCTAAATAGAGAAGAAAAGTGAGAAACACAAAACATTTACTTTTTTGAGAGTAGACAGATACTTTTTTGAGAGTAGTAGATACTTTTTTGGTCAGATAGAACACAACTTTGCCTGGGGTCAACCCTGCTGATTCCAATGAACGGAGACAAACATAAGCTTCCCAGTGATAGTCATTATCTAAACATCTGTTTCTCCTACAACTAATAAAATTGCTTTTGTGTCTTTGATTCAACTAAACACCTTTTAAAAAATTTCATACATAGGATTTTCAACTCTAAGGAATCCACATCAATGCTATTATGTGTTTGACTTTGAATGACACAGATTTGGCATGATATTATTTGCTGAATGCTCTCGGACTTGAAAATATGAGTATTACACAATAGACAGTGTGCTATTTGAGAGACTGGTCTGGTACACTGATTTTTGACCCTGAATATAATCAACTAATTTATTTTGAAATAAACTCAAGTTGCTTTTCTGGAAGCTTTGACCAATGTCCAATACTGCAATGCTACAATAATTAGAACAAAAATTTTCCACTAGAAATGAATTAATAACTGAAGTTGTGAATATGCACTAATCCTGGTTTTTAAAATCTCTAATAGGCTTTGTAGCAATGCAATTTGGCAAAATGAGTAAAATCCTAACATAATAGATAAAGGTAATTAGAGATGCAGAACAAATTCTTTTTAAATGCCCTGAATGCAATTCGGACACTTTAGTTCCTTCCTCAAAAACTGGAAAACTAGCAAAGGGAGGAAAAACAACAAATCAAGAAAAATAAGGAAAAATTGAACTGCATTCGTCTCAAAGGGATTTGGAGTTTGAGAGTTGTTAAAATTCCTTCCAGCTATTTTGACTTTCCAAAATCTCCCAAGAAACTGGCCAACTTATGGTTATGAATCTCTCTAGTTAGGTTTAGTTAACTTAGTTAGCTTTGGTTAACTTTAGTTAGGTTTTGTTAACTTTAGTTAGGTGGCCAAAATGGGGGAGAGACAACCAGTGGTTTCAGGCACTAGAAGAAACCAGTGGTGAGTGCCTTAGGGAAAAATATATCTTTTTGACATGGCTACACAAATGTTTCATAACCAACAGCAACCATTTCAAGTAAGTCCATGAAGAATAAATTTGGTTTATTACATATAGGATTATATATACATATATTCTTTGATTTATACCCTAATATAATTATACCAAATTATATAATTAGCTTATATGTATATATTATATAATATAGTATATTTATATATTCTACAATATAGTTATAATAATATTTACAATAATTATATATTTCTGGGCTGCCGGGGTGGCTTGATTGGGCATCTCTTTGGTTTCAGCTGAGGTTGTAAGATCGAGTCTGACATCAGGCTCTGTGCTCCGCACAGAGTCTGCTTAAGATTCTCTCTCCCTCTCTAAAATGGATTTAAAAAAGTCTTAAAAAAGGGGGTACCTGGGTGGCTCAGTGGGTTAAAGCCTCTGCCTTTGGCTCAGGTCATGATCTCAGGGTCCTGGGATGGAGCCTCGCATCCGCATCAGGCTCTCTGCTCAGCAGGGAGCCTGCTTCCTCCTCTCTCTCTCTGCCTGCCTCTCTGCCTACTTGTGATCTCTCTCTCTGTCAAATAAATAAATAAAACTTAAAAAATAAAATAAAACAAAAAATTTTTTAAAAATCTTAAAAAATAAAAATAATTATATATTGCTATATAATATAGCAAAAATTTATACTTAATACATTAAACACATAACTTTTTCATTGTTGAACTTCAACTAACCAGATACTAATGTAGCTCAGAGTGACACCATTTGCTATAAAGATGAAATTCAGTTTGAAGTCTAACCAGGTACTTATTTTTTAAATTTTATGTATATAAAAAAGTAGCTATTTATAATATTATAAGTAAATATTATACTTACTGTTTAATAAATAATATTTAATTATATTTATATAATTTATTTAAAGTTACATATTTATAATGTATTTAATATTTAACATAGTTAAGGGCATCTGGGTGGCTCAGTGTGTTAAGCCTCTGCCTTCCGCTCAGGTCATGATCTCAGGGTCGTGAGATCGAGACTGGCATGGGGTTCTCTGCTCAGCGGGGAGCCTGCTTCCCCCTCTCTCTCTCTGCCTGCCTCTCTGCCTACTTGTGATCTCTCTCTCTGTCAAATAAATAAATAAAATCTTTAAAAAAAATTTAACATAGTTAAATATTAGTTTTAACTATAGTTAAATAGTATTAACATAGTTAAATACATAATAATCATCACAGGATAAATATTATGAATATTTATTAATATACAATATTTATATTGCTGATATTTACAAGCTGCTATTTATATAGTACCTGAAATTCAACAATGCAAGAGGAAGAAATAAAAAAAGGAGAATTTACAGTCAAGGCATGTCAGAGGTGAGATCCTTAAAGGCCATATAATCCACTACTACTCTCGTTTAAGCATAAAGAAGCAGAGTCTAGAAGAAACCCAGGTATCTAAGAGCTGACCACAGGGACAGGTCAAGTTGGGTCGAAAACCAAGTCTTCAGTTTGCCACTCAATGTTTTCTCCACTGCAGTGGCCTGTTCAGCCACCAGCAGCCCCAGAAGCCCCTGGGACATGGTGCCTCATGACCACACACAATCCTCAGTCCTGTGAACTTGTAGAGCCATTTCCAGTATTCATTTGTAAACTAGTTGGGTTGCTTGACTTATACATAGAGAAGTGATTTCAAATCCCTTATACTACATGCTTTCAGCTTACGAATGAGAATTCTGAACAACTCAGTTTTCACTTAGGGTACTGGACATTGGCTTGGGGGTTTTATTCGAAAGGCTTTCTCCAATAGTAGCAAGTAGCTGATCTTTGCCTATTTCTTCCAATTGCTTTGACACACCTTGTAGTCACACTTTCTTAAAGTCCGATATGTTGGTTATATTTGACGGACAGAGTGAAACGCAGTCCTATTTTTGATGATAATGCCTTTTAACAGTTGTCAAGACAAATTTAACAGAAGGCTATAGTAATTCATAACTCCCAAACAGCTTTTTCATCTTTATATAAAATTTTGGGGTCCCATGAATAGTTATCATTTTGAATTTTTTCCTTAGAAATGACAGGTTCATTAAATTGTGACTTTTTTTTTTTTGGAGTGCTGGTCTAAATGTTATTAATTTTCCAAGTTTTCTTTTCTTAATTTTATTTTAGTCCCAGTATGTTAACATACAGTGTTCTATTAGTTTTGGGTTTATGATATGGTGATTCAACAGTTCCATAAAACACCCAGTACCCATCATGTTATATTTCTAATGTTATTTTCAAGTTTATACTGTCACATGAAAGTTATTAACTACATAATCATAGGACTTGCACCTCTGTGGCTTGCCAACTCCAAACCATAGACAGACCGATGTGAAAGAGCTAGACAGTGCTGATGGCCTCATTGTCAGGTACACAGATGAAGAAACAGATCTCTGGATTCCCCCAGCCTTCTGTGGGGTAACTTTTCTCCAGGCAAAACCCTTTTTGCTGGGTCTTAACAGGGAAGGGTTCCTCAATAAGAAGTTTAACTTGATGTGATTTTCTTCACCATTCTATGCTCTGGACCAAAGGAACAAATTATTTACCCTGAATCACTGAATAAATTTGATCAATTACCCTGACAGTTTCCTCCCCTTTATCTCACACAATAGCAAAGGAAATGCTCTCCAGAAGGTTCACCCAGAAGGTTCACCCAGAAGGTTCACCCAGATTCATTTATTATCTCCTGTGAAGAAATTTAATTTTATTTACAGATCCATAGAACCCTAGGAATCGAACTTACTCAAAGCTTCCTCTAAAATCAGTTACTATGTCTGAGCAATATTGTAGCCAAACATTCAGAATAACAGTTACCTTCCCTGTGCTACAGAATGTCCTACCATGAATGCTATAATTCTCCTACTGAGACCCAGGGAAAGGTGTTCTCCTGAAGATAAATTGGCCTCATCCTGCAGAGAATGGGCTGAAGAAACCCAAGTGCCTTTGCCTCATCTATGAACCTGACAATAAGGCTATTACCACTGTCACACAGCTGTCCATCCATCTAGTTACAATTTGGGATTTGTAGGCCACGGAAGCGAAAGTACTACGATTACACAATTACTGATGTTGTATGGACTGCATAAGCTTAGAAACACACCAGAAATGAGTGTCACCCCTTTAGTGAGTATTTTATTTAAGTGCTAATAACTATCTCAAAGCCCCCGAGAATGAGTCTGTTTTAAGATCACAGGTCAAAAAGGCAACAAAAAGCAAAAATGTAGTCTACGTCAACCGAGGCAAAGTGATTAAAACAACTTAACTGTATAGTACATAATTCAGAGCAAGAAATGTTTGACTTATAGAAAATGCATATTGTATTTTTTAAGTAATTTTCCCCACTGCTAAATCAAAAAGAGGTGTGGTTTCTTTAGCAGGGATAACTAGTACAGATTACTGAAATTGTCAGGAAGTAGTTTATCTTCAAGTCACAGCATGACCCTGGAGTTTAGATGGTTAGCGCTGGAGGTGGCAGAGGAAGGTGATATTTTTGACATTCATGTACAAAGAAAATCTCTGTCACCAGAAGCAGCAATTTTAAAAATTTAAATTAAAAAAGGTTTTGCAACCTGTAGGTTTTAAAAAAATGTTCACTATTAGTTTAATAAGAGCCACCTATGCCCTCTGAGCCTATAACCAGTTTATATACATAACTTCTGAAGTCAATGCAATTATTTCGGCAACAAGTATAGAGAAGGATAATACAGTCTGATTTAGCTTCATGTAATCATCATCTTTTTCTGTTTATTCACAAACCTGGCCAAGACTGAGATTTTTTGTTGGTATTCTCACTAAAGCATTTCTTATTCTAAAATGAATTTCTTCCCAGTAAGAGTCCTTTTCCACACCTATAGAAATGACTCACGTGAAAAGGTTTCAAGATTTTTTTGGTACTTGAATGATTCTTGATAGAAGTAGTTCTCACCCTTGGCTCTGCTAGAATTATCTGGGAAACCCTTAAGAAATGCTTGCCTGGGCCCCATTCTCATGTATACTATGTTAGAATCTTTGAAGAGGGAATGTGGGCATCCGTAGATTTAAGCTTCCCCAAGGCGATTCCAGCCCACATCTGGGTACCTCTGCTGCAGGCTACTCTGTGACTTGACGTGGCACATGTCCCCAGCAAGCTGTCTATGCTTCATCTCACCACCTGCAGACGTTGCTACAGAGAAAACACAGTAAGTGCTGACCACAGTCACCGACTCTACCGCGAATAGTTAGAAATCAACCCTTTTATTTGCATACTGGGGACAAACGCAGTCAGGAAGACCCCAACAGATAATGCTTTGTTTTAAAAAAGGAAAAAAGGGGCACCTGGGTGGGTCAGTGGGTTAAAGCCTCTGCCTTTGGCTCAGGTCATGATCCAGGGTCCTGGGATCGAGCTCGCAGAGAGCCTGCTTCCTCCTCTCTCTCCCTGCCTGCTTCTCTGACTTACTTGTGATCTCTGTCATATAAATAAATAAAATCTTTAAAAAAAAATAAAAAAGGAAAAGAGAAATTATTACATGAGCCAATTTTCTCAAATTACGTTATTCTCCCCCTGTACGTGATATGGTAGTTTTACTTCAATGTGTGAAATTAAAACTGTCGTCCTAAACATCTTCATAAAAGCATTTTGAACTTCTATTTAGAAATTCAGTTTTTGTTTATAGATCAAGTTTTTCCTTTGAGACTCAGTTTTCTCCAGTCTACCGTACTCAATCTTAACTACAGACTATCCCATTTTCTTGTGAAAAACGTTTTATATTCTCTTATCGCGGACAACCTCAAGAGTGAACCCTTCCTAAATAAACCCTGAAAAGCATGAAGTCTTCGAATGAATAATGCTCGTGTAAACTACATGTAAACTGATAGTTTTAGCCAAACTGGGAGTTCATAAAACATCAAAAGTGTTTGTCAAAACTGAAAGTCTATTAAGATAAATGTACTGATGTTTTCATATAATGAACGATTTGTTTAAGAAAAAAGGAATCCTTTACAAGATGCTTCACTCCACATTTAGAAAATAAATATCCATCATCAATATATCTGGAAGGTTCCATTAGTAGTATTTTGACTTTGTTAGCTTATAAATATTATCGCTCCAGGATGGAATATCAAGAAAGAAATATGTGGGTGTCTAGGTGGCTCAGTTAGTTAAGCCTCCCGACTCTTGGTTTCAGCTTGGGTCCTGATCTCAGGGTCACGATCTCAGGGTCTTCAGATGGAGCCCCAGCTCAGCAGGGAGGCTGCTTGAAGATTCTCTCCCTCTGCCCCTCACCCCACTGCTACTTGCATGCTCTCTCTCAAATGAGTAATTAAAAAAAAAAAAAAAAAAAAAAAAAGGAAATGTGTTGTGTTTTCTGAATTGTTAAAGTAGCAAAATAAAGTTCAGCCCAGAAATAACATTTTGAAAAGCATGGGGAGCATTTTTACATCAGAAATGATGGTACTAGGTCAAATTTTATAAACTCCTATATATCAACTTCAGTAACTTGGAAGGGTTTATGTAAAGTTATAGACACGGGACAAAACTACAGAAATTCTACCCTTTCCTAACCACCTCTCCTCCTTGTTAAAGAGAACTTACGTTGTGACACGACTTCTGATAATGCATTTGTGGAAGTGATTAAAACTGGTACTGGGGGTGGGGGTCAAGGAGTGGTAGAGTGTAAGTTTGGTTTGTTGTTTCTTATAACAGGAGAGGGGGTTACTGCATTACATTTACATTATTTGCAACTCAACTTTAGCAGAAAACAGGTAAAAAAAAGGAAGGAAAACTGCAATGAAGTTGTTCATGGGGTTGGTAGCCAGCAAGGCAAGAGAATGCTCTCCTTGGTCTTGGATGATGTGGTAACAGCGACAGCAGTATTCAGAGAGTGGCCACTGTTTCATGAGGCATTTTTAGAAAGAGGCCATCTAAGACTAGTTTTTCTTCTTATTTTAAGATATATATATAATTTTACAAATATTTATTTATTCATAATATTTAATTATAATTTAGTGTATTTAAATATAATATTCATATTATATAAATTATATATGAATCTATATTTATATATAAATAAAATGTGTATAAAGTTAAATAAATATATATTTTATTTAACTTTACACACATACATATATACACACACATATATATATATTTGATTTACCTGTCAATTTGACCGAATTCCTGCCTCTACAAATTCCACTGAGCCTTTAGAGATGGAGGACTGTTTTTTACAACTGACTCTTTGCCTAGATGGCTATGAAGTGATGCAAAATAACCCAATATTTTAGTACCTAAAAATAAATGAGTACCTGTGAAGGGGTACATCATTAAATGTGAACATTCAAGAAGTGACATAAAAGTAATTCACAAAACAGGGCACGTACGAGTTGAGGGGTATTACTGGAACACCACTCACCCAATGAAATGAAGGAGGTAGGCTTGCAGTGAACAGTATCTCCTAAGAAGCATCAAAGGGATGATGGGATTTAGTCCCCATACTAAAGCAGAGGCAGCCCGTGGTGGACAGCCAAAGGAGGCTGTCCCAGACTTCAGCCCTGAGGCATGTTCACTGGGAAACATCCTACAAGAATCCTTTTCACAGCCCATAAGCCTGTTTTCAGGAGAGGAGGTAGAGCTATGTTAGAATTTCCAAAAGAAGAGTTTGACAGAAAGTACTGGAGAGAAGGAACTATAATTACTCATAATTACTCATTTAATGCAAGAAACATTCTCACACAGAGACAGAGAGATTAAAGATCCATTCTTTAATAAGGGGTGCCCCGACTGGACCCCACACAGGCATGGGGCCAGCCATGGGAACCTCTCTCATTCCCTGAATCAGGGCACAGCAGAGCAGAGCAGAGCAGACCGGGGAATGCAGCGTTGTCAGGAAAGGGGTAAATTTTCCTGAAGGCCAGGACTCGAAAGAGGAGTTGAAAGAAGGGCTTCAGTATAAAGAGGAGTTTGCCCACAGGGAGAAGCTACACAGATGTGATCACAGAGCCGAGATCTGAGGCACAGCGCAGGCCTGGTGAGCCGGGGAGGAGCTGGGGGAGCTCCGGTTGGGGGAGCAGAGAGAGGAGGCCTTGTGCCCGCAGTGACAGGTAGAAAGAATCAAGCTGAGAGATATAATGAGTTGGGAGACAGGCACACGTATGCTTTAACTAAATATCATGTTGGACGTTTATTTGGCGGGCAGTGGGGAGACACAGAGAAAGAACCTGGGGAGGGAGACACAGCCATAGGGTAAACACACAGACACTCACACACACGATTTCACATGTTAAAGCACATGCAGGGATAAAGACACTGTTGGGGAGGTCAGCTCTGATCTGATACAGAGCACAGAACACTGGGGATTCTTTCATTAAATACTAGACGAGGAAATATCAAGACTTTACTAGTTAGTGTCTTCTCAAAAAGATCCTATGGCACAGGCATTTTGCAGAGTGGAGGAATTCCAGATGAAGCCTGAGAAAGAGAAGGCAGCACGTCTACCTACAGGGTCATATGCTGTCTGAGCCTTTAACTCTACGGCTGAAAAGGTGATGCTCCCTTTCCTCCATGACAGCCTTCAGAATCCTGAATGTTTCCACGTCTTTAGGTTCCATCTTCTGTTTTTGTTTTGGCTCCAATGTGCTGTGGCTGATCGGAAGCCGGGGACCTTTTGCCTACGGGAGAGTCAGCAGCAGCAACAGCCTGAGCCTGTCAATGCCCCCATGGCTTCCTGAAGCAAAGCAAGGTCATTTCAGAAGCGTTCCTCATCAGAGCGCTTCTGTCTGTGTGTGGAGGGAGCTGAGATGAAGGTGAAAGGGAAATCACCATCATCCCTTGAGGCCTACCGTGGTAGTAGACTGGGTTATTAACTGGCCATGGAGGACCGATTCCTCCGCATTTTATGTTTGGGATCCGTGTTCATTAATCACCAGTGTGACCTACAACAAAAATACAACGCTGACAAATTTTTTCTTCATTGCAAGGGGTCAAGAGACTTGGGAGCAATTTGCCACCCACATAAAATTTGTATTATGTTTATGTTCTCCAAATAGTTTACAAGTTCATCACTGTATCTCAGAGACAGCTGGTCCTCATTCCCAACCTCGTCTCCCCTGCCCCCAGAAGAAAACACAAATACTGCGCGTCACAGGTGGCCAGGGGAGTGAAGTCTCGCATACTCCTTTTGAGTGTATTTATCTTTCCTTTTTGGAAACACTCTAGAAGAATGCCTTAACTCAACTCCATAAGCACCAGTCCCTATTTACAAAGTGACTGAACACACAGATGTCGAGTCCACACAACATTATTAGAATTCAGGAATGGGTCCTCATCTTCCTCGGCGCTTCTCTGGGGGGCAAGAGAGGTTCTGCCGGAGCTCTCCAGACACTCCTGGTCTGATGGGGCTCAGAGCAAGGAGTCTGCGATAGGGCAGAATTTGATCTACTTGAATCCTACATCTTTCCTAGGGAAAGATGATTACTCACTACTGGAGAGAGTAACCGGTACCTACAATACTACACAAACTTTAACATTTAGTGGATTGTTTTTAAAAGACATCATCTTGTTCTCTGGGTAATATACAGCCTTGAACACACAGTGCTCCATCCCCTAACTAAGATACCCACTGAAATGACCAACAACTGGATATTTTCAAGTGAAAAATAACCTGCTTATATTTTTTTTACAGCAGAAACCCCAAGGATGTTTTGTGAGATATAATGCGGATGCAATCAAAATTCAGGAAAGCATGACCCGATGAACACATCTCACATGTAAAGGAAGAATATACCTGGGAAGGTTGTAGAAATGATCCCAGAAAATCAATGTTGCTAATGCCCATTAGGTAGCAATAGCAGGTCTGAAAATGTGTGTGGGTGTGATAGAAGGCGCTTGTGACATTCCTAGCGCATCTCGGGGGCACAAGTGGCTGGAAGGCTCCCTGAGCAGGCCTTGACATCAGAACTCACAGCTGGATTAAATTTGGCTTTCACTGGGCATGAAGAATGAAACAGAGTCCTGGTTGGCTGCTAATTAGAGAAACCAGACCAGGCCAAGGAAGGAGACAGTAGTCCAACTAGTTCTTGCATATCACACTATAGAAATATAGAAGAAACGGGTAAACAGGCCAAGCTGTAGGGATACCTGCTTTGGTTCTGGTCAGCGCAGCCCAAGCTATGGAATCTATGAAAATTTACCATCTTCTTTCATTAAAGACTGAGAAATTTGAAGGGCACTTAATATCCCCTCTGAAAGAACACACTGCAATTGCCAATCTTTGAAAAGCATAGATTCCCTCCGAACACCATAGATAGAAACAAAATTTTGAAGAAACAAAGCAATTGTCTTCCTAAGAAAAATAGTAACAAGAAATAGGAGAAGTGATTTTAAAGGTATTCCTTTGGGGCGCCTGGGGGGCTCAGATAGTTAAGCATCTGCCTCTGCTTGGATCATTGCCCCAGGGTCCTGGGATGGAGCCCTGCATTGGGCTCCCTGCTCAGTGGAAAGCCTGCTTCTCTCTCTCCCTCTGCCTACTGTTCCCCCTGCATGTGCTCTTGCTCTCTCCAAAATAAATAAATATTTTTTTAAAAATTCAAAAATAAAAAATGAATGCATTCTTTTAGCAGAACTCAAAAAGACACACATCTCTGAAATGAGACTAGATGGTCAAGAAAGGCAGCAGTCAAAAACAGGGAACAAGAGAAAGCCCAGCCCAGGTAATTAGAGATTTAGAGATGACAATGAAACCGGTAGGGGGAGCGGGACAAAGCAAAAAGTTTAAGAAAAGTCTCCCAAGACCCAAGGGGAAGGATAAAGTGATAAAAATTTAAAAACGAAAGATAAAGGACAATGAAGGCAGGCCCAGGATGGCCAGTAGGCATTAAAGGAACACCAGCCAGCGAACAGAGCCAACATTGGAAAAGAATCATCCAAGGAACAAGTAATTGAAAACTTGTCTTTCCAGAGAAAAAGCTCTGACAATACACAATCTATTTACCAGTCTTTAAAAATATACTGTCCTTAGAATTTATGCCTGCCAACTGACAAACCAGTATTTCCAATGCTGATCCATTAACTAACAGAGATAGATAATCGCCATGCAACATTCACCCAGATTCTCCTTGCACACAGACAGACCTACATGGGGACGTGTATCATAACTCAAAAGACTGCTCACTGAGCACGGGATGGCTCACGGACAGAGAAGGAGAAACCAAAACTTTAATGGCATCCTCTGACAGTAACTGGATACAGCCATCTAAAAGTGCCCATCGCCGGACTAATGGCTCAAAAATGCTCAAATCCATTGGCAAAAGCTCATCGTAAGTTGGGGAGTGCTTGCACTGTCATTAGTCACAAGGGGCTCCTTGAGGCCACCTGTTCAAGCACTGAAGTCTGATGGACATGTGAATAGGTTATTATGTTAATTCAATCGCCCAGTCTCTAGTCAGAGTCAAATCTTACAGGCCCAGAAGCAATCCTGACTAAAAATAAATAAATAAAATGCCCCATATTAGACCTTTCCTCTACGACATGTCACTTTTCAATTTTACACTCAGAGGACAAGCTTACTGCCATTATTATTGGGCTGTTATGGGACAATTCAGTGTAACCCCCTGTACTGATGATTTTCTCAAGAATTTGAAAAAAAAAATTGAGGGGTTATTAGATGCCTTTACATTGGAAGCTTTATAACCTGCCTATAAAAAAAAGTGCATTTTATTTTCAATTTCCCTGAATCACCAACAAAAAGATGATCCTCTAGTCAGTCCCAGGGAATCTTCTCTATCCACCCAACTTCCAAAAAATATAATCATTACGTGCACCTATCCCTATTTCCCTGGCCCTCTGCCCCTGATTCCCTAGAGACTTAGAACTGTTTTGTTTACCAAAGGGCTCGGTGCTATGAGAATAAATTTGAAACTACAAATGATAAACATGGATCCACGCATTGACAGAGATATGTACAAGTTACAGCCTGCAAACAAAGCTGTAATTAGAGGCAAATCAGTAGCACTTTATACACTATCTCAAGCTCAGGATGCCAGTTTTATAGATAAGGAAACCACCATGGCATACTGCTTGCCTGAAGGTCTCTCAGAGAGCAAATGGGAGAGCCTAGACCTACACCTGCCAGATTCCGAAGTTCACACTTCTTGTCAACATACCAGCTGCACTTCAAAAGTAATGAAGACAGGGCGCCTGGGTAGTTCAGTCGGTGAAGCGTCTGCCTTCAGCCCAAATCATGATCCCAGGATCCTGGGTTCAAGCCCCACATCAGGCTCCCTGCTCAGTGGGGAGGCTGCTTCTGTCTCTCCCTCTGCCCCTCTGCCCACCTGTGTGTTCTCTCTCTCTCTCTCTCAAATAAATAAAATCTTTTAAAAAATAATGAAGACAAATTAAATAAGCATAATTTCATGGAGCTGAACGTAAGCAGAGAAAAAAACATACCTAAGAAAATGAATACCAATTTTCAATTATGTCATTCCAGAGAAAAGAAGCAAATCGAGTTCCTCTATATAAAAGACATGTTTGTCACATTGATTTGTCACAATAATATTGACTTGTGTTTATAAAACTATTTTTTTCCAACACACTTTGCCTGAAATTAGGACACACTAATTAATTTATAACAGATGGTGACACTTGTTATCAACTTTTAATCTAAAATACTTGATTTTTTCTGCTGAAAGTCTCTGGGAGAAGGGGTGGTGGAAAAAACAGGCAACACGGGAACAGTTATGAAAAGAAATTGGGCCAAAATATGGAAGGCAAATGAGGAAGAGCAGGGAGAAAGCAGTGTAGACTTATTTTCCTGTTCATTTTATTTTGATCAAAAGGAGATTGTTAGAATTGATCAATTTAAACCACTTTGACAACATATTTAGTCGTTTTGCCTGCTAAGTCATTTTCTCCAGTTGTAGTTACCTATGATTAAAATACATAGTCAATGTTTCAGACCCAGAGAGATGAACTTTGAAGTGATAAAACTGCTGCTCAGCCCACCTGTGTTAGGGAACAAACAAGGAATTAATGTTGTTAAACTCTGCCACCAAAGGACACCATGAGGTATATCATAAAGCAATGAGGTTTGAAGGTTCTCTTCCAGGCTGATAAAACCGCTTGTCATGAAGCCTCCTGTCGTTACCATTTCGACTGCACACAAGCACACCTGTACTCAGGCGCACACATGCACGCGCACACACACACACACCCCAACCCCCCAAAGGCGCTGGACTTCATCCAATATTTGCTGGGTAAACATATTACAAATTCAATTCGGCTGGAAAACCATTTTCTCTCCCTTTTGAGACAGTTTAGTTTCTGAGAATGTGATTGCTGTTATGCTGGACTTAGGCCATGGGTCCTTAAGACAAATCCTTCCCAAAGATTCCCTAAATCATCTGAAGAAAGCATTTCACTCTTGGATTTTCAACCAGCTAGTCCTTTAGCGTTGAGGGGTATTTAAAGCCTCAAACTCACATCATCATCATCGGAGGAAACCTACATAATATTATGATGACTAAGAAAAGATTTTACTCTTTAAATGCCAGCTGGTAACCAGCAAGATCTTTTGAACTTTACAGAGACAAGATTTGAGATTCTCAAAGGTTACAATGGGCTCCATTCAAACCATAATTATGCGCAGCTGAAGTAGACAAATGAGTCCTCCTTCTGGAGAAAGTTTAAAAAAAAACTTCACAATGAATTAAAAGTTCATAACGGGCTTTAAAAATGACACCAGGAAGCCTAGGGAAAGAACAAAAAATGCTTTGGGAGGTTAACCCCTGTATTTCTCCCAGAGTTAAAAATAAAATTAATGCAGAGGATGTGAGACTTCCATTTAACAAACTTTTCCAGCTCTATGGACACATTCTGACTCACACTTATGGGAAAAGCAACTGGATTTGGGTAAACCAATAAACATCCATCAATCACATGGCACATGTTTAATTACTGACCTGGAAGAGTTATATGAAAGTAAAATATCAAAATTAAGTTGAATATATTTTTGTTGAGTTTTAATTAGTCATTTTTTTCCTACCTTCCCTGGGGACAATTAAGTCTGACGTCAACTTTTTGGGGAGCTTTCCGAACATACCAAAAGCTCTTTACCACTGTTTCAAAGAACTCGGAGGACACCCCCCCCCCCCCCCCGCCATGAGGGAAGGTGGATTATCTGAAGTCCAAAAGAGGCCCGACTGTCAGTTTCTCATCCTAACAAGATCCAGCATGAAGGTCCAAAGTACAAACGTAGGGTAAGGAACTTAAATCACACCTTCTGATTCCATCTTGAAACAGCTACATGTTTCCCCAGTTACGCATCTACATGTGGTCACGTGGTGGAGAGCAACCAACCGATCTGAAGATACACGAATCACCACATATGCATCCCGGTTTCAGCTGGCTCTGGCTGATTCACGTAGGAAGCAGTGTTTTGTTTGATGTTGTCCTGTAGACTTTCAAGACTTGTATCTGGCAGGAAGGTTATGAGACACTCGGTTCTTGGTCATTAAAGTGAATGCTATGTGTTGCGACCAGATTCCATCCTTTAGGACAAAAGCACGTGTCCCCCAGCTATTCAGATTGATGGCTTTCAGCTAAGCCCCCCTCTCCCAGCACCGTTCTAAAGTTCCTCAAACTGGGAGCCTTTCACAGCACTGCTTAAATTAAGAGTTGCCTAGGGGCATCGAGGTGGTGCAGTAGCTTAAACTTCCAACTCTCAGTTTTGGCTCAGGTCACGATCTCAGCGTCATGAGATCAAGCCCTGGTTCAGGCTCTGTGCTCAGCATGGAGTCTGCTTGGGATTCTCTCTCTCCCTCTCCCTCTGCCTCTCCTGCTCATGCTCTCTCTTTCTCTTAAATAAATAACCTCTTCGATAAATAAATACATCTTTAAAAGGAATGAGAGAGATGCTTACCTAACCTACTACTTAAATAAGTAGGCCCAGCAACTTAATATGTATTCAAGTCTTAATGACATAAAAGTGCTACACTTTTCAAGTCTTCAAAGACTGGACACTTAGTATCTTCCTTGGCTGTTTTGCATTGTTTCTCACATGGTACTTGCTTTTTCCCATACTGACAGCTGAAACGTGGTTTTGAAAGGAAAACTATCCAGGGTAGAAACTGTGAACTACTTTAAGCTTGTAGTTCCCTGCAGGGTTCCCATGTATCCACTGGGGAGCCAGAGACACCTGGGGTGGTTTCTCAGTCAAAGAGTGCCATGCCTTAAAGAAGCACTCCATGGGCAGGCCAGATCTCAGGACTGTTGGGGTCAGAAATGGGACCAAGAGGTATATTTAAAGTCAGAGGCCCTTGCCTCATCTGGGGACAATTCTAAAGGGTCATTCCAGTTTTCAAAGTCCCAGGAAGCCTCTGAGGCCTCCATAGTAGCCACACTGCCTTCTCCCTAGGCAGCTTCTCCCTGCCCTGGACTGATTCCCAGAACACTCACCACAAATATTCTGCATGCTGGCCTGGATCTCGCCATGTGCCTCTCAGGAAACCCAACCTACGGCAGTTACTTAAGATGAAACATTCAAAAATGCAAGAAAATATTACACTCTCCAGCTAGACAACTGAAATTTTACTTCAAGTAATATTTATTTTTATGTATCATTTTTCAGTTTTGTCTGCGGCTGCATAAACACTCAGCAATTCGACTTCACTTTTTTCTTTCCCCGAAAAATCCAACAATTTCAAAAACAGCATTGCGTTAACTCCATTCCACAGCTGCTAGGATCTTTTGGAGTTTTATTTCAGTGGTGGGTAGACTGTCCATATGTCACACCTAACTGAGACTACACTGTGCTTGTAGCTACAAAAAAGCCTCCATCCTTACTATGTTTTCCATGATAATTTTATCTACAGCAATGACACAAAGGCTTCTAAAAAGCTATCCTTAGAGATACAATTTATTTTAAACATACACAAAGGGAAGCCCCGTGAGGGGAGAAACCTGCCCCTCTCACCCCAGTGTCTACGGCAATGCCTGGCAAATATATTTGTTATTGAATAAAAGAAACACTGATAATCCAGTTTTCACACTATCTTTAAGGACGGTTACTTTTCTGCAATGTAAGTATAGGACAGAACTCATTAATCTCTCCCTAAAAGATCAATTGTGATTATTATGACATGTGGCTATTTTAAAAACAAATCTCACCCAAACAGATGTGCTCAGCTGATGGGAAATGGCAGGAGGCCACCCCCAGGAATAGAGTAACATATCCATAATGTACCTTAGGGGCACATTTCGATGTTAAAAGTTAAAGAAATAAATAGTAATTTTTTTTTTATTGCAGTCACAAGTACAGTACCATAAGCTGGCGAATCCAAGAAATGACTATGAATGCCTATAAATTTACGATATGTTATGAGCACTGTTTTAAATAGCCATGAAGCAGGTGTCTGCTGGAGACTTGCACAAAGCGAAGAGGTTCATAAAAATATAAATGAACAGTGCAACTCTGTCTTAGATCTTATAATTTAAGATCTGACAGGGTACATGGTTTTACTTTTAATTTGAAGAATATACTAGATCGCACCAACACTACTATAACAATAATTACACACACTCTATCAATTTGTCATAATAACTAATAAAGTAAGACGGCCTGTTGTGTTATTATTATTGTTATTATTAAAGTTATTCTGAAGAAAAAGGCGAAAGCTGGATGGATAAGGCTTAAAATTAATTTTAACCAGAATGAGAAAATTGTCATCAAGTTTGTCTACAGAGAAAAGGAGCAGAAACTGATTCCCTTGCAAGGAGGGCCAATGGTTGAATTAAATCAGTTAAGGATGGGGTGCCTGCGTGGCTCAGTCCGTTGAGCAGCTGGCTCTCGATCTGGGCTCAGGTCATGTTATCAGGGTCCTGGGATCAAGTCGCATGTGGGGGCTCTGTGCTCGGCAGGGAGTCTGCTGAACTATTCTCTCTCTCCCTCTCTCTTTGCCCCTCCCATTCCTCGTGCTCATTCTCTCTCTCTAAAATAAATTTTAAAAATCTTGAATCAGTCAGTCAGAAAGGGTAGAAGCACCTGGGTAGCTCAGTTGCTTAAGCAAGGGACTCTTGATTTCCACTCAGATCATGATCTCAGGGTTGTGGGACGGACACCTGCGTCAGGCTCTGCACTCAGCACAGAGCCTGCTTAAGATTCTCTCTCTCCCTCTGCCCCTCCCACACTATGTGCATGTGTACACGTTAGCTCTCTCTCTCAAAATAAATAAAGAAATCAGTAAGACTAGTAGGCACAGCAGTATCTAGTACCTAATTCTACAAAGAGCTACAACCACATGCAATTTTATATCTAAAGCCCGAAAAATGAACTACTTACCACATTGAGTTTACGTGGTCACACACAAGCATCTCGTAGGGGATTGCTTCAAATCAGACAGGAAAATTACAGGAAGAAAATAAGAAGTTTTTACAAGGGAAACTGGGGTAGATCCCAGGGCTACTGGAAAGTAAAAATTCATATCTCCATCTGCCTCCATTTCATTTCTTGCCCCCTACCCTCAATTTTTATATTGTGTCCAGAAGAGAAAATATTCCAAGTAAAGTGGCAGAATAGCAGCTCTCTTCCCATCCTAATCGCAACTTTAAAATCCTTTTTTGCACCACGGAAGATGTCTCCAACTTTGGTGGTTGGCAGGTGCCAACGACATTGTACTGAACACAGGATTTTATCCACCTCTCTAGGAGGATGCAAGCCAGGATTTCAGTCACTGACCTGAGTGTGACTCTCCTCATCTGCCTGGATGACTCAGCTTCCCCCAAGACCTCCCTTATTGGGTTTATTGTTCAGATTAAACAAAATAATCTACTCAAGTGCTGAACACACACCGTGCTCAATAAATAAATCAGGAGTGGGAACAGGAGTACGAACCCAGCAATGGCAGAAACCGTAACAGGATGTGGCTGGCATTGTGCCAGCCAGTGGGGGTTAAAAATCCAACAGTCCTGCTTCTTGGTCTGTGTAACTTTATATTCCATAGGGAAAGATAAATGAGAAAACTAAGCAAAAAGGTAAGTAATGCAGGAATACATGTATAGTACATAAAATAAGTGGAACATGGGAACCAGAAATTTTGCAGAGACAGTCAAGGTGGACAGCATGGAAATGGAGGCATTTGAGCTGAGTCTCCAAGAATGAGTGAGCATGTGGAAAGGCCAGTTTGGAAAGAAGAGAGCACAGCCCAGATTTAGAGGCATGAAAAAAGACAACTGTTTAGGGCCACTTGGGACCTGACTAGATCTGAGGATATCGGGTCACTATGGACCAGAGCCAGGCTATGAAGAGGTCCAGAAGTTGCTTTATGAATTTCGCCCTCTAGGTTAGTGGCAGCCAAACTTAATATCACTACATGCCTTTTTCTCATTATAATTTTGTTAATAGACTCCTAATAAATGTACCTTTATTAATACACAGTGATATTTCACCATTATCTACATCATTTAACTGTGAGACCTTGTATAAGACACTTCTCCATGATTTCCAGGTGGAATTAATGACAGTACCTTTTTCATAGGGGTGGTATGCGGATAAAATGAGTTAATATGAGCAACATTTTTAGGACAGTACCCAGAATCTACAAGTTCTAAATACAAGTTAGCTACTATAACACTATTATTAAAAAAATGTATCAAAACAGAAAATATTAAAAATTAGAAAATCTGAAATATTTTTAAGACATGTCATTTTATTAAGAGCACAAAAAGTTTTGATATCACAAAGTATCAATTGTTAATATCTTTAGCAAAAGAAATGTGATTGAACATACTCTGACATTTGTGATTAGCTTGGTTTACCTGGTGCTGAAGGAATTCATGGCTGTGGTTCTAAATTCTATTTATCACTTAGATGATGGCCATTAGAATCACAACAGATCTCCCAGGAAAACAAGGTGATCAAAAGAAGAGTTACATTTCCACATGCACGCACAAGTAGTTTAATCACCCTTCAGTTTTACCCACCTGTTTTTCAGCTATTTTTTGTTAGTTTCATCCAGTAAATTTTCATTTTTGCTAATGCCATTCAGTTGTTCTAAAAATGAATTGGAAGATATGAAAATTTTATATTTTTAACTAAAGGTTGAAAGCCACTGAAAATGTTAACTGTTGGAAGACTTTAAAATAGGGTTTATAAGTTCTGCTTCTAAGTTTTCTAAATGAATAGATACAGAAATTTCTACGAAACATAAACGGTACTTGATAACAAAATATAAATTAAGCCATTTCCAAAGTCTCATTTTTTCAAATGGCCTGTACATTGCGGTTTATTTTAAAAATCACTCAGTTTTTACTTGTTTTTATGAGAAACATCATATATGAGGCACCTGGGTGGCTCAGTCAGTTGAGTTTCAGGCTCTTGGTTTTTTTGGGGGTTTTTTTTGTTTTTTTTTTCAGACTCTTGGTTTTGACTCAGTCAGTTGAGCACTCTGGCTCAGGTCATGACCTCAGGGTCCTGGGATGGAACCCTGCATTGTCAGGTTCTGTGCCCAACGGGGAGTTTGTTTAAGGATTTCTCCCCCTCCCAGTCTCTCCCCTGGCTCATGTTCTCTTTTTCTCTCTCTCAAATAATAAATCTTAAAAAAAAAATCAAATATAATTTTTCAAAATCTTTGCAGAGAATATAGTGACACTCTCTTGTCACCACAGAAAAGGTTAGCAAACTTGGAACAATCTTCTTTTTAGGAAAAAAAAAAAAAAAGATATTCATCTTTTAATCTGACAACTCTTTAGGTTACTTTGCTTAAGATAACCAGAGAATCTCCACATGGCTCCAAAGTGTTCACAGTCATTTCCCAACTCATCACAAAATACTGTCAAGATTCTACAGTAATTTAACAAGTTCTATTCTCTCATAAAATAAGGTATATCAATGCAACATGCTATTCAGTGTGTCGCTCTGGTTTAGGGTTCTCAACATTTTTTTTTTCGGCATAACAGTATTCATTGTTTTTGCACCACACCCAGTGCTCCATGCAATCCGCGCCCTCTATAATACCCACCACCTGGTACCCCGACCTCCCACCCCCCAACCCCTTCAAACCCCTCAGATTGTTTTTCAGAGTCCATAGTCTCTCATGGTTCACCTCCCCCTCCAACTTCCCCCAACTCCCTTCTCCTCCCTAACTCCCTATGTAGGGTTCTCAACTTTTAGAGTTTTGTTTTGAAGGACAGACAGACAAATCAACTTCCTCTAGGTGGTTTCTCATTAAACAGTCTCTGAAAAAAATCATTTTTATAGCCATCAACATGGCTACTCCACCAGTGATTACACTCACACAGATGTATTACGTACACTTGAGATCTATCTTCTCTTTCTTTTAATGGCTCATCAAAAGAAAAATTCAGTCCTTGTGACAGATTTGTCCACGTTCCCCAATACAGTGATACTCTTCCCATCTAAAGGTGAGGGTTGTGTCCCCTTCCTTGCAATTTAGGTGGGCTGGTCAACAGCTTGAATCTACACCATGTAACAGAAATGACTTCTGAAGTTAAGTTGTAAAATTCTGTCTTCAGTCAGGTTCCTTTGTCCATTTCTCCTGGAACCTTTGCCCTCTGGAGGCTTGGTCTTGGAACACTTTCTCTGAACACCTAGCTGCCTTGTGGTGGGAAGCTCAGCCACAGAGAAAGGCCACATGTATGTACTTCTGACCTACCAGGTATATGAGTGAAGAAATTTCCAGATGATTCCAATCCCAACAGTTCTTGTCACTTTTATAAGCATTCAAACGCATCCTTACTAGGACCCCAGACATCATGGAGCAGAGACAAGCCACCCTCCCTGCACCTTCCTCAACTTCTGACCTACAGAATTCAAGAGCATAATAAAATGGTGGTTGTCTTATGCCACTAAATTTGGGAAGGTTTATTATACAATAGTCGCTGGGACAGATCTTTATATATTTCACTATTAGAACATAATCTAACAAACAACATAACTTCTGAGATGTTGAAACTTCTGTACTTCTACCTAACTATGTAACAAACTTCCCATGTGGTGAAGTTTCTAATACTTGTTCCTTGAAAGCTTTGATATTTTTTACCCAGCTTTCCAACAGTAATTGTCAGCAGAGGAATGCATTTCACTTGAATGCCATAATGTTTGGGGCATACTACTTCAAGGAAAGGGAAAGGGTAATAAACTTTTTTTACCAAGGAAAGGGAAATAAACTTTTTTTCCAGTAGTATCTAGCCAATTACTTTTTGGCCTAAAGAAGCCTCAAATAAGTTCCTAAGCATTAGTCATCAAAAATAGTGAAATTTTATAAACTACTGCACCGAATGCTGATTTTAAAACACTCTGAGGGGGATAAAAAGAGGTCTGTCCTAATGCCCTGAAGGCTGATTTTCTTATGAAAAGTTTAAACGGGCACAGTCAGAAATATGTAATTAGCTCTCATAAGACAGTCACTCAACTTCAACAGTTATCAACATATAGCCCATGTTTTCTTGTCTTTATCTCCACACACTTCCCCCACAGTCCCAGAGCATTTTGATGCTAATCCCGGATATCATATCATTTCCATAGGCATTTCTGTATGCATCTCTAACACAGGGGTCAGCAAACTACAGCCTGCAGGTCAAATCCAGCCTGCTGCCTGCTCTTCTAAATAAAGTTTTATTGGAACACAGCCATACTCATTCATTCACTAATGGATTGTCTACAGTTGCTTTCATTGACAGAGTTAAGTTTCTGTGAGCAAACCTATGGCTTCAAGCCTAAGTAGAGTGAGGCCAAAAATGTTTACTATCTGGCCCTTATTCAGAAAAAGCTTGCCAACCCCTGCTCTAAAAGATAAAGTATTAAAAAAAATAATAATAAAAGGAAAGGAAAGGAAAGGTAACATAATATGCCTTACTAGTCATTATAGTCCCATATTTAGATTGATAATATGGAAATAGCTTCCCTCTATGATTAGGTAAGAGTCTGAATATAAATATAAATATAAATATAAACTAAAGGCAGGATTTATTATTCACTGTAGTCAAATAAGGTCACTTGAAAATGATCTGGCTGACATTCTGTCAAACCTGATTTGATTGTTACTGTTTTTCCTCACAATTCAGAACACAGGGAGCACGCACTCAGACCTGAAAAAGCACATCACTCTTGTTTTCTTCTGGTTTCATCTACGCTTGCCTCATTAGCACTATTTTCAAGGTACTGTTTGTTTGCAGGAATAAACATGACCCATCTGCTCATTTCATATCTATGAGTTAAGACAAGAACATGCCTTAGCAGTCCCCAGGAGCCCTGCAGGTTGTGTCAACCCCGCTTCCCCCCAGCCCCTCATGTGCCACGGGACGGTCCTGCTATAGCCTGAGTGGGCACAGGAGCCAATTTGTGTCTTATATATTTTAAAGGCGTAATACCTTTGATGATTTTCTAGATATAAAGTTAGATGTCTGACAAAGCTTGGGACAGGGACCACGGATAATCACAATATAGTATTCTCTGTGCCTTTGTATGTACTTGAAATATTTCACAGGAAAACCTATGTTGCTCCTGCACACCACGAGATCTTCTTGCAAACTCCACTTTGAAGGCTTGTGCGGGAATTTTATCCCTCCGTTCACGTGCACTTAAAACATCTGCAGTGCCCGAGTGAAGAGATCAATGAATTGATAAGCTACAGCTTGTGCTGTCGATTTAGTCTGTATATTCTGTGGCTGGATATAAATGAGCCCACGCTTTCACTCCCCAAAATGTCACCATCCCTTAAAAATCACATGACCTGCTTTGATTAAATGTTCCCTTGGACCAAAAAGAAGACCCATGTAAGCCCTGTCTCAGAAAAACACAAAGTGTTTTGGGTTTTGTTTTTTTCTGGGAAGTACATTAAATTGAATACTGGTATTAATTACTGCCCCCCCCCAAAAAAAGCCACACGTAAATATTATTTTCAGATAAATTTGTGGCAATTTTAGACCAGTGGCGTTGGTATCCAGTACAGAAGGAAAGAATGGCGTTATTTACTCTCATTTGTCAAATGAGAAGGTTACAGGCTAGGAAATTTGCTGACAGCCAGCCACAAGTCAAGTTGGTGGTCAACCATGTATCATCCAGGAGGATGGGAAGAATGGAAAACATCAAGCACGTCACTCTCTCACTCCTAAGGTCAGTTTGCATGTTTGGTTTGTTTTCTCATATCTGCTCTTACTGTTATCAAGGCTTAATAGTCAGATGCTCTTCTAAAGTCTAAAGTCATAATGTGTGGAGACAAAGCCACAGATTTGGAGTTTCATCACCACTAGGTTGAATGAGAAAGCCCAATACTAGTTAAAAAGAAAAATGACAATTTATTAAGTCCCTGTGATGCACTGCAGAGATGAATAAGACACAATCTGCTGGGGTGCCCAGGTGGCTCTGTCGGTTAGGCAGACATCTGCCTTTAGCTCAGGTCATGATCCCAGAGTCCCAAGCATCCCTGGGCTCCCCACACAGTAGGGAGTCTGCTTCTCCCTGTCTCTCACCCAGCTCATGCTCTCTCTGGCGTGTTGCTCTCTCTCTCAAATAAATAAATAAAATCCTTAAACACACACACACACCTCTCTCAAATAAATAAGATCCTTAAACACACACACACACACACAATCACTTAAAGTTTAGTACAAACTTACGAGAAACAGGCAATCTATTCATTTCAACTTAATACAGCAAATGCCAGATTTTAACTACTGGCTTCAGAGAGGAGTGATTCATTCCGCTCTGTGGAATTATTAGAAGAATTTCCAGTGGGGCTCACCTTTGAAATGGGCTTAGAAGACGAAGTAGGAGTTCACCAGCCTGACAGAAAGGTCAGGCAAATTTGTGTCTTGGAAAAAAAGCATATGCACAGCTGCAGAGCTGGGAAAAGTTCAGGGAATGTTTTTGTGATTGAAGTGTAAAGTACACGGTAGATGAAACCAGAAGAGTCACTGAGGCCAAATGACATTATGAAGGAATGTATACTTCCGTTTAAAGGCACCAGAGAACTGCTTTCCACTGGTGCAGGGGAGGGGAGGGAATAATAAAAATGAGGCTTTTGGAAGTAGATTCCTGGTAGAATGGTTAACGGAACTATGGGACCTGGGAAGGTGGCCCAGTCTTGCTCCAGGACCTAATATTACAAAGATTCTACCTTGAATTTATTAAGTGATTGTTTTTTCTAGGTCTATAAATCATTTTGGCAAACAACACAGTTATTTTAAGCATTTTGCTGAGAAATGAAATTTCTAGATCAAGGCATCTCCCCACGAGGGGGGCACTGTAATGTGGAGCTGGGATGCCAGCAACCTTAGCTCCCAATCCCAGGAACCAGAGCTCACCCTGTGCTTTCCAACGAAGCCCTTCTTAATTCTTTCAATACAATCTTAGCTCTTCTGATTTGGGTAAAATTCTATTTCCTGCCGAATACAATGTTTTTTAAATTTAACTATGCTTGAAAAGGCGCTTTTTTGTTTCCTCCTTTTTAAGCTGGTATGGCTGTGTTCAATAGTTAAGTAAGCTTTTAAATCATTTCAAATTGAGCCTAATATAAAAGGCCAAATATTTAAGAAGCCAGGGCTGTCTATTGGGCAAATATTTACACAATCTTTAAAACATTCAATATTTATTCACCCAGCCATAATTGTCGTTTCCAAGACATTAGTCGATGTAAATACATGCTAACTGGAAACAGGGGGAAGAAACAGCCGTGGAAGAGAAGCAGCTCTTATCCTGGTAACTCTCCTGGCTTTGAATGTCCTGGAGTTTAATAGACTACAACTGAAGTATTTTTTAATTTTAAAAAGTCCCAGTATCATCTCTTACTAATTGCACCTAAACCCAGACCCCTCCCCCCAGGACTGTTAAAACTTACTGTGCAGGTACAAAAGTTTAACCCTGTGCCACCGCCTGCCATGGTCCCCTTACATCATGAAGGAAATCTGGAGAGTTTTCACTGCTGTACCCTGGAGGTATTATTTGTAAAGGTCAATAAAAAGAGATCAAGAAACCCAGGTAGCTATAACGAGCCCATTTTTATTTTTGCTAGCACTGGTTTTATTTAATAGCATCAGATATCTTCTTGCTAGAGATATATTTGGCTTCCAACACTGGGGGGAAAAAAAGTAGCTGAAGAGCTTAATTAAAAACATCCCCCTTCCACACCTACCGGCAAAATGAAATTTCTAAACGCTCCCTATTATTCAGCACTAGGAAACAATAACACAGAGCACTTGGGATTGCTCCCATCAGAGTTAAGAAAATATGTCTGAAAACCGTTGCTCCCCCCATAATAAGAGCAAGTCCATATTTTGCACCAGTAACGAGCCTCTGTTAGGCACACACACGTGCACGCATGCACACACGAATTACCGTGCAGCCAGGTTATGTTTCCCTTAAAAGGAAGGATACAAAGATGAACACAGAGCCTCCACTGAGGGATAGCTCTGGCTGGCTCTAGCATAATAAACTGCTGTTTACCTTTCGGATTCTATTTATGCCACATGCACATTGTTCATCATTATTAAATGATCCTTTTTTATCTTTCTATGACAGTTACATATTTTAACAGGTGACAGTTTGCCTTTATAAGCAGCAAAACACTGGTTTATTAGTATGCTTGTGTGGCATAAAATAGAGTTCATTTTTTACTGAAATAACTGGAGGAAAGAAACATCAATTGTGCACAGTTCTGAATAGCTCAATGGGTATAGAAGGTACTGGCAATAAATTAAGATAGGTTTGCTTTATTTATGAGTCTTAGGTATTCCTTCACAGTTGCTACTGTGCATGAATTTTAAGTGGCCCTTTGACGGGCAAGTCCATATGAAGCAGAATCATAAACTCCTACCCAGTTTCACAATTAATTGCTTCTCTGTAGTAAACTCGAGGAAGAGTGTAACTAGACCACTCGGAACATTCTCTCTGTCTCCCGACTACAGCAGTGCAGGCTGTCTTAGAAGAGAGAGGGAAAAGGAAAGAGAGTAGACAGAGAGAGAGACAGAGAGTGTCAGAGTCATGATAATACCCTGAAATGGCAGAATGTGTTGCTTATCAGCTTTAGATTCTAGCAAACCCCAACCCAACTCATTCTGCAAACGGCCAGTGATGTCCTGGGTGTCTTCTTGCAATGAGGAGGGTCTGGGGCAATTCCTTGGCCTTAATGCTGTGGCCCCCGGGGACCCAAAGGAAGACACCATTTCCCGCAAATAGCATTTCAGAACCTCAACCGCCACCAACCTCCTAGGCCATTGTTCACGTGTGAATTCGATAATAAACATAAATAAGTAAAACTGTGCCTGCAGATAATACCTTGTCGTACGCGCTTTGGGGATAAGGCAAACAGCCCATCCAGCACAGAACGCCGACAGCCAGCCCTGCCAGCGGAGCCAGAGTTAGTAGATCATTCTGATGGCTGCTCGTGGTAAGCACCTCATTGGGTAAAATATGGCCCTTTCGAATGACGGACACCCCAGAGGTGCCTACCGTGCACAGGTGTGGTGTGGAGGGAAGATAATGGGCCCGGCTGGTGGCTGGGTTATTTGTTTCTTACCTGACATGTGAACTGTTCCCTCTGCATTGTCGAGGAGACATAACTGCACCCGTCACTCTGGAGGCAAAACTCACTCAGGAATGCCACTGCCACCTTCCTGATGGTGATGCTTTCATTCTCCGGGGTCAGTGATTTGGCAAATCAGTGCCGAGGAAGGAAGCAGGTGTGTCCTCCATAGAAAACACCAGGTAATGTATCTCGGCATGAGCCTGGGCACGGGGGAGGGGCAAGGATAAGGGCTCTTTCTTCTCCAGTAAGTTTAAAAGGGAAAAAATTAAAAAAAGAAAAAAATCCTCGCAACAGAGAAAGCTGTCATTAACTCTCCCAAATCCGCACCCCTCTCTCCTTCTCAATCTCCTTCCCTCGTCTACCTTTTTAGCGGCGTCCACACACACACACACGGGCCCGGAAGATATGTCTTATACATGTTTTCATTACAGCACTTTAAAAAAAAAAAAAAAGATCAGTCAGCTTTTTGCACCCTTCTCTCTCGCTAAAGTTGCTTCTGCCCTTTGAAAATATGAAAGCCCTTGAGTGATTTTATATTTTCAAAGGGTAAAAGTGCTAAAGAGCACTTCTCTATTTCAGAGAGGAGGAAAAAAAGTAAATCTGTCTGCCTCAAGTGTTCACTTGGAAAAGGTAAAAATGAACTACCGACGTGATGGGCGGGGGGGGCAGCCACAGCACCTGGACACACGGCACTCGGGAGTCCGACGCTGGAAAACACAACCTGAGGCACTGCCTCTGCCCAAACCTTTGTGGCAAGTCTGAAGGGAACAACACTTCTGGAACTAATATCGCAACGTACCGACTTAAAATCCATCACTCAGCCCGGGTATCAGTTCCTGGGGGTACACTCGCACTTCCAAGGCTGGGGGGTGGGTGGGCAGGTGTGGTTTCCAACACTGTGGTTTCTTTTCCCACAATGCCCTGTAAGGTTTATTCTGCCAACCCCCTCGTGAGACTGTAAGACTCTTGATGGCAGTTGTAATAGTTCTTATTTCTAGATCCCCGTTCCCAACACAGTGACTCAAATACAGTAGTCCTAGTAATAAATACGATTATGTATCAGAATTATTTTTAAATACTTTGGTTGTATTAATTAATCCTTGGATTACCTCTATCACTTATCCCCATGTTACAGGTAACAAGATGGAAACACAGAGAGCTGAAGCCATTTTCCTATGGCCACACAGCTATTAAGTGCTAAAAACTGAATTCTAGGGGCACCTGGATGGCTCAGTGGGTTAAAGCCTCTGCCTTAGGCTCAGGTCATGATCCCAGGGTCCTGGGATTGAGCCCCGCATGGGGCTCCCCGCTCAGCAGGGAGCCTGCTTTCTCCTCGCTCTCAGCCTGCTTGTGATCTCTGTCTATCATGTAAATAAATAAAATCTTTAAAAACTGAATTCAAACTCAAATGGTCTGATTCGAGGAACTGTGCTTTATCACTATTCTTCACTGCCTGTCAAAAATAATGAATGCATACAGTAAACATACTCAATTGTTTTTTGGGAGAATTAAAAAATTCAGATCATTTACAATATGCATGATCCCAAAAGAGCTCATTTAACATCTTCCAATTTTATTTCCTTCTCTGCAATCTCAGTTTCCTCCTTTCGAGAACTAAATAAAAAAAGGCCCTGCAATCTGGCTAGCACCACACATGGGTGCTGAATACACGTCCATTCTCTTGCCCAAATACCACCAGCCAATGAGACGAATTCTCATAGTGAGTCTCAGGCAATAAAAGCCCAGTTGGAAATGCAGGCAACTGATTTTTACCTGAGGTGATCATTTGGTCTATAATTAATATTACCAACTATTATCAGTTCTACATCAACTCAAGTACCATCTTTGCCCAAAGCAAGGTCAGTCATACATAACGCAGACTCCGTGGCAGAGAGCTTACTATTGCAATTTTCTCTTAGTGCACAGGAAGCACCGACCCCGAAACAGCAAGGACCATGCAAGTTAGGGCCCAGTCACTATCCAGCAGGAGATGTGGGATTACAGGACCAGCAGAGCCCCAGAGAGCCAGCCTCCTTCATGCTTGCTGTATCCACTACCAAAGAGGAGAACAGGGCTGGTGTTCAAGGACATTTACATATTAGGAAAAACTATAATCAATAAACTGCTGATACGAGAGACAACAGCCAAGGACAGAACCAAAGGATAGATCCTAATACACATTCACTTAGGGAAGGGGTGCCATATCTGGTAACTAAGAAATGGCTGGGAAAACTAACCACAGCTGGCTTGCACAAGAGTGTTTTATCCAAAGAATCTCAGACACTCGTGTGACTCTTCATCATAAAGTTGGAAGGCACCTTGATAGGATACAGAAAAGCCTACATGTGTTAGAGCTAACCTGACCTGGGCTCAAATCCCCCCCAATCCACTGTTATGAGTATGGCCTTGGGAAAGTATACTTGAGTTTTAACTTCCTTATTTGGAAACAAATAATAATGCTTACCTGACACAGTTATTGCAGGAATTAAAGCATATATACGACAACCATTTACCATACTGAACGGCACACGTAGCTGTCAGTCTCATGATCACGTACAGTTAGCAAGCCAGAGCTCCATTAACACACAAATATTCATTGTACTTAGTAACCACTCATCCATTCATCTATTCCTTTATTCCTTGAATTACTAAAATGTGCCAAACCACAAGTATTTGCAAAGATTCAAAAAACATCCAGCCTGTCATCGAGGTGTTTTATATGGAAACATAAACAGGCATCCAACTCACTACACAGATGACCACCAGCTATGAAACTCTGATACCATTACAGATATGCACACATTGGGGAAAACATTTGTGTAGGTTAGGAAATTCAGAAGCTCTCATTTTGGAGGTGAGGATTTTAGCTAAGGGAGGTGGTGGTGATGGTGAGGGGAGAGATGCATTGAAAACATGTTAAGGCACACATTGCCAAAAAATATGGTCTTCAGATTTTTATTTTCTACATCTTATTTACTTCAGATGCATTTTATTGACAAATCAGCTTAAGAAGAAAGTACAAAAGGCACTTGTCAAAGACTAACTGCTCTAATCTTCATTAATTTTACCTCTGAAAATTCCATAATTCTTTCTAGCAAGAAAAGAAAAAAAATACAGAACCTGACTATGTATTGCTGATTATTCCTAGCTACCAAGAGATAGACTTCACCACAACTGAGACAGCCTGCATACACGTAAGAACAACAAATATTCCAAACAAATGTATCCCTCTTTATCTGAGTCTACCATAGTTAGAAGCGCTCTTATTAGCTAAGGTCTGACTCATCCTGATGCTGAGATAAAATCCATATGTGGTAACGTACCAGGTATAGAAAAAGCATCCTTCAAAGTTGTCCTGGGAATGTTAAAAAGAACAAAAACTGCCATTCTGAATGTCAAAGCAGTAACCAAATCACATACCATCCTCATACTGAGAGATTAAGAAATGATTTGGTGGTCTTCTTTCGAGTCAGCTCAATAAACACAAAGCACTACTATGGAAGTTCTCCGGACACATTGCTGTCAAGGGCCTTGAGGTGCTGCAGTTACGATGGGTGTCCAGAAGCTCTGGCCTGTGTTCGAAAAATAACAAATATGTGCTGTTCTCACATTATCCAAAGCACTGAAGGTATGTCACAGGGAGAATCAGAATCTGCTACCCAGAAGTCAACATTCTGAAAAGATAAGAACAGAAGAACTGAAGTATTTGGTTTAGTATTCAGATAACTGGTTGTTCCTCTTTCAAAACGGTAGAGACAGAGAGGAACAACAGGGATTTATAGACTAACTAACAGAAGCACTGTGAGGAATACGGCTTCTACCTGGAGAATTCCCCGGAGTGATTATTTTTTGCGTCTCTACTGGGATTTTGTTCTCCTTAATACTTTCCTATATTTTCAGATTTCTTCTAATAAACACATACTTTCAAATTTAAGGGAAAAAAGACTTGCACCTAAAAGAACCACTCAGAGTAAGTACAGTTAAGCTCCCCTGGGCTCCCTAGTTGCACTAATCTAACCATTTAGCCGATTCGTGACTTCCAGGCTGGAAAAGAGAATGCCACCTCCTGAAACTCCCACCGCCAGCCCTGCTGGCTCACGGACTTAGCCTCTCAATGTTCTCCTGCCTGGAAGCTTCCAGCAGTGGAGGAGACACTCAAGAGTTCACCTTCATGACTTACAAGTAAGAGCAAGGTAGAATGCTCACTCCAGAGCTGTAACCATTGCAAGGCCATCCCTTGAACCAAAGCATTTTGTAGCTGGTACCCCCTTATTTCCACTTCTTTTCCTATAACTGTCCTCTTTTGAAGCTTCAACTCAAATGCCTACAATCCTTAAGTTCTCTTCTGATTATACAGATTCCAAATATACAGCATCATTCACTAAGAGACCCAGCCTACTTTTAACTCAGCAAAGCTTCCCTAACGTGGGACCTTTGTTTTTTGTTTTAAGGGTTTATTGATTTGGGGTGCCTGGGTGGCTCAGTGGGTTATAAGCCTCTGCCTTCGGCTCAGGTCATGATCCCGGGGTCCTAGGATTGAGCCCCGCATCGGGCTCTCTGCTCAGCAGGAAGCCTGCTTCCCCCTCTCTCTCTGCCTGCTAGTGATCTCTCTCTCTGTGTCAAATACATAAATAAAATCTTTAAAAAATAAAAAAATTTAAAAAAAAAAGAGTTTGTTGATTTGACAGAGAGTGAGAGAACTTGGAAAGAGAGCACAGAGGGAGAGGGGGAAGCAGGCTCCCTGCTCAGCAGGGAACCCCATGTGGGACTCGATCCCGGGAACCTGAGATCGTGACCCGAGCCGAAGGCAGAGGCTTAAGCCACCAAGCCATCAAGGTGCCCCAACGTGGGACCTTTGTATAGTTACACCAGGTTCTTCAGCTAATTTAGGCTAGCGTGATAACAGCTAACTTGTGGAAGTGTGTTATCATTCCCATACATTTGGTTAGAAGGAGTAACACAATGATTCTATCACAATGAATTATACACCAAAAATGGTAGAATGACAGAACATACTTATAAGCTTACATAAAAGTTTTGGTTGTTGCCTGCCTGGTGCTGCATTCAGAATATCTTGGAAACCTAATGTATTCCAAACACGGCCCTGTGTTAGGTGTTGAGAAGATACAGTACAACAGAAAATTGCCTCTGACCTCAGGTGGTAAAAATCAAGAGCAAGAGAGGCTTATACATATTTAAAAAAAAACAGAATATGGTCTGATTGGTGCAGTATCAGAAGTGATGTCAAGTTATGGAAACACAGTATTCAACAAAAAGAAGTTACTCTCTAGGAGTAGGGAAGATTCAGGGATAGTGAATTAAGGATCGAGGAGAATGCATTTAATTACATTCAGAACGGAATTCCGAAGCACAACCCAAAGGAGCTAAGCCTAGTAAGACTGAAAACACTGATTACATTAAACCTGAGATTAAAGTTCATGAGAAAAATAACATAAAGTATTCAAGTTATTAGAATATACCATAAAGTAAGAAAAAACAAAAACAAAAACTAGAAGAAACTTCAATCACACATAACACATTAAGGATTTTATATCTATAAAACATGTATGACACATATACACTCAAAACTACTACAATTGAGTAAGCTACAATCATAGGGAAAAAATGAGCAGAAGACTTGAGTAGGTGTTTTGTCGAAGAAATATAAATGGCAATGAGATATATGAAGAATGTTAAACTTCATTAGCAATCAGAAATATGAAAATTAAGTCCGTGTGGAGATAATCATATTGTAACCCACTCAAAATGAGCAGACACCTCCAGGCCTATTAATATCCACTGGTAGCTGATGGGAAATGATGAGAACTTACATTTTGCTGAAAAATGATGTGGCATCGTCCGGAAAATTTAACATGCTCACACTCTGGGTCTTAGTAATCTCCTCTCAGAGAGGTAAGAAACACTTAAAAATGGGTATCAGGAGCCATGCCTAACAAAGTTCCTGGGAGCACTTTTCATAAGAGAAAAAAGAAAAAACTTGAACAAGCCCAAATTTCACTGATGGCAACAACGTAAGTCAGTTACGGTTGAGTCACACCACGGAATATTGTATCTGGGGAAGTGAAGCAACGGTATGCGTAATAACAGAGATGAAACACAACCTTGTGACAGACGACTGCTGAGAAATATGTAGACTCTAATTTAAATACATCTCAAGAAGAAGCAGAAGTAAACTGTGTCTGTGTCGAAGTACATACATATTTGTTGAAGCTGGGTTTTTTTTGTTTGTTTGTTTGTTTGTTTTTAGAAACAAGGAGAGGTTGAGCACAGAATGTGAGCCACGATTGCTTGGGCAGAAGAAGCCGAGCGGTGCATTATGGAAGAAACACACATGTTGACAGTTAACATGTCGACCGTGCCCTGCTTCTTACGCATGGTGCTACGTGGACAAATACCCAGTTTAATTTGATTTTTTTTAAATCACTCATATAAAATGTCTTACAGTTTGTATTTGAATTCACAGACCAATAAGGAACCACTGGCAGTTGTGAACAGGGCAGTATTACTAGAAATATCCGTGTTCCGAAGAGTTCCTACACCAAGATGCCTGGAATGGCAGTGGCGTCCCCACTTACTCTGCGTCAACAACAGTGGTGCTGCCTGGTACTTTGCCCAACACTGCAGAAGGAGCTACACTGCCTATATCCTTCAGACACCAAGACTAGTAAAAAGATATTAATCCGTTCATAAATAGGACCACTTATCCGTTACATCATAGGCCTAGGAGATGTTCGGTAACATTTCAAGGGGATAGGAATCTCTATCTGTGGGCCCTGGGCTTTTGTCCAGAAGGGAAAACTGGTAGAACCTCCAAACCTGGGTTCTTAATACCCAATCCCTCTCAAATAATGTCATCCCTTTTAGTAATACCCCAGTTGTCCCCTCCTAGCAGAAGTCGGGCTCCCAGAGGCTGAAAGGTGTTGCGCCAGCATCCAGCTTCATTCATCCAAGTCATCTGGGGAGCATCGTGGAAAGACGACACCTAACACAGAAGGGGAGGCAAATGGTGTATGGTCCCCTTCCATCCCTAGGACAATGATTTCCAAGTCAATTCTCCAAATTTCAAAACAAGATCAGAGTCTGTATTTGTACATAATCAATGCACCCATGAAATCAGTGGCTCTCAATCCTGCCTTCCCAAACTGAGAGTCACCTGGGAAGCTTAAAAACATATGAGTGGGTCAATCCCCAGGAGATTCCAACGTGACTGCTCTGAGTTAGAGGTCCCCGCAGACTGAGATCGTCAGAGAGACACTGTCTTCATGGTTGAAATCACACCCATGTGGACTTCTATAAACCAGGGCTACATAAACAACTTGGTGATCATCTTTCTATCTACTGTGTCTCGATAAAACTGTTTAAACATACTTTAAACTGTTAAACATCAGTTTGAAGCTAAAACAAACAAAAAAAAGGTTAATATGCCCACACACCTTCAAAATACCTGCGTAAGATTTTTCTCCCCCATCTGGGCTGACAACACTACAGAAGTCTGCCTTTCTGCTGGGTTTGAAAAAAACAACGTTGGGTGAGGACCAGGGATTTGCTGGTCTAAAACCTGACCACCATTTCCAACAGCAAGAGCCCTCACTGGTAATTGCTTAAAAAAAAAAAGAAAAAAAGGAAACAAAATAACAAAACCTGAATACTCCAACACCTAACCTCCAAGAATCAGAAGTTTCCTAAACCCCGTGTGTTTCACACTTGCCCAGCAAGGTGGCTGGGATGTGAAGCATCGCCATGATCCGGTCACCCGAGATTCCAGCCTCAACCACAGGGATGGCTTTGAGTAAGTTATATCAGCCTCCAGATGGGCAAAATTCACTTGGAAATGAGGAAAAATAGGGCCTCCAGGAGAAGCGGCAACTGAAGCCTTTAAAATTATATCCAGTCATTCTCTTTGAATGCAGATTTATAGCCTTTTGTGGGCATCAGAAGCACGAGGCTGCCAACATCAAAAGCTCTCTTAGAAGAACCACAAGTCAAATGTTGATGCTCGTTTGAAATCTGCCCCACCCCGTGTCCTGAGTGTCCAACCTTGACATCTACCTGAATACCACCAACTCATAACGGGCCCAGCAGACCATTCAAACTGGAAAAGGTTACTTTCTCACCACACCTCAAGACCTAGCTTCACACACGGAAAACTGGAAATTGGAAGTGATTTATTTACCCAGATAAGAATTTGCAGCTGTGCGGCAAATGCCCTTCTAAAACCATATCCTTTGTGTAAAGCATAACTCGCGGCACCAATATCACAATTAGTGGAAATGCAGTTACTATAATATTCTTTCCTGTGTACAGATTTTTAAAGTAATGACATTTAGAAAGTACTTAGGACCTACTAGTGATTGTAGTAGATCCTCAATACTGGTATTTGTTCATACTGAACACATTTATTTCCAAGGATGCAGGAGTAATTGAGACAAAAGCTTAAGGTCACCCCAAATTTCCTCCCAACATGGAACAAACCCATAATGTAAATCCTTTGTATGATTTTAATTAGCTCTGCTACACTGAACTAACCTGAGCCCCTCAAATCAAAACCTTAACATTCTCTAAGAACTAAGCCAAGAAGAGAAATCTATATTATTTCAAAGGTGTTTAGAAAAATACAAACATTTTAAATAAAAGGAAGACATCTTTTAGCACAGAGGAAAAATGATCAATAGTCTTTAGTCTTCTGGTATCATTTCTTTTGAATTCTTCTGTGCCTCTATTGATCACTTTTGTTATTATAGCCCCGGAAAGGAGAGGTAAGAGTGACATTGAGAAAGTGAAGAACTGGATTCACAGGCAAGCACCAATGAGAAGACCTATAAAAGTCAAGAAAGCTACTTTGTTTCTCTAGACTTTGGCTGTTCCTGTAAAAATCTCGGCTTTGGCCTAGAAATTTTAGGGTTTTATTAAGGGATGTAATTTTATGATTTTCCTCTACAAGTGGGAAACAGAAGTACATAGAAACTGGGTGATCAAATTAATGTTTATCAAACGTAAAACGGATGGTCACATAAATGCTTTCTGTCTTCTGCTTTGAGGCAGTGCCCTTCCACAAAGCTAGACGACATTTTAGAAGCGCAGCTCAAAGAAAGAGGAGTACTGAATGTGAGAAGAGATTGTCTCCTGGATCCCTTCAATGTCTTCACAAAATACACCAAGATCGCTGAGACAAACCAGAAGACTGAGTGTTCTATATAGTGAGTTTTGTTTATCAAAGGTGTTTTATTAAAATAATGTGAGAAGACTTGGAACCTGGAAACATAAAATTTCATAAATCTCATTTCTATTGGAAAGAAAAAAATCAGTCACTCTAGCAACCATAAGTACCTGCCCCCCACTGAGCAAAAATGAGCCACCGTGGGGTTGAGGGGGGTCCTAACCCTTTCGGCCATTTTCCATGCAAACCCACCTCGGTTGCTAGAACTGCTCGTATAGGCTTTAGTTTACAACTACTGATTGAAGAGAAACTGATACCTGGAATTAAATTTTTTATGGTATTGGTACATTCCTCAAAATGGCTAAGTCAAGGCTTACCACCATCCTTCCTGAAGTCCCACTAAGTTGTCCTGAAAATTCTACTTTCACAGCATTTTTTATTGAAGGTTTTGATGCATATTTAAAATGCCAAGAAATGCTTCCTGGAATGATAAAAAACACTGTGAATGAAAGGGACTGAAAACAATGGAGAGCGCCATAGAATGTTAAGAGCACACAGGCACTTTAAAGGTGATTTAGTCATTTTTTCCTCACAGAAGAAATAAAAAAAAAAAAAAAAAAACAGAGAACGAAGCAACATGTTCAAGGACACGTGATCACGCGCTTCCGAGGCTCATCACACTGCTTAAAGGAGAAGCAAGTGACTTGAGGAAGAAACAGACAGGGGGCCCGGGTGGCACAGCTGGTGAAGCATCCGCCTCCTGGTTTCAGCTCAGGGTCATGAGATTGGGCCCCACGTCAGGCTCCGTGTGGGCTTGAGATTCTCTCCCTGCCCCCCACTCCCGCGCTCACATCCGCGCATGCACACACTCTCTCACTCTTTCTCTCTCAAATAATCTTTAAAAAAAATACAGACAGGGCGTCTGGGTGGCTCAGTGAGTTAAAGCCTCTGCTTTTGGCTCAGGTCATGATCCCAGGGTCCTGGGATCGAGCCCCGCAGCACATTGGGCTCTCTGCTCAGCAGGGAGCCTGCTTCCCTTCCTCTCTCTCTGCCTGCCTCTCTCTGCCTATTTGTGATCTCGGTCTGTCAAATAAATAAATAAATAAATAAATAAATAAATAAATAAATAAAATCTCTTTTAAAAAATTCAACAAATAAATAAAATTTTAAAAGTTTAAAAATACAAAGATGTGGGGTTAGATGAGAGATACCATGGAGAAAGAGAGAATGGGAGTATCTAAATTAAGAAGCTGACTCAGAAGTCAAAATTAAATCGACATCTCACATAAAAGTGTTATTAATGTCATTTAAATTAACAGCATAGAACTTTAATGATCTAAGTTTGCTGTAAGGATGATATATGACATTCCACTAATATATAATATATACGCAGATACCCATGCATTAAAACACTTATCAACTTGACAATTATTAATAATTGCCTATGTAAGTGATGGTCTTCTCTGCTGCAGGATGTGATACGGTAGAGCTGTCTTTCCACAGTACCAGTCCAGAGGTCGAAATGCACCTCAAGCTGTCTGTTAAACTTGAAAAAATATTAAATGGGCTGTATGAGTTTTCCTTTTCTTTTTTATCTTTTTATTTTTTTTTGCTTTATTTTTGCCCTAATGTAAAATTTAAAAAAAGAAACAAAGAAATTAATGACAAATCTTTTATTCAGCTTCATTTCTTTAAACCAAACCTCTGAACACTTATATCCCACCCACACACCTCACACTGACAAAAACATGTGAACCTCCTGATTGTTTTTGTTGTGTGGTTTTTTGGTTGTTTTTTTTTTTTTTTTTCCGTAGGAAAACAACTTTGGAAATCTGATGTAATCAGTGTAGCTTCTGGTCCCAAGACTAAGGTAGATACAAGGGTTGCCGATTTAGATGCAGGAAAGTTAAACTTTTTCCAGCCCCTTTGAAAACAGGTTTTCAAAGAATTTTATATTGCCTGGCAAAGAATTTTATTCGGTGGTCTGTATTTTTTGGCCCTATCTCTTTTTTTAAAGACAGGCTGGAAAATTCTTGAAGACACACTAATGAAAATTATTACTGGAAGTCCAACTGCCTTGTGCCACAGCACTACCTTCAAATACAAATTGAAAGACTTTAATCTTGCTTTAAAAGTATATGCAGAACAAAAAAATGAAGCACATACACTCAAAATTAATAATAAAGATAAGGTATTTAGAAAGCCATGCAGATGGAGGGGCTTGTGTTCTATTTCTAAAATGTCTGGCTTATAATGGCATCTTCAAAAATAAAACCAGAGAACTAATTTGTGATTTTTACCTACTTTAATGAACACTTTCATTCCTTTGATTAAGAACATCTTATTGCCTGGCAATTGTCTCAGAATATCTGACATACAACCTACTCCATAGCACGTCATAGTGATACAGTCACAATTTTACTTCCCTCCAATCACTTCTGACACATTTCCTAGGCAGGGCGACCTCTGTTTATAACCATGAGAAGTGTAATACCAACAGATGAAAAAACAACACAGGTTACCGTTTTTTTTCCCCCCCTCAACCAAAATTTTTATTCACGTATTTCACACATGTTCACGCATCCACTATCCACGGCCCTGTCTCAAGTGTAATGACAGCAAAATGCTGTATCATCCGGCTCGGGTCTGATCAGTCCATCCGGTAAAAAAATAGAATTACAAGGTAAAGAAGTCCAAAAGGCCCAGAAGCCATTTGGAGACTCAGCTTCTAGGCCTGGTACTATTTATTGCTCCCTGTCTGGCCTTGGTTGAAGAATCTCTAAATCTAATTTTATCATCTTTTCGCGATCAGGGCGGATGTGCAAATACAGAGTAATCACACTTGTGAACATCCCTTAAAAGTGTCAAGTCCCATGCAAATGAACGATTACTCAAAAAACTCATCCATAAGAGTGTCACTCTTACACTTAACCATATTTCTAGAATAGTCTGTCTAGACATAGAGGCTTTCCAACCCTTCAAGGGGAAAAAAAATATATATATATATATATATATTTATATATATATATAATATATATATATATATATATTCTCTTACAGTCATTTAATTCTTTCTCTGGCAATTAAACTTTCCTAAGTTATTTTATCACAATATTGAATACGTTCTAGGAATTTCCACCTAAATAGTATTCATACCTTAACAAAATGAGGTTGGAGTCAAATATTGGTTGGTGTAGGCTATTGGACAACAACTGCCAGGGGCTGGGTAAGTAATGGCAAGCAATGGGCCCTTCAAGTACAGGGAACTACCTTGCAGCAGAGAGAGAGACCCCAAACACCAGCTCCTACACAATGCCCTGAGAGCAACAACCCAGCTAGCTGGGGAGCCTCAGTACGCTCTGTGAACAGTGCTCTGTTTCGTTTTTGTTTTTGTTTTGAACCAACTGGTTTTACTCTACCTCTTCCTTAACTATACCCTCGTTCTCTCATTATCTTGAATTCCAGATCATTTTCCAGGCAGCTACAGTCAAGAGATATGATAGAATGAAGAAGTGATCGCAGGAGTAGAAAAGCTTCTTATTAACAAAAATCTGACTTTGGGCAAACTGCTCAACTTCCTGGGGACTCAGGTTCCTCTTTATTACGTGCAAAAAATTAGATGCAAATATCCATCCTCAATTCCTTCAAAACAGGTTTCAAGACTTTCCAAATAGTGCATCTGTCTTTATAAATGCTGGGAGCTGGACTATATATCATCTCAGAATGGAGCTCCTGAATGTGTTCGTTTTATGAGTGGCTGCGTGTCTGTCTGAGTTAAAACTGACATTTGTGTTGGCCTCTTCCTCTGTTGGCATTTTAAAAATAGACTTACACTGAATTCCACTCCTTACTGCCTCACACATGAAAAACTATATTGAAAATACAAACTCTGAATTACTATCCCATACGGCCCTACAACTCAAAGAGGGATGGGGTCCCTGGATGGGGTCATCTAGAAGCCTGTGAGAAATGCAGAACCTCAGCCCCCTCCGCAGGATGAGTAAATCAGAAGGTGCATTTGAAGGAGATCTGCAGTGATTCACATGCACATTAACATCTGAAAAGCACTGATTTGTGAGTTTCAAAGATATTACCAGCTTAGCTTCCATAACCCAGGATCATTTGGTTTCCCCTCCTCTCCGAGTAGATTTTATTAAATTAAATTCAAACAAAGATGGTAAGTCCTAAGTAAGTACTGTGGCTAGCAGAAGCCACCAATCACTTTCACACTACTCCCGACAACACGCACACAAATATATTCAGAGGCAAATTTCTCATCCAATATTTAGAAAATAAATTTGCTTTTATAGTAAGTTATCAAAATCTGTGAATGATATTACACAAAACACAGCTACGCCAGCGTGAGTTGAGCCTTTGAAGGATGCAGAAAGATTTCTTCCCAGGCTTGCCTGCCAACCACCTACCTTCTGAAATTTCTGCAGATTTACTTTGCCGTGGACTCACCCGATTTGAGAAATTACAACATTTGATTTTAGATACCAACAAAGCATCTGAGAAATTCATTCTTATTCAAGCTTCACATTGCTGCAGTGATGCTCTCCCCCCCCCATGATTCCTCTTAGCCTTACAATGCTAGCTTGGGTGGGTGGGATACTGGCGTGCTAAGGTCTCTCTTTTCTGGGGAGAAAGGCCCTTCTGCACCTTATGAACCAGAAACTTGGGGACAGAGAGTCAAAATCTGCATTAAGTGAAGCTGTCGTTGACCAAACTTGGAAGGCAGCTTTTGGCTTTCCAGTGTCCTTATTTATGAAGAAAGTAACTGGTCATAGAGGAAGAATTCGGGCCTCGCCTTGTTCGTCTTGTTAGTAACAACATCAGGAAATGCCCTGAGTCCTGGAGTGGTTTGATATACCTGAAAAGCATCACATAGGTGGTGTTGTTTCTACTCAAGCCCCAGAAACACAACCCAGGACTCCTGCCGCCAATTTCTAGTTCAGTGAAGTCGGTGGGGAGGGACAGGGGATGGAGCAGAGCAGACGCGGTTCACACCCCGTCCTGCACACGCACGCCCGCTTTCAGAAGAATATACTGCAAAAGCACCGCAGAGTTCACAGCAGATTTCTAAGGCAGTCCAAAGGGAATACGTGAACATCCGCCTAATTCTGAAAATTATCTACGCACAGCATGTGTGTGCGCCCGGTAAGGCCATACGACGCAATGTGGCACAAACAATTAAAAGTTCTTCTCAAAGTGGAAATGCAAAATAGAACGAATATCTATTTTCTATAAATGAATCGAGCCATCTGCCTCGAAAGAGCAGCAGCAGGAGTACCCAAAACAGCAGAAACAGCAGCCTCTGGTGTTAACAATCTACTCTCAAATCTCATGCTCCACATTTCGCCGGCAAACAAGGCTAAAAATACAAGACATGCAACAAATACTCTCTTGGGATCTGCCATTCCATGGATGGCGCATTCAATCAGAGTAATATTTTCTGTTGAAATTCAAAATTCAAAAAAAAAAAAAAAAAAAAAAAAAAAAGGCAAGCTATCATATTAGAAGCTGGCGTTCAGAATTTTAAGTGTGGTTCCAATCCCAAAGTATATTAAGCTGAATGGTGAGAGGGTGGTTGTTTTCGTACAACACAAATCTCTGAGATTTATCTGAATGTATTTATAGATTTATTTAAGCTACTCTGAATTCCTCTACAACTCTCACAGTGATAGAGAAATAATTTTAGTCCTTTTGTCACCAAAATATAAGGGTCGTTTTATTTTTGGCATAGTTTAGGAAACAGTTCTTGTTGTAAGCTCTGGGGCAGGATGGTGTAAGTTCGAATCCAGGCTCCTCTGTCATATCTCTGTGACCTTGCACAAGTTATATCAGCCCTCTTTGTCTTCCTTTTCCTATGTTAAAATGAGAATACTACTTACCTCAGGGTGCAATTTTTTTTTAAGTTTTTATATTTATTTGACAGACAGAGATCACAAGTAGGCAGAGAGGCAGGCGGAGACAGAAGGGGGAAGCAGAGTCCTTGCTGAGCAAGGAGCCAGCCGCAGGGCTCGATCCCTCCCAGGACCCTGGGATCAAGACCTGAGCTGAAGGCAGAGGCTTAACCCACTGAGCCACCCAGGCACCCCCTCATAGTGGTATTTTAAAGACTAAATGAGCTGACAGATGTAAAGCATTTAGGATAATCAATGGCACACACTGAATACAATAACTGCTATGATTATTTCGCACTCAAGGCTACAAAAATGCCTCCTCTTAAGGAACAGGCATGAAGTGAAGAGCGGCAGCAATCGGATGGTGAGTTCTCATGCCAAATGCGGCCATTTAGCAAATGAGGGAGACGAGCTGCTCAGCGGTCTTCACCTAGAGTTTGCCATTCTCACTACAGTCAAGTCCCCGCTGGCCATGCGGTCATGCCATCAGTTCATGAAGTCATCAGGACGGGGAGGAGGACAGAAGAGAAGACAACGACATGGCTGGTCAATGGCTGGCACTTTCCTGAGTATGGGATTAGGATTAATGGCAAAAGTGCAATCGAAAGGCATCCGCGGGGCACCTGGGTGGTTCAGTGGGTTAAGCCTCTGTTTTCAGCTCAGGTCATGATCTCACGGTCCTGGGATCAAGCCCAGGATCGAGCCCAGCATCGGGCTCTCTCTGTTCAGCAAGGAGCCTGCTTCCCCCCCACCACGACCCCCCCACACCCCACCTCTCTACCCACTTGTGATCTGTCAAATAAATAAATAAAATCTTAAAAAAAAAAAAATGCATCCCCATCGGGACTTTGTCAGTGTGTGTGTCTGTCCTTTACAGGGACACCTGTATCTCCACTACCACCTTCTTTAAGAGGATGTTACAGAATATAACTTTCTTTGTACATATACCTGTCTTTGGGATTAGACGTGAATGTGTGTAGCCTGGGTCTCTAACCCTCATATTAAAAAAAGAAGAAAAGGCACAAGAGATGGTATCAAATATTCACTACCTCCTGTACAACTAATTCCTTGAGAAAATCTTTAGAGTTGCAACATTTTAAGCTAGGGACTAGACATAGTAAAGGCAGACCACAAAGTCAGGATAGAGAGAAACGTGCTTCCCTAACTAGTAAGAGGCAGGGTCTGGGGCTACCTGACTCACCCAGTTGTACAGTTCTGAGAGCTCAAGGAGGATTCCGGCCCCATAGGTTTTCCCATCCTATGGGCCACCACTTCCAGAACCACACACCTGTCAAAGACTGAGGAAAGCCATTTATTTTTCATAGTAAGACCCTGCAAAAGAACAACTTTCTTTCTAAGGGCCAGATTAGAACAAATAATCTCTTCTTAAGAACTAAAATACTTGAAGGCATTTCTTTTCATTTATTTGTTTGTTTGACACAGAGAGAGAGAGATCACAAGTAGGCAGAGAGGCGGGGGTGGGGGGGCAGAGAGCCTGATGCGGGGCTCGATCCCAGGACGGGAAGACCTGAGCCACCCAACTGCCCCGCTTGAAGGCATTTCTTGAGCAGAATACTTTGTCAGGCAGGAAAACCAGCAGCCGGAGGACTGTTCAAGCTAAAAGCACAACCCAAAAAGTCAGAATAAGACATTCCTGGGAGCAAAGTGGGAGAAAAGGCACTTTCCTCATAGCACTCTGGAGGGAGTTTTTTGAGGAAAAGGAGCAGAATGAGAAAGACCAGAGAGGGGAATTGGGGGGTGGGGGAAATGGGGGGTATATAAAGTTCGTTAAGAAGGAAATGACTATGGATTTTGAAACGTATGAACCAGGTAGATAAATGGATTTAAGTATGTGTAAACGGTCTGACCCTATTATGCCCAGAAAATAAATGTGTACCTCTCTTGCCCTTATTGCATTACTATAGCGATTATAAGGAAAATGTCATTGTCCAGGACATTTTTTAAAGCAGGGAACTGTGTGGAAGTTTAGCTTATCTAAGATTACCTCACTCCCTGCCTTTAGATGAGGATATCTTTATGTACAGTATCTAATACGGGAATCACAACCAGATCTACAGCACTACTCCCGTTTTCTCAAAGAACAAAAACAAATCAACATGACAACACGATGTGGATTCAATTAGCACTTGGCAGGTCATGAATAACTTTTAAACAACCTTCTTTTAAGTTGGAAAGTGTTAAGATATACAGTAATCATGGCACCAAAGTGCTTTCCTTACAGTAGGCCAGCAGTCAGGAACATAAATCTGAAAAGGTAAGTCTTGTTTGCAAAGGAAGGAACCAGAACATTTCTCCTTGGGCCATACCAGTTTCTATGGGCAGTCCTTTGTCCCAAGCATCTTCCTCTTCCAGTATATTCATTTAAAGCCCATCACCTGAAACCTCCCTCTGATTTTCAGATGGTTTTACATTAAGTATGGAGGAGAAGAAAAGGAAAAAAAAAGAAAGTTGGTGTACTCATCTTGCAAACAAAAGCATAAGTCATTATAAAGAAAATGCTACTGAATTGTTAAAATATTCTTAGATCATCAACGCAAACTGCATAATTCTATACACCCTGTGGTTTGGGGGGAGGGGGCAGAATACCTTGGTTCAAATCAACATGGAAAGACTTGCCAAAAAAAAACACCTATTTCATCGGATAAAGAAGAACCACCTGGGGCTAACCCCACAGAGTCTGGTGAGACAACTCAACAAACACACCACAAGAGTGCAACTCATCCTGCTTTTAATGAATGGGCAGAACTTAAGTATCACTGAAACACACCCTTTGTTCTGAAAACTCCATGGTGCCCACCTGCCCAAAACCAGGTGCATGCAGCTTCACAGGTTCCAGAGCTGGCTTACCACTCATTTCATATAGAATCCCTGACAGATGCTAAGGACTGGGCTTCATACCCCCCCAAAACATAAAATACTACAAGGGAAATATTAGGCAGATTTACTGCTCTACTCCATGTGTCTTGAACATTACTATGATCTGTGCAAGACATTTTGTTGTAAATAAGCCTGCAGAGTGTACAGTATGTTTTCTAGAAGACCTTTAAAGAACAGCTTGCAGACAAGAGGTGCTAGCCTTACTTTCACAGCCAGCAAAACTCCATCCAAGAGGCTTCTGGCATGTCCCCACCTCTCGTTGGGGGCTAGCTTCAAGACAACTCCACCAACCAAATTCCAAGGGGTCAGTACTCAGAGTCAGGTGCTCTTAGGTATTTCCACATCAAACAGCAACTGGGAATTCAGACACTTAGAAAATTTAGAAAAGAAAAGGCCCGCTTTTTCCCCAGAACAGTGCATTAAAACCAACTCAGAGCTGACTTTGCAAGGAGGCATTCTCCATAGTAAATTAAATGGCTGAAGCTTGTGCTTCTTCCAGCAAAGGGAAAGAACCAGGCTTCACCAGAACCCAGACTGTGCAATCACCGAAGCTCATTTTTAAACCTTTGCTGCCTTTTAAGAAGCCTGCTCCACCAAAAACAAAAACAAAAAAAAAAGAAAAAAAAGTTTTCAGTCAATGAAATGCAAATTGTCACTGAACAGGACCATAAACAAAGCTTCTATCTACCTCTTTCCCTTTTTTTTTTTTTTTAATTCTTCATTCTAGGCATCCTGACTGCTTTTAACACACCGTTAGCGGTTGTAAAAATTAGATTACGTTGGTTCTTTTATGATTGTCTCCAGCCCCTTCCTCCCTCTTGTCTCCCGGCTACTCATTATGTTCAGGATAGCCAGGAGAGCAGAAGGTGAGGCGGTCAGCTCAGTTCCTCCCTCTTGCCAGACAAGCGTTAGGTAAATCATTCAGTGCAATTACATATTCTAAACCTAATGGATGGCACACAGGGAAGAGAAAGGTAAAGACGGGCGGGAAGGAGAAGCTTCGGGATTATTTCTAAGGTAAAGCCACAATACTCAAGCTATGTCTCAAAACGCTTCTCATCGTCTTCAAAACAAGTCGGCGGGATTTATCTTTAACTTGATGCTCCCGGTTCTCATTCACAGTGGAGGTGAAACCAGTTGCAAAATTTCACTCTACTGGAGTCCGGAGGATCCAGGAAAACGGGGCTTGTCTTTCAAAGTCAGCAAGAAGCGGCGGTTTGAGCCCTGCGCTCCCTAGCTCCCTAGCTGGAGGCGGCACCGGGTAGCGGCCGGGTGAGCGGCCTCCGGCCAAATGCTTATCCCGGCTCCGCACGGCGAGCACAGCTAATCGTGGGGGGTGCACACAGCTCTCCCGGGCTCCCGCACACCGCGGCCTCCTCCAAAGAAAGCCCAGTGCTAAGACCTCGGGTTAGTGTCGCCCGTGGGTTGCCAAGCTCAGCGGACTTTAGCTTGGGTGTCGCTCCCCAAAGGGAAAAGGCTCCCTCTCCATTCAAGCCCACCCTACAGAGGCTCCCATCACCCCGCCCCTCTCCCAGGAACTCTCGGACACCACTGTGCGCGCCCACCCGTGGTCTCTCCTCTTACAGGCAAGTGGAGAGGGCACGGGAGAGCGAGATTGGACTGAAGAGGTGGGTACCCCGGTCTGCAGCAATTGGGGAGGGCTCGGAAAATGGAGCAGGCGGTGGGCGTCAAGGGTAGGGGCCCCGGTCACAGCAACCTGTAGGATTGCGGCTGATCGCAAACTTGGGGTGGGAGGCAGCGGTCCCCTCCGAGGTCCTCCGCCCGATTCCCACCCTGTGGGGTCCGCGTTCGCAGAGGTGCAGCGCGCAACTTGGGAAGCCAGCGCCATGGGTGCGGGTCCCGCTGGGTCTCGCCGTCGTCCCCTCGCCTCTCCCCCGGCCCCGCCGCCCGCTCCGCCGGGCGCTTACCTCGGGCAGCCGCAGCCCCCGCCGCCCAGAAGCAGAGCCCCAGCCACGGGAGCCACCGGCGCGCCCCTCCAGCGCCTCCTCCTGCGGCGGCCGCTCTCCCCATGCTCCTCGCCGTGCTCGGAGTCCGGCTCCTCTTCCACGCCCCGGGCGCCCGGGAGAAGCAGGGCGAGCCGAGGACCGAGACAAGCGGGTCCCGGAGGTCTTCGGCCAGTGACTGATCCACGGCGGCTCCCTACAGCCCCGGGGCAGGGCGCTCCGAGCCGCCGCTGGCCGGGCACCGGGAGCCAGCACGCGCCCCCATAGCCTCCCACGGCGGGGCGACCGCCGCCGCCACGGCCGCTGCCGGAGTCGCGCGTCCTTCCCGCAGCACCGCTCGCCGCGCTCCCGCCGCTGCCGGGTCCGGGACTACCGGGCGGAGGAGCGAGTCCGCATCGCTAATGAGATCCCCGCGGCCGCCCCTTCTCCTCCCCTCGGAGCGGCAGCCAATGAGCCGGGCCGGGGCGGGGCGGCGGCGGGCCGCGCGGGGCGGGAGGCCGGGAGGCGCAGGTGAGCCCCGCGGTGGCGGCACGCGCCCTCGGGTTCCTCCACGCGCCGCAAATGGCCCTCGGTCGCGGGGAGAGGCAGCGGGTCCGGAACCCGGCTCGGGGACGCGAGCGCACGCCTGCGGACGTGAGGGGCGCCGGCGGGCCTCTTGGAGGCGAACCCGGCGCGGAAAGATGTGAGCACCTCGGCAGCCCAACTCAGAGTCTGCCGCTTCCAGGAAACCTCTGTTTTGTTCAACTTTGAGCCCTTTCTCAGTCCTGCCTCTCCGGCTTCCATTTTTTAACGTCAGATCAGACAGCACTCCGAGCATGTTCAAAGAAAAAAGAGAAAGCCTTAAATGCCAAGTAGGGAAAAATAACACTAGAATAAATCCATTATTGTAGCTATGCTAAATCCCCATGCATATAAATAGAGAGGTAGGGAAATTGCAGTCAAGGGTGCATTAAGGGGTATGTGATAGATTTTTATTCCTACCTTTTTTTTTCTTTTTAAACTTATCTGAAAGCTTCCTCATTTCTGATGCCTCCTGGTTTTGTTTGTTTTAATCTGGGCCCTGGGAATTGCCTTTCTTCTAAGTATCAGGGAAAGTGAGTCGTTTCCTTTGTAACAAGAAGGAAAAAAGACTTTTTCTTAGAAGTGTGGTTTATTTTGAATAAACTGTCAAACTTTTTTAACTGGTTTTGAAAGGAGTCATGGTTGCCTGTTACTCTTCTCTCCGGAAGTAGTAACTGAGGACAGATTGCCTTAGGCCACACAGTTTCAGAGCACAGAACACACCTGGGGATTGGCCCTGAGCCCAAGACTTCACAGGCAGAGCACGTGCCATCCCTCACAGCATTGAGCCCCCCAAATGGTGCCAGAACTCAACCGGTTAGAACACATGTCCCCTATTGCCTGGTTGCCCCCAAAATGAAGTCTTGGCTCAAAAGAAAACCTTCCCAACCATTAGTTCCTCACTGCCCACACTCAATATTGATAGAAGTACTTCTTTAAAAAAACCATCTCTCTTGCCAAAGTGCTCCATGCTCCCAAACACCTTTCTCCGGAGAATAAACAGTTTAAAGTGAGGTAATTGTTCTGGATGAGGTAATTGCGTTAACTTGCTTTCTTCTGAAAAAGAGGATAGGAGGCAGAAAGATTGATTCCCTGATAAGCACATATGCCATCCCTCTCCTGAATGCCACCAGACCCGTGAATGCCGGGGAGAGGAGCCAATTGCTTCCTCCAGTCTTCTTGCAGCTCAATAAAAGGTTTGGGTCCTGGTCAAGAAAACCAAGCTCTGGGGAATGAATGCTTTAAAGCAAAGACTAATGTGGGGCTGGCTAGGGACTTGCCTGAAAATCTCTTTAGAATCTTGGTAAATGAGTGTTTTGTCCTTTTCCTCTGAGAAGGTGAACTGTGAATTAATCTACCAAATATGCTCTACCTGTCTTCTGGAAAATAGTCATTCATCCTCTGACGTTCCTTATTCTTCAAGAGTACGTGGCAGTTCTATCACAAATGAGCACTTTCTTTAAAAAAAAAAAAAAAAAAAAAAGTTAGGAGGGGAGACTTGCTATGTTTCCAAGATAGTATTTAAGTATTACTTAAATATTGTCCCCAGAGGGGAGCAAAAGTAAAAACAATTTTATTTAAAAAAATATATCTAGGGTTCCCGTCCCTGGGTGGCTCAGTGGGTTAAAGCCTCTGCCTTCAGCTCAGGTCGTGATCTCAGGGTCCTGGGATCGAGCCCCACATTGGGCTCTGTGCTCAGCAGGGAGCCTGCTTCCACCTCTCTCTCTGCCTGCCTCTCTACTTGTGATCTCTATCTGCCAAATAAATAAATAAAATCTTTTAAAAAACTAAATAAAATGAAATAAAAAATAAAAAATACATCTGGGAAATAGTTGAGCTAATATTAATCATTAAAGTAAAATTGCAATGACAAATACAACAGGAGAGAAAATAAGAAAACTTGAGTGCATACCCTGTTCAAGGAAATGGTTGTCATATATATATATATATATATATATATATATATATATGTAATTATTTTTCCCTTGGCAGAACCAAATCCTAGAATATAGGTACTATTATCCCTTATTGGCAGATAAGGAAAGCCAGGCTGAGTATAGGAATGACTTTCCCAAGATCACGTAGGTAAGTGTCCAAACATCAAGAATGAGACATGGGTTTGTGTGATTCCAAACCTAAGATAAGGTTGAGGTGGTATCCTTTCAATCAGGTGTTCCAGGAATAGATACTCTACTCATCGTCCTCAGTACTATTTTGAGTTGAGAGAAGTTGGATCTTCAGTATTACCCCCCACATACATCATGTATGAATTATATACCACACATTAATTAATTCTGTACACTAGAATATCATGTATTAATCTAAATCTGGCTATTTTAAAACATGTATGAATTGTATCCCATTCCATTTGGAGAAACAAATTGAATAGTCACTATCCAGGATCAACGTCTCCAGCCAGCAAGGCGTAGTAGAAGAACCAGCCTGAGAGTCAGGAACCAAGGGACTAGGGCCATGATGCTGCCCGGGGTGGGCTCTGTAGCCCAGGGCAAGTCAACACCTGGTTTCAGTTTCCTCATCTGGAAAAGGAGAGTATTTAACTGGAGGATTTTAAGATCAAGCCTTTTTAAGATCCATCATTTTCAACTGTGGCATGTTATGATTTTGAATACTCAGTACAACCAAATCAGAAATTAAGCCACTGTTCTGGAATTGGGGCAATTATGTAACAAAGGCAAAATATGCTCTAGACAGGTTATTTAGAATGATAGCCACCCTAAAGATATTAGCTGTAACCAGGTAATATTAATTCAGTGAACAGACTTGGTAGTGTTTTCCTCAATTCTTTGTTGCTTGAATTGACTATGCCTATTTTCTAACACTTTATACATGAAGATAAAGAGGTAGAATGTTCCTACTCCCATTGCCTTTTGGCCATCTTTAGCCCAACTAGTCTCAAAAATAGAAAATGTTTGAGTTGAATCAAACTTAGACAAGGGGAGATAGACACTGGGCATAGAGAGATCTGTCCTTCCAAATGTAACAATTTTTTTCCCAAATACAATGAATTTTTTTTTAAAGATTTTATTTATTTATTTGACAGAGAGAAATCACAAGTAGATGGAGAGGCAGGCAGAGAGAGAGAGAGAGGGAAGCAGGCTCCCTGTCGAGCAGAGAGCCCGATGCGGGACTCGATCCCAGGACCCTGAGATCATGACCTGAGCCGAAGGCAGCGGCTTAACCCACTGAGCCACCCAGGCGCCCTATAATGAATTTTTTTTAATGGCTTGCTATAATTCCTTAGGAAAAGCTCTGTATTTGTCTAGAAAAGAGTATTTAAAGACTTTAGCCAACCTGCTTGGTGTAAATAGTAAAACTCCAAGGGAAGTTAAAGAAAATAGACATATTCTACATGAGCAATGGGAAAAGTCTGTTGTTCTAGGATTTGGGGAAGGAAAAGGGGAGCCAAGGGGTTGGTGGAAAGCCAAGACCCGACTAAGATGTGGCCTTTCTCCTGGGAGCTCCAAATCATCATTAAGGTTACAGAGGCAAGTGAATTTACGGAAAATGGTGAAGGGATTATAGTTTGCATCTAGATTACTGAAGACAAAACAGACACTCAGGAGAGAGCAAAAGGACCTTGGACACTGAAGCTTTTGAAAAGTATGGAGATATTTTGGGACAGTCCTAAACCTTAGACCTGCATTCTTCTGGAAACAGAAAGTGCCTCATTTAAAATATGAACAAAAGCAGGGTGTCAGAAATCAGTGAGATCAAGACCCTTGGGAACAGAACACAGCTGTAACTGAAAGGAGAGGAAATGGGCTTAAGAACATTGAGCATTAAGACTAAGGGAAAGAAGGGGCCCCTGGGTGGCTCAGTTGGTTAAGCAGCTGCCTTCTGCTCAGGTTGTGATCCTGGGGTCCTGGGATAGAGTCCCATGTAGGGCTCCCTGCTCAGCAGGAAATGTTTCTCCCTCTCCTTCTAGTTCCCCCTGCTCATGTTCTCTCTCTCTTCTCTAAAATAAATCTTAAAAAAAAAAAAAAAAAAAAAAAAGACGAAGGGAAAGAGAAACTGAAAAGAATTCTGCAATATATTGGTAGTGTATTTTACCTAACCTGGGCTCAACTGGCAATTTTAGTTAGAACTGCTCTAAGAATCTCTAAGGTTTGTAGGGCCTTTCCATGCTGCACCCAGTTCCTTTCCTAGGCATGGGTTATAGAGAGAGAACTGTCTTCCCACATTTGGGATGTTAGCACTGTAGCCTCCCTCCTCCCAGAACCTGACAACTGTTTCTGAAGACCCAAGTACTTCTAGCGCTGCCACCGGTAGACATTTCTGATAAAACCCACCATTTATATTAATTATACAATTACAGTAATAAATAGGGACGACCAAAAATCAACTGGACAAAAGGCCAACAGCTGGCAACTTCGGCGGGTGAACTTGGCCATGGAAGTAAGTGAGATATTCTACAAGCACTATTTCCATTGGGAATACTCTGTGCCAGTCATTTCCCAGGAAGGTCTTGTTCAATCAGAGCAGCCCATTTTAGAAATGCATGCGACTCTCAGAGAACATGCTGAATTTTATTCAGCCGCCCTGTGTGCTCACAGCCCAGCTCATGATTCATGAACCTGCTGGAAGCATGGGGGGAAAAAAGGATGCTCAAAGCCAGGGAGCTGTGAGTTCCTCACATGTCATGTTCTATCTGTGCACAATAATCCAGGTTAACAGTCCTCCTTGTTAAGAGCAATATGGGATCGTTTTTTTAAGTAAACCCTCTCACACAAAATTAGAGAAGTCCATTTCAGATATTGGGCTATGAAGCAGCAATAAAGTGCAAAATCCAATACATTTGTTTAAAAAGGGCAGCAGGGCACCAAGATAAGAGGCTAACTAAACCAGTTTTTCCTGACATTGCAAGTGTGCCTTCCCTGTTTTGTACCCAGGGAATTCTTCCTGGAATCATGCATCCTGGAGTTTCAGCTTCAGCTGCTGACACAGACGAACGAAAGAACTTCAAAATAATAACAAGAAACACAATTCTTTGGCAGTAAAATTAATGTGTTAGTACTTAAAAAAAAAAAGAATAAATTGAGAAAAGATGAGATGTGTTCACCCATCAGAGATGCAGCCCCAGATGACAGCACACCATGAGACCCCTGGGTTCCCTGACCTTGGCACTGAGCATCAGACATGTGACAATGTACACATCCCGGCACTTTGTGGTAGGTGTCTTTCCACATTGGGAGAAAACACCAAGGCTTGTACTTGCAAGTGGCGGATGCTGCCAAACCTCTGTGGAGTGTGTATTTGGGGCAGGTTTTTTCCTGCTCAGTTTTCTTTCTATTTGTTCCCTTCCCATTCTGCCTTGGGACATCATTTAGTCATTCACTCATTTTTTTCCTCTTCACCTACTCTGGTAGACACTATACCTACCGGAGGAGGCAAGAGAAGAGACATCCAAAGACAGTTAAAATAGGGGCACCTGGCTGGCTCCGTCCATTAAGAATCCAATTTGATTCTCGGTTTAGGCTCAGGACATCATCTCAATGTTGTGAGATGGAGCCTAGTCAAGGTCAGTACTCAGCGGGGAGTCTGCTTGTTCCTCTCCGTCTGCTCCTCCCCCACCCAGCTCTCTCTCTCTCTCACACACACACAAAGAAATAAAATCTTATTTTAAAAAAAGGGGGAAAAAAAGGCAATTAAAGTTATAGTTCAAAGTCATGTAACTGCCATGTAGCCTTCTAGAACACACAATTTAACCACACAGCTAATCTCCAAACAGAAGGCTGAAGCCTGGAGGAGATGGTTGTCCTGCAGGTTCTGGTCAAGAATAGACTCAAGAGTCAAAAATGTAACAAGTCAAGCAAACTCATATTCAAACCTTCCCTTCCCCTCATTAACATTACAAGATCCAGAGGTGTTTGACTTCCCTGGTTCTGGCACAACACCCAGAGCAAATTGTTGTGGGAAAATAGGGTCTGATGCAGTTTCCATATACAGACATGATGAGGGCCAGCAGGTATCTTTTTATACTAAAGTTACCTATTTTCCTCCCTGGCAAGGCTAAGTAATAAATGGACACAGTCAGGAGGATATCTGCATGCCAAAAGTGAAGACTAGAAGGGAATATGCACCTGTTTAGAGTACCAGAACCAAAAAAGGTTACCTGGCCTCTGGAACAAAAACCTAACAAACAGAATGTTACTGTACACACTTAGGGAGTAGCCTATGCTATCAAAGGAATTTATCCAAAAGTCTTTAATCATAATAAGCCACTTGTACAAATGCCAATTAGAAATCACTAAGAAAAGAAAGGAATGACTCTCTGAAAGGTAAAACAACAACAACAACAACAACAACAACAAAAACCAATAACCATAGTGTCCTTCCTAGTTTTTACTTTCTGGTCTCATTTTCCTTTTCCCTTCACTTGCCTTGACTTCTCGTCTGGAATAAGATATTACAAATTAATCTCTGTCACTAGGAAAAGGATGACAACTCTAGCAGATTCTTTAAAGCAGGACTTGATTAACTATTACATGATTCCACTTGATGGTGTGCAAAGAGAAAATGCTAGCTTAACAAACAGGATTGTTTCCAAGTTTCAAATAAAGCTTTGCCTTTCAGGGTCCAAATCCTACCATACCTGTTTCCTTTCTCCATCTTTATTGCCCAACCCCTAAAAACCCTATGAATTTATAATTTGCTGTAACTTAAGGCTCAGGCAGTAGATTTAAAAGCATTCATTAGTAAATGGCTGTCATGCGTTTTGAAGGAGAAAAGATCTACTTTACATGTTAAGTAGTATTTTACTGAAAATAAAATTTAAGAGAGTACCATTTGCAATTTAATTCAACCACAGATTCCACTCATCTTGTCAGGTATAAGGATGACTTCATCCCGATTCAAGAACCAATTTCCCTGGAGATAGACAATCTAGTTCTAGAGTAGATTTGGGGAAATCTCTAGAAGACCATGATCATTATTATTACTTTGGTAAGAAACTAATCCAAACAGAAAATAAAGCTAGAACTCCTTTGATTCTCCTCACTCAACCTACTGACAATATACTTCTCTGTTGAGAAGAGAAAGCAAATACATATATATACACACAAATACACATATAACATACATATGTTGACACACTCTGGGTAGATGTTCCATTTCATTTACATGTATATGAATGAATATTATATATTTACAAATACATATATGAATGAACTGTTTGTATATATGAATGAATGAATCAATATATCTTTACATACATAATTATATTTCACATATGTGAACATACATGCATGTATGTGTTATGTGTGTATTTGAATGAACTGGCACATCCAACCAAAGTGTGTGTGTGTGTGTGTGTGTGTGTGTGTGAAAACAGAACTGAAATATTTGGAAGTATTTTTTAATGCTCTTTAAGAAAAGATCACTTCTAACCAAGATGACCTCATAATTTTAACTTTTGTCTGCTCTATACATCTAGACATGAGACTGTGTAACAAATAGGAAACTGAAGAAATACAGCCTGCCTGGCTCAAAACCAAGATAAATATTTGTATGGATCATCAACAAAACTGATAAATGGTGAGTGGGGCTAAATCCATGTACTTTCTGAGTCCTGGCTCTTGAAGCAGGCAGTGGAATATGGAAGGCTGAATAATACAGTGTAATAGGGAACAAATGGCTCCGTGACAAATGAGATGTCAGAGCCAGTTGCACAACTTAAAGAAGGAATTGGCATGGAATTCCCATACACAAGGGAATTGCCTGAAAAACACTCAGCCAATCTGGGACTGTTATTTAGGGAAGCAAGAATTACAAAGACACAGCTTCTTCACTGGGAACTGTATCTAACCATACACTGGCTTAAGGGCTGAATGTGATACATACCATTAATACTACAACTCAGATGTCCTGAATGACTTTTATAAGACCTAGTTTTCCACTTATGGTCTTGGGTTTAGGTCTAGGTGGCCACAAATCTTCAGTTCAAAGAGTGGTAATCCCAGAAGGTGACAGATGATAGTGTGGAGGGGAGAGAAAAAAAACCCCTCTCCCTTAAAATGAGCATACTGACCAGTATCCTAAAACACTAGCAGATAACATGATGTTAAAAAACACAAAAAAATACGATCACTATTTGGACATCAAGTCACACTTTATAGAAGAAAAGCACCATAGACTGTAAAATGTTAGTATTTGGAATGCTCCATGTAATAAAAGAAAGAACTACATCAATTACAAAATTATAGAAAATGAATAATAACTGAATTCAAACAAACAAAATGTAATGAGTATTAGTAGATATGAAAAAATATCAATCTAGAAACTTGATGTTATGGTCAAAAAACAGAAAAATAATAAACACGAGGCTCAAGGCTGGCAAAAATGAAAAGACAACTAGTCATTTTGAAAGTAATACTGAAGAGACATCAAATATAGAAAAAATATACAAGGATAATTGAAAAATTTAAGTAAAATTAAAAGACTACGAGGCTAGATTGAGATACTCTGACAAACATCTAATAAGAGTTGCAGAAAATTATCATAAAGGAAATGGTGGAGAAATAACTTCTAAGGAAAGAGAAAATGAAAATATTCCAAGATTAAAGATATAAGTAATTATTCAGCTGAAAATTATACTCAAACTACTAAGTAAATACATAAAAAATATATGCACATATCAACACATCACAGTGATATGACAGAATACAAAAGATTAAAATAACTACTAAAAGTTATGAGATTTAAAAAAAATAAAAGTTATGAGATTTTAAAAAAATACATATTATGTAGAAAGAAACAGATTTAACATCAGCCATTATGGATGGCTAAAGACGATGGAATGATATCAGACTATTAGACTGAAATAAGTATCAGTGTAAAATGTAATTAATTTAATCTATAGTATAGAACATTTTAAATGATGTTTTATACACTAAAAGATTAAGGGACACAGATCAATACATCAATATGATTAATATTTTTAGCAAATTACATGAAAATATGGAAAATTTAATCACTGAACTAGAAAAGTCAAAATAATCCATTAGAAATTCTAGATCTAAAGAATTTAGTAACTGAAATTCAAAATTTGTTGGATGGGTAACATTATAATAGACACAGAGGAAGTGATAATTGGTGATGTGAAAGAGAGATCAGAAGAAAATATCCAGAATGAAGGACTAAAAAACAAACAAAAATAAAAGGAGAGAAGAGCAAAAGAGACATATTACATTCTGGAAAAGCCTAATTTGGAATTTCGGTAGCAGAAGACAAGAACGAAGAAAGGGCTGGTGCAATATTGAAAAGATAATGCCTGAAAATTTTATTAAATTAATGGAACTTATTAAAATAAAGGTTCAGGGGGTGCCTGGGTGGCTCAGTAGGTTAAGGCCTCTGCCTTCAGCTCGGGTCATGATGTCAGGGTCCTGGGATCGAGCCCTGCATCGGGCTCTCGGCTCAGCAGGGAGCCTGCTTTCTCCTCTCTCTCTGCCTGCTTCTCTGCCTACTTGTGATCTTTGTCTATCAAATAAATAAATAAAATCTTTAAAGAAAAATAAAATTAAAAAAATAAAGGTTCAAAACTGAAAAAGCTGGAACAGGATACAAAATAAAACAATACCACATCAAGTAAACCTGTTGGAAGAAGTAAAAAAGGACAAAACTACTTTTTAGAAGGAAGCAGTAAAAACAAAGAAATGGCAGAGTAATAATAATAATCATTGCTCCCCTCTCAACGAAACGGTGGAAGTTATAAGACAGTGGAAGAGTGTCATCAAAAGAATTATAAAAAATGTCAACTTAAATTCTAGACTCAGTGAAAGTACCCTCCAAAATGAAAGTAAAGTGGGTGACTTCTTTTACATGAAAAAATTAACTTATCATCAGCAGATACCATATAACGGAAATACTAATAGGCAGTTCCTCAGGCGGAAGGGGAAGGATATCGTATGAAGGGACAGATATGAAAATGGAGAAGAAAAGCAATAAATTTTAGTAAACTGAAAATCGATTGTAACAAACAATGAAATTATAATGTCTTTAAGATATGTGTACATATATACATTTTAATACTGAGCAAAACTAATCCATGGTGTTAAAAGTGAGGGATGAGGGAGAGTGTGATGAAACGAGAAGAGATACAGGAGAGTTTTGGGGTCCTGGTGCTGTCCTATTTCTTGATCTGGGTGATGGCTTCATGGCTGTGCTCACTTCATGATAAATTAAGGTCCACAGTTATGATTTGTTCACTTTCCTACGTGTAATGATTTTAGAAAAATTATGTCCAGGGCTCTGGGTGGCTCAGTTGGTTAAGCGTCTGAGTCTTCATTTCAGCTGGAGTTATGATCTCAGGGTTCTGAGGTCGAGCCCCATGTGGGGCTCAGCACTGGATCTGGAGCCTGCTTAAGGTTCTCTCTCTCCCACTCCTTCTGTCCACCCCACCCCTAGGTTCACTCTCTCTTTCTCTAAAAAAAAAAAAGAAAAAGAAAAAATTATGCACAAACATTATAACTTTTTAAGTCAAAAAACAAACAGTAAAATGGGGAATATTTTTGCAACTTAAATAACAAAAAATAGTTACTAAAATAACTAAAAATAGTTTCTAATAATGACATGCTTCTATATATTGATAGATAAGAGCAGTTTGAATAGATAAGAAAGGCAATTATTTAAAAGAGAAAATCCAATGGCAAATAAACACATGAAGTGATCAATCTCATTAGTAGTCTAAGAAAAGCCAATTTATGGGGCGCCTGGGTGGCTCAGTGGGTTAAGCCGCTGCCTTCGGCTCAGGTCACGATCCCAGTCTCCTGGGATCGAGCCCCGCATTGGGCTCTCTGCTCAGCAGGGAGCCTGCTTCCTTCTCTCTCTTTCTCTGCCTGCCTCTCTGCCTACTTGTGATCTCTCTCTGTCAAATAAATAAATAAAATCTTTAAAAAAAAAAAAAAGAAAAGCCAATTTATTATAAAATGTTCCTCCACTGCTCATCTATAACGTAAGATACAATACAAAAATGATGGTGTGAAGAAGAAAGGCTCACCCATATTTTACTGATGAGTATGAATTACCATAACCCTTTGGGAAACTTTTCTGAGAATATCTATTGTACTACAGTGACACTTGGATAAGTTTATCTTATAAACTTGAAAATATTTGTATATGATTTATATATACAAAGATGTTAATTTTTGGTAAAGGCAAATAAAAACAAAACAATAAGAAATTCTTTGTAAATCCTATGTAGATATTCATCCATGGGAGGAAAATATGAATAAATTACAACTCATCCATATTGGGAAATACTGTGTAACCCTTAAAAAAAACAGATGACATATTTGTGCATAGAGACCTGAAGAGATCCCCAATTTATGCAATTGAGGAAAGTAAGTCATGAGCCCTATGGATTCTATTTTAATAAGAATAACAAAGCACCAAAAAAATTAAATATGTAAAGTATTTCTGTATTTTTATTAACAGAAAAATATTGAAATAAAGTGGGAGAAATTTCAGTGGGAGGAGATTGCTACCTTTATTTTTTGCATCCTTACATTATTCCACTAGATAAAATGAGCAGGTATTTCCTTTGAAATTCAAAATTTGATGAGGAAAATTTAAGAAAAAATTCCTTCCTAATTATAAAAGTAGCATAATTCACTGAAATATACAGAGTGTACAAAATAAATTCTATATGAATATAACTACAAAGCTATAAATTAAAACAAATATATTATACATGTATGTGTGCATTTCTGACATATAAAATATATATTTAAAATATATGCATTTACATATATGTTTATATACATATAAAATATGACCAAGTAAGGATTTTTCAGGAATGCAAAGTGGTTCAGTATTAGAACACTGTTGGGAAAGGCCGTTTCTTTCCTTTCGTGCATGTATCTTTCTACCGTGCATGCTTAAGAGTGGCGTTGGGCCTGAAATATTTC